>NC_041017.1:11134931-11453568 GCF_004193775.1 Glycine soja | reverse complement strand
CGCGCTTAGCCAAGGGAAGCCATCGCTAAGACATTAGTTTGTCGCTTAGCGGAATTCAACTCGAATTGATTTGGGCTTAGCTTAACCTTGGCTAGCTTAGCGGAAATAATCAACCTCAGGTACCAGGGATGTGCGCTAAGCGCTTGAAACTCGTGGCTTAGCGCATGAAAGATTATGCGCTTTGCGAGAAGCATGCGCTTAGCGAAATGACTAATTTTCAAAAAGATTTTCTAAGTTTAAAACTTAGTCCTTTCCCAAGAAATTGAAACCCTTAATTTTACCATTCAAATAGAGGTTGATATGCTCCATGTAAAGATTATTAAACAAGTTCCTAATGATCAAATGCATGAAAAACAAACACAATAGAGATTAAAGCTGGGTTGCCTCCCAGGAAGTGCTTCTTTAACGTCATTAGCTTGACGCTTTTACCTCACTTGGCGATCAAATGAACAGTGTCCTGTGTCCTGATAAATTCTTTTCCATGATACATTTTAGCCTTTGGCCATTAACAACCCATGTCCTTTCAGGATCTTGAGATTATGGGTCATAGAACTCTATTGCACGGTAAGATCGAACTTTCTTAATAACAAAGGGTCCAGACCATTTGGATTTCAGTTTACTAGGAAATAATTTCAATCTTGAATTAAACAGTAGTACTTCTTTTCCCAGTTTGAATTCTCTCTTCAACAACTTCTTATTGTGATACGTCTTCACCTTTTCTTTGTAAAGTCGCAAAGATTCATAAGATATTAATCGCATTTCTTCTAGTTCCAGCATCTAGATCTTTCTCTACTCTCTGGATGCCTTCTCATCAAAGTTCAGAAATTTTAGAGCCCAATATGCCTTATGTTTCATTTCAACTGGTAAATGACATGATTTGCCTTATACCAATTGAAACGGAGATAGCCTAATTAGAGTTTTGTATGTCGTTCTATATGCCCACAATGCATCTTCCAATTTGGATGACCAGTCTTTTCTAGTTGATGCCTTAATGCTATTTTGCTTCCACCATAATGCCCATCACACGGTGAATTGTGATAGTGCCACAATATGCCTTTGGCTTCCTCACTCGTCACACATCTCCTAAGGAGGTTATCTGCACCCATTTTGAACAAGTGGGGGTCATCCCAAACATAATGTCGTGCATAAGAGAAGAACCTCTTTCTCTGTTGCCAATTGAGGTCTTTAGGAATGACCCCGGCTGTCTTAAAATTAGCCATGTCAGCAAATCAGGGTCTCCCTTCAATCAAAAACAAGGATTCGTCTGGGAACTTATCTCTTATTTCAGCTTCCTTTGAGGTGACATCCTCATTCACCAATCTGGATAGGTGATCGGCTACCACATTTTCAGATCCTTTTTTGTCCTTGATGACCAAATCAAATTCTTAAAGCAGCAGTATCCATCTGATCAATCGTGGCTTAGAATCAGCTTTCCGCAACAAATATTTGATTGCAGCATGATCAGTGTACATCACTATCCTTGATCCTATCAGATAAGATCGGAATTTCTCAAGTGCGAACACAATTGCCACCAATTCCTTCTCAGTAGTGGCATAGTTAATCTGCACATCATTCAATACTTTGCTAGCATAGTAGATGGTATGAAATACTCTTCCTTTCCTCTGCCCGAGCACAACACCTACTGCGTAATCACTTGCATCACTCATTAATTCAAATTCATGTCCCCAGTCTGGTGATGTGATCACAGGAGCAGAAACTGATTTAGCTTTGAGGGTGTTAAAGGCATCTAAACATTCATCATCAAACACAAACACATCCTCCTTGTTCAATAGGTTGCTGACAGGTTTTGCAATTTTGGAGAAGTCTTTAATGAACAGTCGATAAAAGCCTGCATGGTCCAAAAAACTGTGGATGCCTTTCACATTGACTGGAGGTGGAAGTTTATCAATAACATCTAGTTTTGCTTTGTCCACCTCGATTCCTTTTTTCGAAATCTTGTGTCCCAAAACGATTCCTTCATGAACCATAAAATGACATTTCTCCCAGTTAAGTACCAAATTGGATTCTTCACACCGTTGTAACACCTTGTCTAGATTTGCTAAACAATTCTCAAAAGATGCACCAAAAATTGAAAAATCATCCATAAAGACTTCAATGCATTTCTCTACCATGTCAGCAAAGATAGCCATCATACATCTTTGGAACGTAGCAGGAGCTTTACATAACCCAAATGGCATGTAGCGATAAGCAAAAACACCGAAGGGACATGTGAAAGCTGTCTTTTCTTGGTCTTGGGGGTCTACAACAATCTAATTATAACCTGAATATCCATCCAAAAAATAGTAGAAAGATTTCCCTGCAAGTCTTTCGAGCATTTGATCCATGAAGGGAAGCAGGTAGTGATCTTTTCTTGTGGCTTCATTAAGCTTTCTATAGTCGATGCACATATGCCATCCTGTGACTGTTCTGGTAGGAATTAGTTCATTTTGATCATTCTTCACTACGGTCATTCCTCATTTTTTTGGAACCACTTTAATAGGACTAACCCATGAACTATTTGAAATCGGATAAATGAGGCCCGCCTCTAGTAATTTGAGTAACTCTTTTCGTACCTCTTCCTTCATTATAGGATTCAACCTTCTTTGAGGCTGTCACACCGATATAAAATTGGTTTCCAGATTGATTTTATGCATACAATATGATGGGCTGATTCCCTTCAGATCTGAAATGTGCCAACCAATAGCCGCTTTATGACGTTTTAGAATCTGCACTAGTTGATCCTCTTCTTCCTTCTTTAAAGAGTTACTAATTATGACAAGTTTAGTCTCGTCATCTTCCAAGAATATATACTTTAGATGCGCTGGAAGGGTTTTTAATTCTGCTTTGGGCTTTTCTGGTGGTCTCATTTTCTCCAATTTTTCGAAAACCACACGATCAACACAATTGTCTTTCGAATCATCACACTCTTCATTATCGACTAAGCTGCCTATCTCATCACCCAATTCTCTTTCCAAAGGAAAATTTTGTATCATGGTTGAAGTTGTTAATACTATTTCATGTTCCACCTCTTCCTCCTCAGAACAAGCATCACCCATATCTGAATGTTTCATGGCCTCAAAGAGGTCAAAAGAGACTTTTTGATCCTCTACAGTGAGTTCCAATCTAACTTTCTCTGTTCCTCTAACATAGCCAACAGCGACCGAGCAGGAGTATTCTGGAGTACTGGAGACTTCAGACATTTCCTCTTCAGTGGTCATCTGATGATGGATAGAGGTAACTTGAAAAATGCTTTCTTGATACGTTTCAATCTCTACACGTTCTTCCTCTTGTTTAGCCATAGTGTTAGCCATGTCATCCACCAACTTACTAATCTGAGTTGCAGTTCTTCTAAAAGCCTGTTGCATTGACTCTATTGTATCTTTAAATTGCATTAGTAGATCATCCAGATTAATAACTCTTTCTTCTTTATTATCATAATCTGGTTGCCAACATGACTCTCAGTGATAGCCTGCAGAAGACTGGTTCCTTTGAAATTGAGTTCCCTGCTGTTGCATTCCATAACAAGATCCTTTAGAGCTGGCTTGGTATGTCATGAAGTCTGCCAAAATACTCTCAAGATCAGGGACTCTTTCCTCTTCCAGGTATTCATACATGACCGGTTCCTGTCTTCGGTCATGATTATTTATAGAATAAAAATAACAACTGTCTTTATGTTGCTCTCCTCTGGCTAAATCATAGTTCATTAATGGGATTGAGATAATAATCTTCATGATATAGCAGTGAAGGTGTTGCCTTAGTTAGGAGTACTAAATCACCTGTATGAGAGTCTATACACGTAGAATACTAATAGGAGCAGTTATCCAGTTCAATAAGAGAAGATAAATATAACTTCAAGAACAAATATTCACAGAAACAATCAAAGAATAACAAATAAAGAATAGACACCTAAAAACGAGCTAACTTCCAAAATAAAAAGAAGTTCCCCGACAACGGCGCCAAAAACTTGTTCGGCTTCCTGCAAGTGTACTGGATCGCATAAGTAGTATAAAATGGTAAGAACCGAGTATCGAACTCTCGGGGAACATGTGTTATCTGGCAAGCTATTTCGATAAATAGGCGTCTGGTATGAAAATATGACTGTGGTTATGAATAGGTATTTAAACTGTTTAGGCAAAAAGAAAGAAAATCACGCAAGAGAAATACTGTGTAAAAACAAGTAGAGAATGCGTTGGTCTTCCTATAGGTTCCTGATGCTAAAAAGGATGTTCTCTATTTAACAATGCTCATGCGTTCTTATGTTGTCTCCTGGACTGCTAGACCCTGATTCCTCATGATATCCTAGCCTAGTCCTGATCAAGCCTCGTCCGCAGATTCCTCTTGTAAGACTAAACTCAACCAAGACTGCATTAAGACACACATACACAACTCAGTTCTTGTACCCCGATCCCTCGTGATAGCACAACAACTTAGTCCCGTACTATCAAGGACTTTGGAATCAGACCAGTTCCCATTGTTGAATGATCCTAACAAAGCATGCATCTACGTGATCAAGGTAAAAGCACACCGGAATGAAAAGCAGATAGCACAGAGAACACACAAAACATCATTACATGGATAGAAGTATATTTACATCAGGTACTTACAGGGAAGATCCAACAGAGGATTTAGCTTTCCATAGTCCGGAAACCTCCATTACAACAAAGAGAAGAACAAGATGAAAGACTGCAAAAACACAAGTGGTGAGGATGTCTCCTTCACCTCTAGGATCTCACAATCACTCACAAACTCATCTCAAGCTCTTAGAACGGCTTCCGCTTCGAACTCGCTTCTCTACAGATCTTCACACAGCAAAATCTCTCAGAACTCTCTGGAACTTGGACTTTTCTCTCTCTAGAACCTTCATGCATGCAAAGCTTCTCAAGAAAAGTGCCAAACTCCCTTTGCAAATCTGATTTTAGGCTTAAATAGGTGGCCTTGTTTGTGCTCGTACGCCTAGCGCAGATCTAGGTTGCTTAGCGCACATAAGTGGATTTTGGCTTAGCGCGCTTGTTTCGCTTAGTGGATGAGCTGAAGCGGTGCGCTTAGCGAACTTGACAACTCATCTTCTTCTGGATGCTTCCTCACGCTTAGCCACTAAAGGTTGCGCTTAGCGAATTCTCACTAAGCCAGCAGCTTGGCTTAGTGAAAGAGTGAAAAATAGCACTTTGCCAAAGTTGCCTATTTAACCTGAAATTGAGAGAAATTGATTATTAAAAGCACAAAACAAAAGTATAAGTTATCTATTACCTATATTTAACAAAAAGTACTTATAGTATTACAAAACAACCATAAATTGGGAAAGTTTGATACAATATACACAGGTTTTATACACAAAAGTTAGTCGTATTTATTGACTAACAATGCCCCTGTGTATGAAGGATTGCAAAGTGATTCAAAAAAGCCTTTGTATACGGGGTGCAAGAATTCCTTGGCGTTGTTGTCAGTGGTGTTAAGTCTGGTTAATGTCAAGGCTAGATATGGGTGGAGTGACAAAAGCTTTACTTTACTGCTTCAAGTAGTGCATGATCTGCTTCCAGAGGAAAACACATTGCCTAAAAGTTACTATCAAGCTAAGAAGACATTTTGTCCGATGGGTATGGAGTATCAGAAGATTCATGCTTGCCCGAATGATTGCATATTATACAGGCATTAATTCAAAGAAATGTCCAAATGCCCTAGGTGTGGGGCACCACAGTACAAAGTGAAGGATGATGAGGACTGCAATTATGATGAAAACTCAAAGAAGGGCCCTCCAACGAAGGTGTTGTGGTATCTTCCCATCATTCCATGGTTTAAGCATCTTTTTGCTAATGGAGATGACACAAAAGACCTTACCTGGCATGCAAATGGGAGAAACTCTAATGGAATGGTTCGTCATTCGGCTGATTGCTCCCAATGGAAGAAGATTGATGGTTTGCATCCGGATTTCAGCAAAGAAGCAAGAAATCTTAGGCTTGGACTAGCCAGTGATGGAATGAATCCATATGGCAATTTAAGCACTCAACACGGTTCATGGCCAGTTCTACTAGTAATTTACAATTTGCCTCCTTGGTTGTGCATGAAGCGAAAATACATGATGTTGTCTATGATGATATCGGGCCCAAAACAGCCAGGAAATGACATTGATGTTTATCTAAGTCCGTTGATTGAAGACCTGACAAAGTTGTGGGATGAGGGGGTTTTAGTATTTGATGGCTTTCGCAAGGAGACTTTTCAAATGAATGCAATGCTTTTTTGTACCATTAATGACTTTCTAGCATATGGGAATCTGAGCGATTATAGTGTTAAGGGTCATCATGCATGCCCTATCTGTGAAGAAGACACAAGCTACATACAATTGAAACATGGTAGAAAAATAGTGTACACTAGGCATCACTGTTTTCTAAACCCTCATCACCCTTATAGGAGATTGAAAAAATCATTTAATGGAAGTAAAGAGCACGAAACTGTGTCGATAGCATTGATTTGTGAGCAGGTCTTCCAGTGGGTTCAACACCTGAATACTGTATTTGGAAAGACCCAGAAGAAGGATAAAAGTAAGACTTGCATATGGAAGAAAAGGTCCATTTTCTTTGATCTTCCCTACTGGTCTGATCTGGATATTAGACATTGTATTGATGTTATGCATGTGGAGAAAAATGTATGTGATAGTGTCATTGGGACGCTCCTTAACATTCAAGGCAAGACGAAAGATGGTCTGAATACCCGTCAAGATCTAGCTGACATGGAAATACGATCGCAGTTGCATCCAAGGTCTGATGGTAAAAAAATATACTTGCCTCCAGCTTGTCATACTTTGTCCAAAAAGGAGAAGATCAGTTTTTGTCAGTGTCTGCATCGGGTCAAAGTCACAAGGATACTCTTCAAATATTAAGAGCCTTGTGCAGTTGAAGGAGCTTAAGCTGGTAGGGTTAAAGTCTCACGATTATCACATGTTGATGCAACAATTGTTAGTCGTGGCCATACGAGACATTTTTCCTAACAAAGTCAAGTTAGCCATAACTCGCCTGTGTTTTTTCTTCAATGCCATATGTAGCAAAGTCCTTGATCGTATCAAGTTTGATGACCTGGAAAATGAGGCTGCAATTATACTGTGCCAGTTGGAGATGTATTTTCCTTCTGCTTTCTTTGACATCATGGTTCACTTAATTATTCATCTAGTCAGAGAAATCAAATGTTGTGGTCCTGTTTATTTGCAGTGGATGTACCCGGTTGGGCGATACATAAAGATCTTAAAAGGGTATACCAAGAATCTAGATCGTCCGGAAGCATCTATTTTTGAAAGGTACATTGCAAAAGAAGCCATTGAATTTTTTTTAGAGTACATTGAAAAAGCTAAACCTGTTGGCCTTCCTGAGTCTCGCCATGACGATAGAGTGGGCGATAAGGGTTCAAGAGGACTGCATGTTATCACTCCAAGTGTAGAAGATTTGTTACAAGCTCACTTGTATGTGTTGAATAATACTAATGAAGTTTTGTCATACATACTTCAGCATGAAGGTTTAGTCAAACAAAGTAATCCAAAAATGTCAAAGAACTGGGTCTTGAAAAAGCATAACAAGACTTTCTTTGATTGGTTTAAAGATACAATCTTTGCTGATGAAAATGCTTCTGAAACATTAAGAAAGGTAGCATATGGGCCTAAAAGAAATGTTATAACTTGGCAAGGATATGACATAAACAAGTATTCCTTTTACACAAAAGCACAAGATGAGAAAAGTACAATGCAAAACAGCGGGGTAACCCTAAGGGCTGAATCTCAACACTTCGCAAGTGTACATGATAACAATCCTTGTGTAGCTTCCATCCCTTACTTTGGGCTCATTGATGAAATTTGGGAGCTTAACTATGTCAAATTTATTGTATATGTTTTCAAATGTAAATGGGTTGACAACAACACCGTGTGCAGACCGATGATGTAGGATTTACATTGGTAGACCTAAAGAAACTAGCTTACCACAATGACCCTTTCATCATGGCAGGACAAGCTAAACAGGTATTTTATGTGCAAGACCCTTGTGATGAAAGGTGGTCCATGGTTCTACACGAGAAAACAATTGGTGTTAATGTAGAAGATGATGATTCATACATGGACACTTATGTTAGTCCTTTGTCCACACAAATGACTCCTAATGTCATCGGAGAAGAAGAAGTCGATGACGTTCATGCTAATCGTAATAATCATGATGAAGGAGAACTAATTAACATCGTCTAATGTAATTTTCTAATTATGTATTTCATTTCGGTACATTCATTTACATAAATGATTCTATTTTTTGATCATGTTAACTAACTCAAGTTATTTTCTTTACAAGCCCATGGCTACTCCACCTGCCTCGCCTCCTTCTCCTCCTCCTTCTCCTCTTCCTCCTGTAGTAGCATCAGCATCTCCGTCTACCTTGAAGCGGATTCGCAAAGCCACACGGCTACGATCCTTGGCCACTAGACCACCTGGGGCAGAGAGACCAGTGGTCCACATCGATCCTGCGGCCGGGAAGGCCAACGATTCCCACAAGAAGAAATTAAGAACATATTTGGAGATTGTCACTCGTGATAAGGTCAACGTGACATACGAGACTTGGAAGGAAGTCCCTGCTGCTCAGAAGGATTTGATATGGGAGGATATTCAGGTATTTTAGTTTTCATCTTTGATTTTATTTATTAGCCAAAATGTATAATTTACTAACAATAAAACCTAATTTATTGTTTGTTAGGAGAAATTTGATATCCCTGAAGCTTCTGACGGTAGGACAAAGAAGAAAGTACTTCAGACTATTGGTAAGCGGTGGAGAGAGTTTAAATCTGATTTGACGAGGAAATGGGCACTTACAGCTAACAAGGACAATGTGGACGACACTATTTGTGAAAAATACGGCATTAGTAAAGAGAAATGGGCCTAGTTTTGTCAGACCCGCAGAGACCCCTCGTGGGAGGTATGTACTTTGTCATTTTAATTTTTTTCCACTAAAAATTCAGTTCTTATAATACATTGTAGTAATCATTTTCATTAATGTTCGATTTTTGCAGGATGTGCAGAAAAAGGCACAGGCCATCCAGAAGCATAACACCGCCCCCCACATGTTGTCTCGTGGGGGTTATGAATATTTAGAACAGAAGCTGATGGTTGAGAAAACAAAGAAAAAACTGGAGGAAGCTACTCAGTTCGGAAGCACTGAGGGTGTCATTGACCCTCCATCTCCCATAAGACGACATGAGAAGTGGAAGATGGCTCGCACCAAGAAAACTGGGCAGATGACGTCTGAGGCAACTAAGGAAATTGTTGAGAAGATTATAAGTCATTTTCAATTAAGAATTGTAATTATATTTGTTTATTCTGTGAATGACTAAACAAATATATGTGTTTTGTACAGGATTCTTTGGAGGAGTAGGCGTCATAGGGTTTGCTTGTCCCCCATGCACGTCACCATGCACATCAGGATCTCCTGACTGCTGCCATTGGACGACCAGAACACCCTGGCCGTGTGCGTGCTGCTGGAGCCGGTATCACCATAAAGCAATTCTTTGGATTGGCTCCACAAACCTCCCACAGTTCTTCCTCCATGGCTCCCGAAGAACTGGAGCAGCTGACTCAACAAATCAGGGACCAGCTGGAGGAGTCAATCACAAAAAACGTGACTCGACAGCTGATGTTATCCTTTAGTCAAATGCAGTCCCAGTTGCAATCATAGATACAATCACAGGGACTTGCACTGCCTCTGGAGCCTGAGGTTGGTCCCTCAGCTGCTCGTGTCAACACAAAGGGTAGTTGTGTTGATCCCTCACCGACCAATCCAAACATGGGTGACTCAGACAAATGCAGGTTGTACATCGAAGAAAATCCTTCTTGCCTGGTTACTGATGCAATCCTACCTCCCAAGGGCATTGGATAGAAGACTCCAAGAAGATTGGGCCAAAGATGCAAGAGAAGGCCCTAGGGTTCCCATGAGCCTTAGGGTAGATTTCGGGCCCATGGGCTAAGTATGAGCCCACTTATCTTTGTACATATTAGATTAAGGTTTCATTAATTTTGGGTCTTGTATTTAGGGCTCCATAATGTAGGTAGGGTACCCTAGAAATATAGGATTTTTCAGCCCTTGTATTTTAGGGCACCTAGACTAGTTTTTGTATTAGGGGTAGTTTTGTAATTTCACATGCACTAAGTGAATATTTGATGTGTGTGGTTGGAAATAAATTTAATTGAATTGGTAGAAGCCCAATCCAATTAAATTTTAGAGGGGGAGGTGAGCATTTGCTTACTACACCCCATTGTCACATCATATAGTCACACTTTGTGCATGTCCTTCATGCTTTACATGTCTCATGACACCTAAGCACACTTAGCAGAGAATCTTGGAATTGATCTTGGATTAGTGGGCTGAAACATAACTAAAATTCACTAATCATAATTAGTGAAATTTTGGCTCCAAAGTTTGGCTCCACAAATTCAAGTAAAATTTGAATTGAAATTCAAATTTCCCTCCAATTTTGTGTGACACTTAGGCTATAAATAGTGGTCGTGTGTGTGCATTTTTTTAACTTTGATCATTTGAAAATTAAAATTCAGATTTCAAAGATCTTTTAGAGCACAAAATTTCGTGTTCTTCTCTTCCTCTCCCTTCATTCATCTCCTTCTTCCTCCAAGCTCTTATCCATGGCCTCCTATGGTGGTGAGCTTCTTCTAGACTCATCTTCTCCTTGAAGTGGCATCTCCTCTCTCTCTTCCTTCTCCATTCCGCTGCCATACATCTTCCAAGAAGCAAAGGAATCCATTGATGAAGAAGATCCTAGGCCTACAAGCTCCAATGGAGCTTACATCAGTTACCCTAGGAAGAGTTTATGAGGGATCCATAGCAGTTCACAACATCCCTTTTGATGCAATCCTACCCCCCAAGGGTATTGGATAGAAGACTCCAAGAGGCTTGGACTAGAGCTACTAAAGAAGGCCCTAGGGTTCTCATGAACCTTAGGGTACATTTTTGAGCCCATGGACCAAGGTTGGGTCCTCTCTTCTTTGTAAATATTAGAATAGGTTTTTCCTTCTTTTGGGCCTTGTATTTTGGTCATTCTAGTAGTATAGGGTTTTAGCCTTTTATTTCAGGGCATTTTGAGTAGTCTTTGTAGTATGGACTTTTTTTATATTTTCATGTTTTTTGGCATGGGGTGGAGCTTAGCTATTATAAGGGGTGTGTGTAGCTAAGCTCTAGCTTCTTTAGGAATCTTCTTAAGAAATCTTCTTAAGGAAGCTTCTCCAGGAGGTGAGATTAGTTATTAAGGGATATGTGTAGTTAAGCTCTAGCTTCTCAAGGAAGCTTTCTCAAAGAAGCTTCTCAAGGAAGTTTTCTCAAGAAAGCTTCTCAAGGAAGCTACCTAATCTATAAATAGAATCATGTGTAACACTTGTTGTAACTTTGATGAATGAGAGTCTTGTGAGACACAACTCAAAGTTCAACTTCTCTTCCTTTTTTCTTCTTTCAATTTCGTGCTCCCCCCTTTCTCTTTCTCTCCCTCTTTCTTTTCCTCCATTGAAGCATCCTCTCCAAGCTTCTTATCCAAGGCTCATCTTGGTGGTGAGGCTCCTTCTTCCATGGCTTATTCCCTAGTGGATGGCGCCTCCTCTCACCTCTTCTCCTTTGTCTTTTGCTGCATCTCCATGGTGGAAAATCACCATTAAAGGACCTTATTGAAGCTCAAAGATCCAGCCTCCATAGAAGCCCCACAAGCAAGCTTCCATCAATTGGTAATTAGAGCACAAGAGCTTCAAGGAATTGGAAGGAGGATTGGTGCCATCCCTTGAAGAATTTGAGTCAAGAAGAAAGGGGTCAACCACCTTAAGAGCTATTGGACTAAGAAGCACTCCAAATTGAGTGAATCACCAAAGAGAGAACACCCACTAAAATTGAGGACCGTTTTGTAATTTTGTAATTTGCAATTTACTTACCTCCATTGCTTTCAAGTTTTTTTAACAAAAAGGCCTTTCATTGGAAGTGTGTTGGGAGCCTCCAATAGGATGCCAAACTTCCATTTGTGTGTAATAATTTTTAGGCAATTTTTCCTTAGGATAGTGAGTGTTTTGTTGGGAACCTTGAATGTGGTCATCCAAACACTCTTAGGATTCACCTAGTTTACATTTCTTGCTTACTTTCATAGCTTATTTCCTTTACCTTCCATTGTCAAACCGCCTAGATAGCTTGCCTTTTACTAATTAGTTTTTACCTTACCTTTCACACCTCTTTTAGTGTTTATTTTGGCTAGATTCAACCATAGTTTCTTTTACCTTTTGTTTTTAAACCTCCAACAAGAAAGAACCACAACTTAGGAACCAACATGAGTCATCATTCATCTAGTGTTAATGGCAAGGGTACTAGTCATAAAGACCCTTTATCTAGAATCTTAGATGAGTTGAGTTCCCTCAAGTTATGGAAAGAAAAACAAGAGAGAAAAGAAAAAAAGAGTGGAAGAAATAAATCAAGATGAAAGAAAGAAAATAAGAGAGGAAGAAAGAAGACAAATAATGAAAGAAATGAAAAGAGAAAAACATGTCTCCTATAGTAGTCGTAACTCTAGCAAGAGCCTAAGTGAAGAACTTTGTGACTATTACGAAGGAAGGCATAGGTCACATCTTAGACCTCACTCCCATAGGAGAGAAAAGGAAATAAAGCCTCAAGAGGCTAACATTAACCTCCCATACTTCCATGGGAAGGACAATGTAGAGGCTAACTTAGATTGGGAAATAAGGGTAGAGCAACAATTTACAAGGAAGTCTACTTCAAAATCTTATGGCTCTTACTCTTATCCAAAGAAAGACCAAGGTCAAGGCATATTAGAGGTGACACCTTCTAAGACCAAAGATGATAAGGGGAAGACAATAGAAAAACAACCCCTTATGGCTAGTATGCAAGAGAAGACTAGCTCTATGAAGTGCTTTAAATGTCTTGGAAAAGGACACATTACTTCTAAATGCCCCACCAAGAAATCCATGATTATGAGGGGCCAAGACATTTATAGTAGCCAAGATGAGGCGACTACTTCACCTTCCTCTAGTGAAACTGAAGAACCAAAAGGGGAAGAATCTAGTGAAGAAGGACAACCTTTAATGGTTAAGGAGGAGTGCAAGGAGGGAAGTGTCTCCTCCAAGAGGTTAGTTAAGAAGGAAAGTAATTTTGAAATAAAGACAAATATTAAAGAAACTTCCCATCTTAGACAACCTCCACATCTTCTCCTTTGTAAAAAGACACTTGTTAGCATTGCCACACTTCTTGGGCTTAAGGTTATTCCTCAAGTAAATGAGTTATTGGATGAGGGTTTCGTTCATAAGAGCTTAAATCCTTGTGCTTTGTTGGTGCCCAAAATAGGTATTATTAGGCACCAAATCCCTACAATAAGTGATATGATGAATTTGTTGAGTGTTGCAACCCTCTTTTGTAAAATCAGTTATGCACCCAATGTCTTCATGATTCATGTACATACGAACTCATTAGGTAGGTTTCTTCTTATTTTTGGTTTTAATACAAACTTAGGTGCTCATATGGGACACCTTAGGTTTGTCGTATTTTTTTGTAGGAATAATCAACATAAAAATACAGAAAAAGGTACGCTTTATTGCACTACTTTCCTTAATTTTTTAAATAGTGATCAAGGCGTTCCCACGGACCCTAAGAGAATAAAGGTCATTCTTGATTGGCCCACTCCACCAAGTATAAGGGAAATCTGGGGCTGCCATGACTTAACAAACTTTTACAAAAGGTTTGTCCCATATTTTCTATACTTGTAGCACCACTCATAGAGTTGGTGAGGAACCATGTTCCCTCATGGGAAGATGTCCATGAAAGGAGTTTTCAGACCTTACCCTACTCTAACATACCCAACACCACTAATACATATGTTTTTATTCTTTTTACAGGTGTCAAGGGAAGGAGCCCAGAGTATGAAGAACCTCGGGATTTGAGGTCAAATCCTTTCCAAGGTGGAGGGGATGATGCCATGAGTTGCCGAGTCACCACTAATACATAAGTCGGCCAAGCAAGGAAGGTGTGAATTGCCAGCCCCACTAAGGAAACCTCATTAGTGGGTACAGGAATGGGAGCATCTGGATCTTTAACCTCCTCCACACCCACCTTTACTTGGCCAGGAAAAAAAGGAGTGTTATGAACAACAATGGATCACTCATAAACTCTCCCCAGGGCAACCAGGCGGGAAAGATTTGCTTCGATGTACAAGCCGCATCTATCTGAGTCACCCGTCTTAGGATCATTTCCTGAGGGATCAACACAACTCCCCTTTGTGCTTACTCGAGGACTTGAGGGACCAACCAGAGGCTCCGAAGGCAGTGCAAGTCCCTGAGATTGCATCTAGGACTGAAACTAGGACTACATCTGGCTGAACGATGCCATGAGTTGCCGAGTCACTTTTTCTGTGATCTACTCCTCTAGCTGGTCCCTGATTTGCTGGGTCAGCTGCTGCAATTCTTTAGGAGACAGTGAGGAAGAGTTGTGGGATGTCCGTGGAGCCAATCTGAAGTATTGCTTGATGGTGACACCGGCTCCAGCAGCACGGACACGTCCAGGGTGCTCTAGACGTCCAATAGCAGCAGTGAGAACATCCTGACGTCCATGGGGGACGAAGGATCCCTGTGTCGCCTGCTCCTCAAAGGAATCCTGCACAAAAAAGACATAGTTGTAATGGCATTCACAAAATATTGAAATATAATTCTAATGGTTAGTTGAAAATGACTTACGATCTTCTTAGCGATTTCCTTTGTGACCTCAGTCGTCATCTCCCATGTTTTCTTTGTGCGGGCCATCTTCCACTTCACGTGGCGTCTGACGAGGGATGGAGGTTCGATGATGCCATCAACGCTTCCTTACTGTGCAGCTTCCTCCAGCTTCATCTTGGTCTTCTCAGCTAGGAGCTTCTGCTTCAAATATTCATAACCCCCACGAGACAAAATGTGGGGGGTAGTGTTCTGTTTCTAGATGGCCTGTGCCTTTTTCCGCACATCCTACAAAAATAAAACAATAATATTTCAAATTGCTAGAATGAAGTATAACAAGTTAATGTTTTTTGAAAAACAACTTAAATGGCAAGGTACATACCTCCCAAGAAAGGTCTATGCGAGTCTGGCAAAACTGGGCCCATTTTTCCTTTCTTATGCCATATTTCTCACAGACAGTGTCGTCCACACCGTCCTGATTGGCTGCAAGGGCCCATTTCCTCGTGAGGTCTGATTTAAACTGCCTCAATCTCTCGCCGACAGTCTAAAGCAACTTCTTTTTCGTCCTACTATCAGAAGCCTCTGGGATTTCAAATTTTGACAATAACAAATAAGGTTTATTTGTTATAATAATGTATTTTTGGCTATTAATTAAACAACATCAAATAAGAAAAGAAAAATACCTGAATATCCTCCCAAATCAAGTCCTTGTGAGCTGTTGGGACCTCCTTTCAGTTCTCGTACGTGACGTCCACCTTATCACGCGCCGCAATCCCCAAATATGTTCTTAATTTCTTCCTGTAGGGACCTTCGGCCTTGCCGGTAGTAGGATCTACGTGGACCATTGGTCTGTCAGCACCAGGTGGTCTGGTAAACAAGGATCATAGATGTGAGGCTTTGTGTGTCCGCTTCATAGCAGACGACGAAGATGATGCGTCTGAAGGAGGAGGAGGAGAAGGAGGAGAAGGTGAGGCAGTTGGAGAATCCATAATCCTTTATATGTCATCAAAATGTAAATTTCGATTACAGACAAATATCGACATCAACAGTTCTTTATGTAACTAAATTGGAAATCTGGGTTTCGTGGGTGCTTATGCTTTATCATTGTAGTTGGGTATGTGTCTTTTTTTGTGAATATGTTAGAGGTTTGACAGATTCATTTTATCTGTAATTCATTGTTATCTGAGGCTTTTGGATTGGAGAGGGACGATCTCTCACTCTGTGTGTGTGTCTCTCTGTGTTTGTGTGTCTCCGTATGTTTACTTACATTTTTATTAAAAGAAAAAATCAACTAATAATTGGGAGAAGTACATGTCTTTGCCTACTTCAATATATTTTGTGATGATTTAGGAGTAAAGAACAATATTATGCTCCTCGCTATTATGAAATGACCAAGAAAGAACATATCAATTCTTTAAATAACAACATGCATGATGTTAGGGGTCAAGTAGTCTAAAGGCCCAATTTAAGCAACAGGAAATGGGTGGTACAAATCAATTGTGTCAACTAAGATTTGGCAAGAATATACTACAAAGGATGGGAAGGGAAAACAGTGAAGGTGACTCACAATTCACAGGTAACTAATGGAAAAGAGGTCTTGTATAAGACCCTTACAGTGAAGGAGGGAGGGAGGGAGAGGCTGCTTTGTGACTCTATTTCTGCATCTTGAGGCTATAAGCTAGGCATAGGTGCAACTTCACCATCATCTACACATTTAGTAAGTATGGGCCAAGTTCTTGACTGTGAGATTGTGGAAAAGATAGAGCTTTTCTTTTGTACAAATAATTTGTATTACTTTATGGATCATTAGTAATTAATTTTTATTAACTTGCTGATAATCAGGTAGACTTTCTTTAATTTTTTGTACATCTAATTTCATATTATCTAATAGTTCCTAATGCATGCTCCAAGGGTATCTCTTGTTTAACATAGTCCTTCATAAGCAGAGCCTGATAATGAAATGTTACTACCAAGTATCTTAATCAAACAAATAGAAGATTTATATTGAAAACCACAATAAAAGTGCATTAGTATACTATCTTACAAAAACTTTTTTCTTTTTAATTCTTTAAGCCACTGGTTACTATTCTCCAACCTTTTATTATAGTTATAGATAAACAACATTATGAAAAGTTTGAGAGCAACAAGCATCATCATAATGTGACATCACCGACATAGTTACAACTTGCTCTTCCTAATAGGCCCCATCTCCTTTGCCTTTGTCCTCAGCAATTGCTTTTGTGTCTTGCTAGTAGCAATCTTTGATTAATGTATTTAACAAAATTATTGATGAGCATATTCAATTAGACAAGGGACTGTTGGATCGAGTGGCCTCAAAATAATTAAGAAGGGGGGGGGGGTTGAATTAATTATTCCTAAACCTTTACTAATTAAAAATTACTCTTCTAAGGCTTTTACTAAGTTGTTAAGAGAATAAGGAGTAGAAGAGAAACTTAATAGAAAGTAAAAGCGGAAATTAAAAAGCACAACGGAAAGTAAAAGAGTAGGGAAGAAGGAGACAAACACACAAGAGTTTTTATACTGGTTTGGCAACAACCCGTACCTACATCCAGTCCCCAAGCGACATGCAGTCCTTGAGATTTCTTTCAACCTTGTAAAAATCCTTTTACAAGCAAAGATCCACAAGGGATGTACCCTCCCTTGTTCTCTTTGAAACCCTAGTGGATGTACCCTCCACTAGAACTGATCCACAAGAGATGTACCCTCTCTTGTTCTCAGTCAAACCTAAGTAGATGTACCCTCTACTTGTACCACAAAGGATGTACCCTCCAATGTGTTAAGACAAAGATCTCAGGCTGTTAAACCTTTGATACTTTGTGAATGGGGATACAAAAGAATTCTCAGGCGGTTAGTCCATTGAACACTTTTGTATTAGGGAAAGGGAAGTCAAAAGAATTCTCAGGCTCTGTCGTTTAGAATTCTTTGACAAGGGAGAAGGGAGACACAAAATAATTCAGGCAGTTAGTCCTTCATTCTTTTGGAAAAGGGATAACAGAGACACAAAAAGAATTCACGCGGTTAGTCCTTGGCGAATTCTTTTTGGCAAAGGGAGAAGAGAATGAAAAGACGAATAGCACAAGCTTTCAAGGTTTAGAAAACCAAAAAACTTCAGAAAGCTTTTGGTACAAAGAAGAAGAAGAAGTTCAAAGAGATTTAGGGCTTGTAAAAGATTAATTGAGTAAGTGTTCAAGATACTTGAAATGCAAAACAAAGCCTTGCTTTTATAGACTCTGATGCAATCCTACCCTGCAAGGGCATTGGGTAGAAGACTCCAAGTAGATTGGGCTAGAGATCCAAGGGAAGGCCCTAGGGTTCTCATGAGCCTTAGGGTAGATTTTGAGCCCATGGGCTAACTATGAGCCCGCTTATCTTTGTAAATATTAGAATAGGTTTTTCCTTCGTCTGGGCCTTGTATTTTGGCCATTCTAGTAGTATAGGGTTTTAGCCTTGTATTTCGGGGTATTTTGAGTAGTCTTTGTAGTAAGGACTTTTTTTTTATTTTCATGTTTTTTGTCATGGGGGTGAGCTTAGCTATTATAGGGGGTGTGTAGCTAAGCTCTAGCTTCTCATCTCAAGGAGGTGAGCTTAGCTATTAGAGAGGTATGTGTAGCTAAGCTCTAGCTTCTTTAGGAATCTTCTTAAGGAAGCTTCTCAAGGAAGTGAGCTTAGTTATGAGAGGGGTGTGTGTAGCTAAGCTCTAGCTTCTCAAGGAAGTTTTCTCAAAGAAGCTTCTCAAGGAAGTTTTCTCAAGAAAGCTTCTCAAGAAAGCTACCTAGTCTATAAATAGAAACATGTGTAACACTTGTTGTAACTTTGATGAATGAGAGTCTTGTGAGACACAACTCAAAGTTCAACTTCTCTCCCTTTTTCTTCCTTCAATTTCGTGCTCCCCCCTCTCTCTTTCTCTCCCTCTTTCTTTTCCTCCATTGAAGCATCCTTCCAAGCTTCTTATCCAAGGCTCATCTTGGTGGTGAAACTCCTTCTTCCATGGCTTATTCCCTAGTGGATGGCGCCTCCTCTCACCTCTTCTCCTTTGTCTTCCGCTGCATCTCCATGATGGAAAATCACCATTAAAGGACCTCATTGAAGCTCAAAGGTCCAGCCTCCATAGAAGCCCCACAAGCAAGCTTCTATCAAGTGGTAATCAGAGCACAAGAGCTTCAAGTAGGTGCTCCTTGAACCTCCATTAATGTTTTGCTTTACCTTCTCTTCCATTGTTGTTTCTTCATTTTTTTCTCCATGTATCTCCTCACATGTCTTGTGGTAAATTTTTTTAACATGATTCTTTAGAGTTTCCACTGATTAAACTTGCTATAGAAGCTAGATTTGATTTTCTATGGTTCAAATTTCTTGTTCTTGTTCTTGAACCATGAATTGTGTTGAGTTTAGGTTCCTTTGAGTTTTGTCTTGTTATTTTTTGTGGCTGAAACCCAAACCATAAAATTCTTACAAAAATATTAAAGTAGAAGAAAACCTCAAAAATCTAGAGTGACTTGTTCACCTATTGTAGTTTTGTCATACAAGTCATGTCTAGTCATGAAACTTGTCACATGAGATTTCTTATGTTGTGCTGAATTTTATTTTCTTGTTTCTTTGTCTAACTCATTTGTTCATGAGTGTATGAAATTATTTTAGCCTATTATTTTATTTGAGTCAAATCTTTCATGTTAATTAGTCCTTAACATGTTCATGCAAAATTCTTAGAGAGTCTTTGATTGTGAACCTTTTCTAGAACTTTTAGGTTTCCTTATGATTGTGTCTATTGTGAATTTGAGTTCTGGTGATTGAATTGCTGGCTGAAATGTTGATCCTAAGTGAATATTGAACTCCTAAAACTGTGGTAAACAATCCTAGTGAGTTCAACATACATAAGAGGGTTGAAAGTAAGCCCAAGGAAATCAATATACCATGCTTAAAAAAAATCGCTGGTGCTGGCAGCTTGGACATACAAACTTGTAAAAATTACTGAGAATTGGTTACTTCGAATTTTGAGCTGAAATTTTTACTGAATTTTCACGACATCTGGAAAAAATTTATAAAAAAAGAAACAATTGATTTGGATAAAAGTAAAAAATACAAAAAATCACACAAGTTGGCAGAAAAAAAAACAGTATCCAGAAAAAAAAAGGTGAAAGGGAAGTGTGCTTGTTGTTTTGGCTCAAAATTTATTCTATAATTGGTGCCTATTTTATGCCAATCTTAGTTCCTAAATTTCAATTGAAAATTAGTGTGAAAACAAGTGCCAAAGCTAGAGGTTTGTTGAGTCTTTTTTTTCAGTTTTTTTTACTGTACTCTAGAACCATTCTAAGTTTCTCTTTGAGTCCTAGCTTTCTTCTATGTCCTTTTTCATTGCTTTAATTGTTGAGTAATCCTTGAAAAATTGTCTTGTTAAAAGTCCATTGGTTTAGCTTTCATTTCATTTTTTTTTGTCCTTGATTATTGCTTGTCTCTTTGCTTCCTTGTTTGTGAGTTGCCATATAGGGAATTGGAAAGGAGGATTGGTGCCATGCCTTGAAGAATTTGAGTCAAGAAGCAAGGGGCCAACCACCTTAAGAGCTATTGGACTAAGAAGCACTTCAAATTGAGTGAATCACAAAAGAGATAACATCCACCAAAATTGAGGACGTTTTGTAATTTTTTAATTTGCAATTTACTTACCTTTATTGCTTTCAAGTTTTGTAACAAAAAGGCCTTTCATTGGAAGTGTGTTGGGAGCCTCCAATAGGTTACCAAACTTCCATTTGTGTGTAATAATTTTAGGCAATATTTCCTTAGGATAGTGAGTGTTTTGTTGGGAACCTTGATGTGGTCATCCAAACACTCTTAGGATTCACTTAGTTTACTTTTCTTGCTTACTTTCATAGCTTATTTCCTTTACCTTCCATTGTCAAACCGCCTAGATAGCTTTCCTTTTACCAATTAGTTGTTTACCTTATCTTTCACACCTCTTTTAGTGTTTATTTTGGCTAGCTTCAACCATAGTTTCTTTTACCTTTTGTTTTCAAACCTCCAACAAGAAAGAACCACAACTTAGGAACCAACATGAGTCATCATTCATCTAATGTTAATGGCGAGGGTACTAGTCATAAAGACCCTTTATCTAGAATCTTAGATGAGTTGAGTTCCCTCAAGTTATGGAAAGAAAAACAAGAGAGAAAAGAAAAAGGAAAAAAAAGTGGAAGAAATAAGTCAAGATGAAAGAAAGAAAATAAGAGAGGAAGAAAGAAGAAAAATAATGAAAGAAATGAAAAGAGAAAAACATGCCTCCTATAGTAGTCATAACTCTTGCAAGAGCCTAAGTGAAGAACTTCGTGACTATTACGAAGGAAGGCATAGGTCACATCTTAGACCTCACTCCCATAGAAGAGAAAAGGAAAGAAAGCCTCAAGAGGCTAACATTAACCTCTCATACTTCCATGGGAAGGACAATGTAGAGGCTAACTTAGATTGGGAAATAAGGGTAGAGCAACAACTTAAAAAGAAGTCTACTTCAAAATCTTATGGCTCTCACTCTTATCTAAAGAAAGACCATGGTCAAGGCATCTTAGGGGTGACATCTTCTAAGCCCAAAGATGATAAGGGGAAGGCAATATAATAGCAAGCCCCTAAGGCTAGTATGCAAGAGAAAACTAGCTCTATAAAGTGCTTTAAATGTCTTGGAAGAGGACACATTACTTCTCAATGCCCCACCACAAAAACCATGATTATGAGGGACCAAGACATTTATAGTAGCCAAGATGAGGCTACTACTTCACTTTCCTCTAGTGAAAGTGAAGAAGCAAAAGGGGAAGAATTTAGTGAAGAAATCTACCCCCAAGAAGATGGACAACCATTAGTGGTTAAAGAGAAGTGTAAGGAGGTAAGTGTCTCCTCCAAGAGATTAGCTAAGAAGGAAACTCATTTTACAATAAAGACAAACATTAAAGAAACTTTCCCTCTTAGACAACCTCCACATTTTCTCTTTTGTAAAAAGGCACTTGCTAGCATTGCCACACCTCTTGGGCTTGAGTTTATTCCTCAAGTAAAAAAGTTGTTGGATGAGGGTTTGGTTCGCAAGAGTTTAAATCCTTGTGCTTTGTTGGTGCCCAAAATAGGTATTATTAGGCACCAAGTCCCTAAAATAGGTGGTATGATGAATGTTTTGAGTGGTGCAACCCTCTTTTGTAAAATCACTCGTACACCTAACATCTTCATGGTGTGTGTACATAGGGACCCATTAGGTAGGTTTGTTCTTATTTTTAGTTTCAATACAAACTTAGGTACTCATATGGGACACCTTAGGTTTGTCATACTTTTTGGTAGGAATAATCAATATGAAAATACAGAAAAAAGTATGTTTTATTGCGTTACTTTTCTTAATTTTTCAAATAGTGATCAAGGGGTTCCCATGAACCCTAAGAGAATAAAGGTCATTCCTGAGTGGCCTACTCCACCAAGTATAAGAAAAATTTGGGGCTTCCATGACTTAACAAACTTTTACAAAAGGTTTGTCCCATATTTTTCTATACTTGTAGCACCACTCATTGAGTTGGTGAGAAACCATGTTCCTCCATGGGAAGATGCCCAGGAAATGGGTTTTCAGACCTTACCATACTTCAACATACCAAACACCACTAATACATATGTTTTTGTTCTTTTTACAGGTGTTGAGGGAAGGAGCCCAAGGTATGAAGAACCTCGGGATTTGAGGTCAAATCCTTTCCAAGGTGGAGGGAATGATGCAATCCTACCCCGCAAGGGCATTGGGTAGAAGACTCCAAGTAGATTGGGCTAGAGATCCAACGGAAGGCCCTAGGGTTCTCATGAGCCTTAGGGTAGATTTCGAGCCCATGGGCTAAGTATGAGCCCGCTTATCTTTGTAAATATTAGAATAGGTTTTTCCTTCGTCTGGACCTTGTATTTTGGCCTTTCTAGTAGTATAAGGTTTTAGCCTTGTATTTCAGGGCATTTTGAGTAGTCTTTGTAGTAAGGACTTTTTTTTGTATTTTCATGTTTTTTGTCATGGGGATGAGCTTAGCTATTATAGGGGGTGTGCAACTAAGCTCTAGCTTCTCATCTCAAGGAGGTGAGCTTAGCTATTAGAGAGGTATGTGTAGCTAAGCTCTAGCTTCTTTAGGAATCTTCTTAAGGAAGCTTCTCAAGGAGGTGAGCTTAGTTATGAGAGGTGTGTGTGTAGCTAAGCTCTAGCTTCTCAAGGAAGTTTTCTCAAATAAGCTTCTCAAGGAAGTTTTCTCAAGAAAGCTTCTCAAGGAAGCTACCTAGTCTATAAATAGAAGCATGTGTAACACTTGTTGTAACTTTGATGAATGAGAGTCTTGTGAGACACAACTCAAAGTTCAACTTCTCTCCCTTTTTCTTCCTTCAATTTCGTGCTCCCCCCTCTCTCTTTCTCTCCCTCTTTCTTTTCCTCCATTGAAGCATCTTTTCAAGCTTCTTATCCAAGGCTCATCTTGGTGGTGAAGCTCCTTCTTCCATGGCTTATTCCCTAGTGGATGGCGCCTCCTCTCACCTCTTCTCCTTTGTCTTTCGCTGCATCTCTATGGTGGA
Source organism: Glycine soja (assembly GCF_004193775.1). Taxonomy (NCBI): domain Eukaryota; kingdom Viridiplantae; phylum Streptophyta; class Magnoliopsida; order Fabales; family Fabaceae; genus Glycine; species Glycine soja. The sequence goes on along the minus strand of NC_041017.1, from coordinate 11,430,290 downwards.
AAATCACCATTAAAGGACCTCATTGAAGCTCAAAGATCCAGCCTCCATAGAAGCCCCACAAGCAAGCTTCTATCAGACTCTTCATGTTTGGTCAAGACAACCATTAGAAGAGTTATGACTTTTAGAAAAACTTAAAAACCAATTTGAGAAAGTCAAAAACTATTTGAAGAGTTACATCTTTTGAATTTATTCAGAAACAATCACTAGTATTCGATTACCAAATCAGTGTAATCGATTACACAAAGCTTTTATGTGAAAGGATGTGACTCTTCACATTTGAATTTGAATTTTAACGTTCAAAGGCACTAGTAATCGATTACCAAAACATTGTAATCCATTACAGCTTTTTGAAACTAATTGGAACGTTGTAAATTCAATTTGAAAACTTTTTCAAAACAATTTTGCTACTGGTAATTGATTACAACAATCTGGTAATCGATTACCAGAGAGTAAAAACTCTTTGGTAAACATGTTTTGAGAAAAATCATGTGCTACTCAATTTTTGAGAAAAACTTTTCATACTTATCTTGATTAAGCCTTCTCTTGAGGCTTGAATCTTGATCTTGATTCTTGAGATCTTGAACCTTGAATCTTGATTCTTGACTCTAAACTTTCTTCTTGAGTCTTGAATTCTTCTTGATTCTTATCTTGAACTCTGAATTGTTCTTGATTCACTTGAGTTGTTCTTTGATTGATCTTTGATTCACTTGAGTTGTTCTTTGATTGATCTTTGAGCTTTTTTTCATCACCTTAGTCATCATCTTTTGTTATCATCATTGTTATCATCAAAACACCTTTGATTCACCATGAAGCTTTGCTTCTACAGGGACAAGACAATAAGGTGAAGGATTTTGTGGATGTTATGTTAGGCTTTGTTGGTAGCAAGGAATATGAATACCGTATTGAACAGCCCAACATCAATGCTATATTGCTAGTAAAGGGAATGACAATTTTGCAATATTCTTTCCTCATACATTTTCTTTTTCCATTTAAAAGTTGTGTATTTAACTAATAATTAGTATAGCTGCAAGTGCATAGCTAGTTGTCTCTGTTCTCACTTCTTCATGCATGTTTCTTTTACACTATCATGCAGGATATGCTATTGGGTTCAATGGATACTTCGGCTACAGCAATTGAGTGGACACTTTCAGAGCTCCTAAAGAATCCACGGGTGATGAAGAAAGTCCAAATGGAGTTGGAAACTATGGTGGGTATGCAGAGGAAGGTGAAGGAATCAGACTTGGACAAGTTGGAGTATTTGGATATGGTTATAAAGGAAAAGATGAGGCTCCATCCAGTGGCACCGTTACTAATGCCACACCAATCGAGGGAAGATTGCATGGTTGGAGACTTTTTCATACCAAGAAAATCAAGGGTGGTAGTAAATGCATGGGCAATTATGAGAGACTCAAGTGCATGGAGTGAGGCAGAAAAGTTCTGGCCAGAGAGATTTTTTTTTCTGAAATAAGCTCATTTCATTTGTGTGTAAATAAAATCTTGAATAAAGGTGATATGTACTAAAAATATATGGTGACTAACATAGAATTGCGACTACCTAACTAAAAACGTGAGCAACTCAATTAGCTTGCTCCTACCAAAAACTTAAAACCAAAGTTTGGATAAGAATTTAATCTATGTTTACACATTTAATCTATGGAAAATCAAAGAACAATATGTCAATAAGATTTGTGTTGAGTAACCTGATTGCAAAAGCAATGTGGACAACAAGGTCAATGTCTGGAGCTAACAAGAAGATGATTGAGGCACTAGCTGCTAGGAAGAAGGAAAAGTATCTGAAGAATCTGGAGCTTGGTCGGATTTTTAAACTATACAAATCAGAAAAGGTCAAATAATCATAAATCAATAATTTCTTTGTAACTTTTGGTTCAAAACATTCACAACAGTTATTTTTCTTTCTTTCTTATAGTGCTAAAGTTCAAACACTAGAGACAACTTTCACTATTCATTATAAACCATTTGAACAAAAATAATCATTATGTAAGCAAGTTTAATACATATATAGATATCTAGACACATATTACACTGACTTGCAATATTTTAAAAGCTAATAGTCATTATAATGTTTTTTATAATGTAAAATTTGGTTGAAATCAGGTAATTCACAATAGATCCTTTTCTTTCTTTTTATAAGTGCCCCTCTTGATAGTTCATAGCAAACCATTTAAAAGCTATTTTCCAAAGTTTCAATTATCTTTTTAATCAATAGTTGTTAGGTTGTTAGTGATAGAGATTCGAACATGTAATCTTGAAGGTGTGTGCCTTTTGTTTCAGTGGCATTGAGACAGTTGTCTTAAGTTGGTGATTTCACAAAAGCCTCTTAGGACACCACTCAGCTACCACGTTCTGCCTTATTAAGCATCATCTACATTCACCAAAATAGAGTTTTTGAGAGATTCTTGGGGGGTGGATCGGATAGTTCCATTGCAGCTTTTTAATTATAAAATAAAATTTGTAATTCACCAAAACTTTGCACTTGACATTCTAACAATAAATAATTACAAAAGGATGGACACAAATTTTATGTCAATTTAATTCTACATAGTTTATAACTTTGACCTTGATACGTAAATTAGCAATCATAATAGAACAAAGCTAATAATATTGTATCTTTCATAACAAGAGGCATATATCAGAGAATAAAAAACTTTAGATCTATCCAAAACAAGTCCAAAACACAAGTCCACCTGGGAATGATCTTTAATTATTTTATTGAAAACTTGCAAACATAGGCTAGAAATAACTACTAGGCCCATGTTATTCTCACACCCTTTTCTCTATTCTCACTATTTTTTATTCAGTTTTTAACCCCCCAACCTTTTCTCCTACCCCATCCCCTTTAAAATTCCTTACTTAACCCTACCCTTCTCCCTTGCACCCGCCATGGAATCCCTACTTCTTTCTCCCTCTCCCAGGAATCCTATTATCGTCATAACCCTACCTGATTTTTGTGTTAAATACACTCAATACTTTGACTATCCCAGCCCACTATAATATAGGAGTGGTGAATTATTCCTGATTTCACTTCCTCTTTAGTAAACCACCCATAAATAACAAGACAAAGTTATAAATAAATTTTGCAATAGGTAAAGATATAATTTTAAACAATCAGAAAAGGTGTAGCTATCACTTACTTGCTTTGGTGAGCTCTCTTTCTCCAGAAAACAATTGATGAGATCCACTGAATACAAAAAGATGAAATGGCATAAGTTCCATTTTCAAAGCTTTCTTCAAATATATGCATGTTTTCAATAACGCAATTAGTAAACCAATCACACAAACCAATCATATAATAACCAATCACATATGATTGGTTTGTGTATACTCTATTTAGTTTCAATGTTTTATTCTAAATTGAAAGCTAGTATTGATTTGCTCCATTTTATGGACTCATATTAAATAGTTTAGAGAAGAGACGAGTGACAGGGAGTATGTAACGCCCTTCTTCACATTGATGTATGTTTTGTTTAGATTGAGGTTTGGTGCAGCTCGGGACATAAATGTGGATTAAATATTAATCAATATGAATAATGTGTATGACTTATGTAAATGAATCTAGCAAAATCAAATATATAAATAGAAAATTACATTAGACGATGTTAATTAATTCTCCTTCATCATGATCATTAAGATTAGCATGAACGTCGTCAGCTTCTTCTTCTCCGACAACGTTAGGAGTGATTTGTGCGGTCAAAGGACTAACATAGGTGTCCTTGTATGAATCATCATCTTCTACATTAACACCAATTGTTTTGCCCTGTAGAACCATCCACCACCTTTCATCACATGGGTCTTGCACGTAAAATACTTGTCTAGTTTGTTCTGCCATGATGAAAGGGTCATTGTGGCAACCAAATTTCTTTAGGTCTACCAACGTAAATCCTATATCATCGGTGCGCACACTAGTGTTGTTGTCAACCCATTTACATTTGAAAACACAAACGATAAATTTCACATATTTAAGCTCCCAAATTTCATCAATGAACCCAATGTAAGGGATGGAAGCTACACAGGGATTGGCGTCATGCACACTTGCGAAGTGTTGAGATTCAGCCCTTAGGGTGACCCCGCTGTTCTGCATTGTACTTTTGTCGTCATGTGCTTTTGTGTAAAATGAATACTTGTTTATGTCGTATCCTTGCCAAGTTATAACATTTCTTTTAGGCCCATTTGCTAGTTTTCTTAATGTTTGTGAAGCATTTTCATCTGCAAAGATTGTATCTTTAAACCAATCACAGAAAGTCTTGTCATGCTTTTTCAACACCCAATTCTTTGACATTTTTGGATTATTCTGTTTGACTAAAGCTTCATGTTTAAGTATGTATGGAAAAACTTCATTACTGTTGTTCAAGACATACAAGTGAGCTTGTAACAAATCTTCTAGACTTGGAGTGATCACATGCAGTCCTCTTGAACCCTTACCACCCACTTTGTCATCATGCCGAGACTCAGGAAGGCCAACATGTTTAGCTTTCTCAATGTATTCTGAACAAAATTCAATGGCTTCTTCTGCAATGTACCTCTCAACAATAGATGCTTCTGGACGATATAGATTCTTTGTATACCCTTTTAAGATCTTCATGTATCGCTCAATCGGGTACATCCACCGCAAATAAACAGGACCGCAACATTTGATTTCTCTTACCAGATGCACAATCAAGTGAATCATGATGTCAAAGAAAGCAGGGGAAAAATACATCTTCAACTGGCATAGTACAATTGCGGCCTCATTTTCCAGCTCATCAAACTTGACAGGATCAACGACTTTGCTACATATGGCATGGAAGAAAAAGCATAGGCGTGATATGGCTAACCTGACTTTGTTTGGCAAGATGTCTCATATAGCGACGGCTAACAGTTGTTGCATGAACACGTGACAATCGTGAGACTTTAACCCTATAAGCTTAAGCTCCTTCAACTGCACAAGTGATGAGGACATGACCAAGAGCAAGGGAAAGGATCCACTTGAAGGACTTAGAGGACCTATGACAAGGGCTAGAGCAAGGAAAGCCAAGGAAGCTCTTCAACAAGTGTTTTCCATACTATTTGAATACAAGCCCAAGTTTCAAGGAGAAAAGTCCAAGGTTGTGAGTTGTATCATGGCCCAAATGGAGGAGGACTAAATGGCACCACTTTGTCTCAATTTTAGAGTGTTTAGTTTGTCTAAATAATGGCCCAATCCTTGTAAAGTTGGCTGACCAAAAATATGTTTTAGGTTAATCAACTAAAAGGGCTTTAGTTAGGTTTAGTTCAAGTTCTAATAAGGTCCCAATTGGCAACCTAAGCATTAGCCTTTTGGGAGACCAAATGGTGGCTGACTTGATGGCTGTTGGGGGTGACTTTTGGTTGCCACAATTTCAGTTACACTCAGCCATTAAGTTCTTTTAATTCTAGGCTAGTGGATCATTACTAAAATCTGATGTAAAGCTTCTATATAAGCTGAACCATTTTATCAATAAAGATAAGTTGAGTTTTATTCAGAAAAATTAGAGTTTATCTCTTTTATCTTAGTGAGAGTGATTCTCCTAAGTTCTTGAGTGATTCAAGAACACCCTGGCTATATCAAAGGTCTTTCACATCCTTTGTGTGTTGCCCTCGCTAGAAAGAGTGATTCTTTCCTTCCACCATTTCATCTTCAACCTTGTTCTTTCAAACCCTAATTTCCAAAAAATCCAATTCTTCCCAGAATTATCTCATGACCATAACTCTCATTTTACTCGTTCAAATTAAGTGATTCTTGAGCCTAAATTGAAATTCAAAACGAGAGCTTTCACCTCGTTTTGGAATCACCTCATTTGGAGCCCTATATCTTGAGTTATAGCCATTTCTATATTTCTGTCCAGTCACCACTTAACCTACATTTTTACCATCCCATTCATCCATTTTATGCCAGGATTCACCTTATCAAGTCTCAGGAAATTAGCCACTGCCCAACCCTTGAATCTTTCCAATTTCCCATCCTTTTCTTAATCAATTTTCTGAATTTTCCAACAAAGTTTAATCCTAAACGATCCTAAGTCAGCCCTTGTGCCATGAGGGTTCATATCAACAAGGCTCTTAATACTTGAAGAGTATCCTTGTGAAACCTTCACCCGACGAAGACACTGACAAAAACTTATCTTCTCCTTTTTGGACAAAGTATGACAAGCTGGGGGCAAGTAAATTTTCTTCCTATCAGACCTTGGATGCAATTGTGATCGTATCCCCATATCAGCTAGATCTTGACGGGTATTCAAGCCATCCTTCATCTTGCCTTGAATGTTAAGGAGCGTCCCAATCACACTGTCACAAACATTTTTCTCCACATGCATAACATCAATACAATGTATAACGTCTAGATCAGACCAGTACAGAAGATCAAAGAAAATGGACCTCTTCTTCCATATGCAACTCTTACTTTTGTCCTTCTTTTGGGTCTTTCCAAATACAATATTCAGGTGTTGAACCCACTGGTATATCTGCTCACCAGTCAACGGTATCGGTGCAATATTGTGCTCTTGGCTTCCATTAAAAGCTTTTTTCAGTCATTTGTAAGGATGATTGGGTGTTAGAAAACGGTGATGCCTACTGTAGATTGTTTTTCTTCCATGTTTTAGTTGTATGTAGCTTGTGTTTTCTTCACAGATGGGGCATGCATGATGACCCTTAACACTGTAACCGTTGAGATTCCCATATGCTGGAAAGTCATTAATGATACAAAAAAGCATTGTACGCATTTCAAACATCTCCTTGCGAAATGCATCAAACACTAAAACCCCCTCATCCCACAACTTTCTCGGGTCTTCAACCAACGGACTTAGATAAACATCAATGTCATTTTCTGGCTGTCTTGGGCCCGATATCATCATAGACAACATCATGTATTTTCACTTCATGCACAACCAATGAGGCAAATTGTAAAAAACTAGCAGAACTAGCCATGAACTATGGTGAGTGCTTAAGGTGTCATATGGATTCAATCCATCACTGGCTAGTCCAAGTCTAAGATTCCGTGGCTCTTTCCTGAAATTCGGATACAAACCATCAATCTTCTTCCACTGCGAGCAATCAGTCGGACGACGGACCATTCCATCAGAAATCCTTCCATTTGCATGCCATGTAAGGTCTTTCGCATTGTCTTCATTAGCAAAAAGACGCTTAAACCTTGGAATGATTGGAAGATACCACAAAACCTTCACTGGAGGGCCCTTCTTTGAGTTTTCATTAGAACTGCTTTCCTCTTCATCCTTCACTTTGTACCGTGAAGTCCCACAGATCGGGCATTTGGACATTTCTTGGAATTCATGCCTGTACAGTATGAAATCGTTGGGGCAAGCATGAATCTTCTGATACTCCATACCCATCGGACACAGTATCTTTTTCGCCTTATAGTAATTTTTAGGCAGCGTGTTGTCCTCTGGAAGCAAATTGTGCAGTACCTCAAGTAGTGAGGTAAAACTTTTGTCACTCCACCCATACCTAGCCTTCACATTAACCAGACTTAACACTGCAGACAATAGGGTTAAGGAATTCTTGCACCTCGTGTACAAAGACTTCTTTGAATCACTCTATAATCCTTCATACACAGGGGCGTGTGCTTGCTGAAAAGACTCTTGTCCAAGGTCACGAATCATGTTCTCCAAGCGATCTCCCATTTCTAAATTAAATGATTCAGCTTGGGACCCACTCTGCATGTCTGTCACTTCACCATGCCATATCCATGTCGTGTAATTCTTCTTAATCCCATCACACAATAGATGCTCTCGTATGTTGTCCAGTAGTTGTCGTCTTCCGTTCAAACAATTGATGCAAGGACAACAATATTTTCCTTCTTCATTCGGTCGACCTCTTTCTGAAGTAAATTGCAAGAACTGCTCAACACCATCCTCATATTCTTGGCTCATGCGACTATGATTCATCCAACTTCGATCCATCTAAGCAATTCCATGCATGAAAATCTCACTTTTATATTTATAAGTATGGCCCTATCCCATTTAGGAAGATTGTCTTTTATGTTAGCTTCATACGTCAGGGTTAGCATTATTTTGAAAAATTTGATTAAATTTTGGCAACATTTTGCATTGGTCTCCAAGTACACGACATGATATCGGTGAAAGTAATTTCCCGATAATCAAGTTGAAATGCATTGTACCGAAATTTCATCAAATTAATCAAAATAATAATAACCTTAACGAATGAATCTAACATAAAAATACCAGTCTCCCCAAACTGTCCAAACAGACAATTCAAGACTAAATACAATGACTAATGCAAACTGTCCGCAAGAATCATTGCATTCAGTCTCAAACGGGAATCTAAGGTTCACTCAACATGAACAACAATTGTTTATATAGCAAATTACATTGATGACGTACAAGAACATACAAAATCTAAATTTCGATTACAGACAAATATCAACATCAACAGTTGTTTGTATAACATATTACATTCATGACATACAAGAACATACAAGGACATCAATAGTTGTCTGTGTGTGTGTGTGACTCTGTGTGTATGTGTGTCTGTCTCTTTATGTGTGTGTGTGTGTGTGTGTGTTTGTGTGTGTCTGTGTATGTGTGTGTGTCTGTGTGTGTGTGTTGTGTGTTTGTCTGTGTGCGTGTGTGTGTGTGTGCGTGTGTGGGGGGTCATTCGAGGGTAGCAAAGGATCATCATATTCTAAACATCATCAGCCACACGATGCACTCCTATATTGAAGAGTTACTAAACCAATGAGGCCAGAACAAGCATTATAATCAATTTGCAGCAGCATGAATTCACCTTCTTTGGAGGACACTACAATTCTGCCATCTATTATGCAACTTCCAAGGGATAACACTCAGATTCTCAAAAGCTAAGTTAACAAGGATTCAATCACACTCCAACTATAAACACTTCCATCCATGCTCATGAGCAATTCCAATTGCTGGCATAGAGAGATTCCCAGAGAGAGAAACAGCCGCTACAATATCTGAATTGATATGGTTTACAGAAAAGTCACACCCTATTAGCATCAGCTTGCAAGAAGATTAAGTTTCCCCTAAGTCATATCCTATCAAATCAATTCTAATAGGTAACCCTAATGGGCTGATTCTGCTTGTTGTAAGAGTTATAGTTATTTATTCATTGTTAATTAACTTTCTAACATAATGTGGCAGAGATAGGCTACTAAATAGATTGGAAGAGAAGACTAGATTTTCCCTTATAGTAAGACATTGGTCCTGGGGAATGGTCTTGGACCCTCAAAATACTGAGAATATACTAGAATGTTGTTGCTAGTGCTAGAAAATCCTAAATAGATTGAGAGACTATTGAAGATCAGAAATGGCAAGTAGTGACTAATTAAGGTTGCAATCTTTAATGTTGGAAGTTCTGAATGCATTCTAGTTTACGTACACACACAATTTTAGTATATGAAGCACTTGGTTCCTTTATGCTATGGTCATTGGACAACATTGTTGTAGACCTTGCCAGTCATCAAGGAGTTGTTAAGGGATATAAGAAGGCAGTCCAGCAATCATCATCGAAATCCCAGGTACCCTTTGAAATCATAACATTATATTTGGTGTAGTCTTTTTAAAGGTGTTGCATATAATATTTTAAATCAAACACCAGTATACAAGATTTTAAATCAATAGGTTTTGCTTAATAAGTGTTGCATATAATATTTTTAAGCCTGATATTAAATCAAACACTAGTATAACATTATTTTCTGCTTAATAGGTTTTGCTTCCTTTTGTGATGATCAGTGTTGCTGGTATTTTAGATGATGTTCCTGTACATGCAAATATTAAGGGTGGAATTGTAAATTCTTGGAGGAGAGATAATCAAGCTTATAATGAGGAAGGTGTGAGGCCAGGCATAGAGAAATGGCAGGGAAATTCTAGCCTTATCCAAATGTCGATATTCCTCCTCAACCATATGATGCTTGGCATGGTCCTCCTGTAAATAACCTTCTGCTTAGCACACTTCTTCATGCATGAGCCCCGTGGGCTTAAAGTCTGTATAACGAATACGCCTTTTGCACCTTATTCAAAATTTGAAAGTGGACAGGGTTGCCAAACAAAAAGCAAGCAAAATGAAAGAACTTGTTTTTAAGAAGAGGTCAAAGTTAGAGGAAATATGTAAATTGACTCATATTGAACCAGATACAAGTATTGTAGCCGAGAAAGCTAGTGCATTAATACATTATGGTATGTTCCCGTGCATTAATAGATTACTTACCTATAACTACCTCTTAGAATGTATTTTGGAATAGGTTTCTTCTAAGAAATACTTTTGTTTTTCAAAGCTCTCTTAAGAAACTAACAAAAGTAAGGGATTATTTGTCTAAAACAAGTTGAGCCAAACACATATTTAGTCATTATCTTGTTCTTCTCTTAAAGACAAGTCAATCACCTCATGAAAAACTTGTGCTCTCATCAAAGAATGAGTTAACATAGGCCTCTTTTTCAGATACATTGAAATTGTGAAGGGAGAAGGATTGAAGATATCTCAACCAGCCCTTGACCTAAATTCGATAGAGATACATCATAGAATTACAGTTAGACCTAATTTCATCCTTTTTTTCTTCATATTTGAATCTTTAACTTAGAAATCTTGAAGCTAATTTCCAGTTAATCATGATATAAATATGCATATTAATTCTACTTAAATTTATTTACAATTTTTTTTTAATTTTAAAATGCATTATGAGATGGTTTCGTTGTGGGTTGATTGTAGTCCCAAGAGACATAGAAGGGACAAAAATTGAGTAACCTCAGATGGAGGACATCAGAGAAACCCACCACATCATTCTAGGCGTGAAACTGTCGATATGCTGCTCCCAAGAAATCAAATTCAAATGATCATCATGACAATCCACCCAAACATCTGTCGTAACCACCAAGATCTCGCTCTTATCATCAGGTCATACCTTAAAAAAATTAAATGCATGAGTTATTACTTAAGAACCAAGTTATGCTCCTGATTGTATTCAAATTTGCATTGTTTAGATTCGGTTTCATACCCTTTTTAAGTTCCTAGTGAGTGTGTCAAACTAGAGGGAATTTGATGGAAAAAAAAAAAAGAAGAAATAATATATCATTTACTAATACTTGGTACCTACAGTCCTCATTTTAAGTTTTAGTCTTTTAGAAAATTAGAAGTTTTAGTCCCTCTTCAATTTTTTAAGCACCAAAAAGTTTTCTCTAAGGTTAACGATTGGTACCAAAACTTATCTTATATGCATGTGTAAGGACTAAAATTTGTAGTTTTCTCCTATAGGAACTAAAACTTAAAACAAGGACAACTATAAGAACCAAGTGAATATAATTTAACCTTTTAAGATTCATAATTTGTACATTCTTAGACAAGAGGGTTGCATGTTAATTATACACCTCCATGATCCAACTTCTGTGTACCTCTTTAATTATCTTTTGCCATTGATTGGAACTTCGTCACTTTTAACATTGAAGAAAAGAGAAATTAAGATGACCCTTCATTTTGTGATGTGCTTCACTTTTGCAGACTGGTACAACTTCTGTCCTGTTAGAAGCCATTGGATATATAAGGTTCCTACAGGGTCAAATTGAGGTGATGTTTCTCACACATGAGGAATAAAAAAATCCCTAAAATAACATTTTTCTAGTCAACATATTATTAGTATAGAGTATTTATGATTTTTCCCTAAGTACTTACAGTTTTAGTCGTTATCAAAAGATCATACAAATGTCTAAAGAATTAAGCTTTGATGGTTTTTTTTTAACTCCGCCTACTTGGATGTATTTAAGGAAAATAAAGGAAGTTCCTTTTCCTTGATAAATGTCATAGTTATTTGGCTATATTTTCCCTTCATTTTAATCCTCACTGCCTATATGGTTATAATAACAAGAATTCCAAATGAGTTTAAGAATGATTAGAGAAAACTAAAAATGCTTCCTTACTTTGTTTTCCATGTAGTACTCAATTGATTATGCTTTTTGGTCTTTTTATTTACTTGTCCATTAAACCTTGTTTCATTAAAATCTTGATTTTTATAAGTATTAATAACCAATATCATTTACTTAACCAGCTGGAACTCCATATGTAATGAAGGGTTTAGTATGCCTAACTTCAAAAGATCATGCCTAGCATTTCTGAAAAAAAAAAAAAAAACAGTTACAAGGTAAATGTACTATTTGTGTTCTATCTTTAGACTAAAAGATTGTTACTGCTTTCCTTTTTAACATTACTTGATTCATAGCAAATAGGTGTGGCCATATGCATGGCTTTCACCATGGAAGGCCCTTTTTAATTGTATGATGCCCCATAGTGTGAATGAAGTTGCTGACAAAAAAATAAAAAAAAAAATCTTCTTCAAAGATATGATCATGTATTAAATTCTTTGTGGAGTACTTTTCTATTTTTATTTTGAGTTTTCTGTGTCTTTCTCTTTCATTTTTTCTTGTTCTTTTCTATTAATTATTTAGGTGAAGTTATATAGTTTAAATTTATTCTTCTAATTTTCCTATTAAAATAGATTTATCACTAAATTCATCATCTCTCTCACGTTTGAATTTTGAAGACAAAACTCAATATATAAAGTAGTTTAACCTACGTGATATTTTTTTTTTAAAAAAACTATGTAAATTTATATGTTTACAAATAATAAGGAAAAATATGGCTTTATCTTTATGATGTCTTTCTTTCCTCTATTTCAGTGATTTTAATTTTCAAATTTTGATTTTTCCACTTGAATAAATACTATGATAACACATCTAATATTTGTTCTATAATATTGTTTTTGAGAAATTACAATTAATGAGTGTAATTTGGCTCTGGTAACGATGATTATATATGTGTGTAATGCACCTGAGAATTCTCTCGATTGTAACATTTATTTATTCTTCTGAAATTTAGTCACTTATTTTGAATGATGTAACCGTGGCCTCTGGTGGTGTTGGCAACCTTACTACTCTAAATGAATTGGAATCACATCTTCTTGGTAAGTCCCATAAGAAATCTTTCTTCATACATTCACTAGGATGTCTACACATTTTTTATCATCAAATTCTTTGTCTTAATTTGTCTCCCTTTATATGGTTAACATCATAATACATATTTGTTTTATGAAATCCTCTTTTGGATTCTGTTATTTCAGTGTATGCATGTGGTTCAACTATGGTTAAATTTTTTTAAATTTCTTTTTAAAAAAAACACATTCTAAGGCAGTTCTCTGAAAAACCGCCTTAGAATATCCCCAAAAAATCGTCTTAGAATTATTTTAACTTTTTTTTTTAAAATACATTCTAAGATGGTTCTCTGAAAAATCATCTTACAATGTTTACATTCTAAGATGATTTTTTGTAAAAATCATCTTAGAATACTCAAAATATGTTATTTTTTAAAAAACAAATATATTTCTAAGATGGTTTTTTTGGGAAAATAGTCTTAGAATCCTCAAAATATTTTAATTTTTTTAAGAAAATACATTCTAAGACGGTTTTTCCTCAATATATTTTAATTTTTTTAAAAAAATATATATATTTTAAGACAGATTTCTAAAAAAAACGTCTTAAAAAGTCTACCCTTCTAAGATGATTTTTAACTAAGATCCGTCTTAGAAAGATATCATTCTAAGAAGGTTTTTACCTAACAACTATCTTAGAAGGGTACCTTTTTCTAAGACAGTTTTTTATGGGACCGTCGTTGACTTTCTACGACTTTGCCTACAACTATGATTAATGACCGACGTCGAATGTGTCTTTTAACTGACATAGAAAACGCTTTGTCCATAAGTGGTTGGAAGAATTCTTGGAGCTTAATAAGAAATCTCTAGGAGATTTCAATGATTTCCTATCCCCTGATGACAAAATAGGAAACTGTGATCATCCAAACTACCTTATCCAAGGCTTTTGTGAGGAAATTTCTGACAGTGGTCTTTAGGACCTTTCTATGGAGGGATACAAATACACTTGGTCAAGAAGCAAACAGAAACATAAGGCTTTAGAATAAAAGCTAGATAGAGCATTGGCCAACCTTAATTGGCTAGATATGTTCCCAAATTTCAAATTTTGAAACATTATTGCTTCCAAATCTGACCATTCACTCATTCATCTTGTTCTTGATTCAAACTATAAGAAATCTTTTCAAAAAAAATTTGGTTTTGAAAATTCTTGGCTATTGGAACCATCCCTTGATGCAGTTGTTAATGAAGGATGGAACCTTGGTGGCCATGATGATCTGATTTCAAAAACCTTAAGGTATTTCAATCTACATGCACTCATGGGGAAAACAAGTGAAGGTGGCTTTTAAATCATAGATTGATCTTTGCATGAAAGAAATGGAAATTCCAAGAGAAGCTAGAGATGAGGAAGTAGCAAACCACTATGGAATTGCAAGGGAGAAATTGAACAACTTGCTAGCTCAAGAAAATGCCTATTGGAAACAAAAGGCTAAGGTGTATTGGCTAAGGGAAGAGGACATCAACTCTAAATTTTTCCATTCCTTTGCCACAACACAGACAAAATTAAACAACATTATTTCCCTTACTTGAGATGATGGTGTGGTTGTAAAAGACCATATTGACCTTTGTATGTTGCAAAACCTTATTTTGTGGTACTCATGTTGAGATTGATGAAATAATAAATTATGTTCCCCGGTACTTGTCATTTAATGATACTACCTCTACTTGCTCCTTTTTCTATTGATAAATTCAAATATGCTCTCTTCCAAATGGACCCCAATAAATCACTTGGACCAGATAGCCTTAACCCAGTTTGCTATAAATAAAAAAACAATTCTAGAACTATTACATCTTGATCTATTTGGTTCAACTAGAATAGGCTCAATAAGTGGAAAAAGGTATGGGCTGGTCATAGTGCATTATTACTCTAGATGGACTTGGGTTATATTCCTAACCCACAGTGTTTTCTTTAACTTTTGTAAAAGAGTTCAAAATGAAAAAAGAGTATGCTTTACTTCAATCAAAAGTGACCATGGAGGAGAATTTGAAAATAAGAATTTTTAACTATTCTATAAGGAAAATGGTATTCTTCACAACTTTTCAACTCCAAGAATACCTTAACAGAATGGTATGGTTGAAAGGAAGAACAAATCATTACAGGAGATGACTAGGACCATGCTTAATGACAATTCTACTCCTAAGCACATATGGGATATAGCAGTGAATATTGTCTGTTATTTATGAAATGTAATTTACATAAGACTCATTTTGAAAAAGAGTCCATGTGAATTGTCGAAGGGACAAAAACCCAACATATCATACTTCTATCCCTTTTGACGTCAATGTTTTATTGTAAACACTAAGGACAACTTGGGAAATGTCGATTCTAAGAGTGATAATGGAATATTACTTGGGTACTTTGAAACATCAAAGGCATATAGAGTATATAACTATAGAACCTTAGTAGTTGAAAAAGCTATCCAAGTGAAGTTCAATGACACCAAGCCTAATAAGGAATTATCAAAACTGAATGAGTTCTTTGCAAATTTAAGGCTGGAATATGGAATCAAAAACTTTGTGTCATCTAGGCACAACATAGAAACTGCAGCATCTAATCCACCACTAGACTATCCTCAAGAAAAGATATAGGAGTTAACAAATCCAAATCATTGGTGATCCAAAAAAAGAGTCCAAACCATAGCGTTTCTCAGACTTCAAGGTAATACGACATTGATCTCACAAATTGAACCCAAATACATAGATGAGGCAATGCATGATGAAAACTGGGTTAAAGCCATGCGAGAAGAGCTTGACCGGTTCTAGAAAAATGATGTATGGAAACTAGTGGAGCTACCCAAGGACAAAAAGGTTATTTGAGCAAAGTGGGTATTCAAAAATCAACTAGATGAGGATGGTAAGGTTATTAAAAAGAAAGAAATGTTAGTTGCTAAAGCTTACTTAAAATAGGAAGGTACTGATTATACTAAAACTTATGCTCTTGTTACTTATCTTGAAGCAATACATATTTTAGTGTATTTGTTGCCTATAGCAATATGAAGCTATAACAAATGGACTTAAAAAACACATTTCTGAATCGAAGTTTATATGGAACAACCCCTTGAGTTTAAGAATGATACTTTTCCTCATTGCTTTTTCAAGCTTGACAAAGTTTTATATTATCTAAAACAAGTTCCCCGAGCATGGTATGAAGAGTTGATTTCTTTTCCTCTAGAAAATGGATTTGAAAGAGGAAAAGTGGACATAACTCTATTTCTCAAAACTATGACTAAAAGTTTATGTTGATGATATTATTTTTGGTGCTACTAATGAAACTCTCTGTGAGGATTTTTCTAAGCTAATGTAGACTGAATTTGAAATGAGCATGATTGGATACCTGATATTCTTCCTTGGTCGACAAATCAAGCAAACAAGCAAAACATATATATCATCAAACTTAGTATGTGAAATAGTTATTGAAGAAATTTAATATGGATGATACAAAAGAGATTAAGGCTCTAATGCATCCAACCACATATCTTGGATTGGATGAAGAATCAAAGAATATGGACAGAACCCAATATGCAATGATTGGCCCTTTCCTATATCTCACTGCATCCATACCTGACATCATGTTCAGTGTATGCTTGTGTGCAAGATTTCAGAAAGAACCAAGGAAAGTCCACTTAATTGCTGTTAAGAGAATCTTTATATATCATATTAGCACTCCTAACCTTGGTCTTTGCTTTAAAAGAGGGAAAGATTTCAAGTTATCATGTTATCTTGATGATGATTATGCTAGAAACAAACTTGAAAGACAGATCACCAATAGAAGTTGACACTTCATTGGTGGCAACTTAGTAACTTGGATATACAAGAAATAAGGATCAACTACACTATCAACTATTGAAGCAAAATAAATATAAGCTATAAGTTGTTGTGCTCAATTACTTTGTGTCGCAACCTACCCTTTTGCGGGCGAGCGAGGCGAGGCTCACGGGTGCTTCTTCCAAAGGAGGAAAATGCGAGGAGTCACCACCAACGTTTATTTGTGGAAAACGTCGGAAAAACCGAAGGAAACTGGTCATGAAGAATATTCCAGATTCGGGAGTTGTATTTACGTTTGAGGAAGGTATTAGCACCTCTCACGTTTATCCCAAAGGATAATAGCCTTAAATTAGAATTGTGTGAAGTTATGTATTTAAACTTTTATTTCTTTTTAATTTTTGAGGTCGACAAAAGCAGGGCTCTTGCTCCTACGTGCCCTCCATCAAAAAGGAAATCAGACCTACGTAGTGCTTTCAAAAGGGCGAATCAAGCGATTCTTTTTACTTGGAAGGTGGTCCTTTGAAGGCGTTGGACCTTAAAATGATCCATTTTTACTTGGTGAGAAAAAATGAGGTATTGAACCTTAAAATCCTTTTTAGTGATTATTTACGGACAAGCTTGACTTTGTGAGTTGATTTTAGCCTTGGTTTCACTTTAGTTATTAGTCAATTCGATTAAGAAAGAGAAATCCCAAAGAGAAACGTCCGATTCATTTTTTTTGCTTTATTTTACTAAAAGATATTTTTTATTATATTATTAATATTTTACCTCTTTTGGTTTCCAACGTGGTTACGGCATGACCGAACGGTCGAATTTCATTTTAACCGAAATTAACGGATATTGCAATTCAAATGATCGGTGGAAATTTATTTTATTTTTTGATTAGGCGAGAAAATGACTTAAGTAAATGACTAAAGCACGTCAAAAGGGGGTACAGAAAGTAAATGAAAATGGAAATAAAAGTACGCGAAATAAATGGGGACCACCAATGGTACATAGAATGAATTGAAAAGTTCGGTTTCGGGAACTTACCGGTTGAAGACCGAAGAACGCGAAGAACGAACGAAAGACGGCAGAAAACCTCCACGGATTTGCTTACGGAAACGTCACGGACGAGTTACGGAAGCACCTCGACTTGGATTTTCTTCACGGAAACAATTTTATTTGCTGATTTCAAGTGATCCCAAAATACCAGGAGGGCTGACCGTTTTTCTCCTTCACTCCTCCCCCTATTTATAGAAAAATAGGGGAGGAGCTTGCCACCCAGCTTGCCTAGGCGAGCCAGGTTGCTTCCTCCCAAAACAACCGCCTTCTGGAGGAACATCCTGGAAGGCCCAAGTGGGCCTGGTTGCTATTTGCACCCTTTTTTTTACTAAATACACCCCCTTTGCTTTTTTTTGGTGATTCTTTTTCCATAACGTTACGAAACTTTACGAATTTCGTAACGATACTTATTTTCTTTCCGTAATGTTACAGAACCTTACGGATCACGTAATCACCCCTTTTTTGGCTTTCGGAATGTTATGGAACCTCACGGATTGTGTAACAATGCTTCCTTTTGATTTCCGGCATGTTACGGAATTTCACAGATTGTGTAACAACGCTTCCTTTTGATTTCCGACATGTTACAGAACTTCACGTATTGTGCAACAATGGATGCAAAAATACCTCGAAGTGGTCATACGAAAGTCGCACGCCACCAAACAATGGTCCCCGGACGAAATTAGGGTATGACACTTTGGATAAAGAATCAACTAGAAGGCTACAACATCTGTTAGCGTAACATTCTAATCTTTTGTGATAACAAACCTGCTATCAGTTTCTCAAAAAGTCCCACATTGTATTCAAGGGCACAACATATAGAAATTAAACATCACTTTATAAGAGACCGTGTTCAAAAAGGGAAAGTGGACTTACAATTTGTACCCTCTAATGACGAGTTTGTTGACATATTTACAAAATCCATTATTGAGGAAAGGCTAATTCCACTAAACCCCCCTTCTAATGAGATCTTTGATATATCACCTAATGCAGTAGTTGTTTTCACAAGCAACTCTAATGTTGATCAATATCAACTTTGCTACCCCTAGCTCTTTCTCAAAAGATAAAGTCCAAGACCTTTTGAATCAGGCTTTGTTGAAGCAAAAGGAAGAAACTCAAGCATTGATTAACCAATCTATAGCGCAACAAATGAAGGAGACGAGGAAGGAATTGCAAGCCTATGTTGAACAAAAAAGATTGGAGAATAAGCAATATAAGAAATCCATCCAGTCTGCTATTGCTACTCAGTTCACTGGTCTATCATAAACTCTCCTGCAAAACCTATAACAAGCTCAACCGAACATGATGGTTGTTGTAACGCCCTGAAATTTCGATAACTGAAAATAGATGTTTGATGTATTTCTTGTATTATTTAATTACCTGATTAATTTTGATTAGTTCAAGTGTTATAATCAATTTAAAAACTATGTTGTGAGGCCAAACGTTTGCAATCACTAAGAGACTCTTTTAACAAAGATAGACTAAGACTTAGTTTTCTTCTTGATCTTTGTTTTCTTGGTCTTGATTTGATCTTGAAGTAATCTTTGTTTGTTTAACCTTGAATGTTTCTTGAAGCAATCTTGTTTGACTATACCTTGGCATCATCAAAAACCTGTATTCATACATTCACATTCTCCCCCTCTTTTGATGATGACAACCATTATCAAGTAAATTCTTTTTGGCATCATCAATGCCTGCATGATTCACAGGGATCCAATTATGGGGTTGTATGTTTGTCCCTATTGCATGTTGGTTTTCAAGGAGAAACTGTGTTTTAAACTGATGGGATGTGATATATTTGTTATTGATGAATATAACTGTGAATGATGTTGTTGTTGTATTGATAGGAATTTTTGGGAAAAGTCTTAATTGTAGAGGAGACTTTGCCTAAAATTTTATATATGTCCTCTTTATTAATTCTTTTATTAAATTTTAAATGGGCTTAAGAGTTTACTTCTATACTATAATTCTTCTCTTTAATTTATAATTTTCCCTAAAATATCAGTCTCGTTATATTATGAATTATTATTATATGTGATTTATGTTGTCTGAAGATCTGGGAATGTGAATCCCAATGTGTATGTGTGGAATGTGATTGCTTGTGATGTTGATGACATTGAGATGAGATGATGTTGATGTTGATGATGCCATTGAGATGAATGCATGTTGTGTATGTACATGGCAGTGTAGTGATCTTATTTGAATATCCCTGCAGAAGGAAAGGGATTGGTTCAAAAATTATAAGCATTGCTGGAGAAGAAAGACAATTTTTTAAAATGGTTAACTATCCAAGGTCAGTGTACTATTGGAGCTCATGTTTCATATTGCATAATTGTGTGGAAATAGTATAAACTTGTCAGTAAGTACCTACAGTTCTTCATGAGGAATAATCTTGTACTTGGGGGGTATTTCACTCGATTTGGAACTTCTTTGGGACTCATGTCGATCAATATGGGGGGGGGGGGCGAGTGGCCTGTGCATGACTGGATAGCGTTGACAGTTGCTACCATGTTATTCTAAGTGAGAGTTTCATGAGGACAAGCTTAGGTTATTTTCTTTTGAATGGTACCATATTGCATTTTAGAGTTGAGTCAGGTGCATGCATCATTTCGAGCATGATTTATTTGAATTGTTGAAAAGTTTATGACTAGTTTGTTAAGTATATGTTGAACTAATAGATTATTGAGAATGATTGTGATTATTTGTTATTGTTTTCTTTCTAATCACTGTCATCTGATATTCGTTAATATTTTACAATGAACTCACCCTTGCATTTTGTACTGTGTGGTTGGTGTCCATGATGATCTCGAGCTTTCGTTTGTGGGAGCAAATGAGCAGCAGTAGGTGTCTCTGGAGGGAGGTCTTTTGTTGGAGCCGCCAAGCTTACGTGATAACATTGCAATTTCTTTTGGGAGAGTTGTATTTTGTTATCAAACTCTTCCTTAGTTGGTTCCTTGATGTTTTGATTGGGCATGTAAATTCCAAGTTTAGATACATGTAATAAATTGAATTATACCTTGACATGTGAATGATATATGGTGATTTAATATATGTATATATATATATATATATACGTATTTATGCGTTATTTGGTGAATATATGTCGCGAAAAATTTACTACCATTTTCATAATCAAATTAATAGAACTTTCACTTAAAATTGAAATTTCATGTTTTAGAGTAGTGATATGTAGCGATGAGACAAGTCATTATAGTTGCTATTGTCCAACCACCTCCTATCGTCCAACAACAACCATCCCTTCAACAACAACTAAGTCTAATTATTCTACCTACATCTGTTGAACCAACACCACCAAGAGATCAACCACCTCTACCACATCCCAATCAAGAGTGATAATGATGTCCAATCATCATTTCTTTCTTTGAACCCTAAGTCTTTTTATTAATGACAAAAGAGGGAGAAGGTTAAAGAATTTTGATATATGTAAAGTCATTTGTCTTAAATAATGTGGTTTGGTGCTCATTTATGTGTTATTATTTTGTTGTTATATATGTTTTTACATGTTTTATTCTAAGAACATAATCTGATACATGCATAAAGGTTGTTGAACTCAGGGGGAGTTTTACAAACCTTCATACATATATTTGCTCTGATATAATCTGATACATGATTTTGATGCATTATCTAATTCATGGTCATAAATTATCTATCTATTCTCATATCATGATTATGTTTTATCTTGATCAAAATTTATATGGTTTGTCTTCATCAAAAAAGGAGAGATTGTTAAGTTTGCATGGTCCATTATCACAACTAGATGATCCATCCTTGCCCATGATTTTGATGATTACAAACATATAAATTATTGATGGACTAATGAGCTAATTTTAAGTGAACATGACTTACTACATATGAGCATACTTGGTATCATTTCTTATCCAGCAACTCTTATTAGTACGCATCCATTCATTTGTGGAAAACTGGTTTTGTTAAAAGTAACATCCAGCGTCTAATGCGCTCTTACAAACTAGCATCCACTCTTTGTAGAAACCAATGTCTATGTGTTCCTTTATTCACATCCATTGGACTTAATCACTTACATAAATTGTTTTCTATTAAATGTAAGTGACATCCACTCATATATTGGTCTCATGTTAGCCAAAAAAAGGAAGTGCACAAACTTAACTTTAGTAAATTCACTTTGCCTCTCTTATTTTGAATTGTTAAATTTGAAATTTGAGTAAGGACAAAATAGAAGGGAATAGAAGAATTCACAAGAATATTTCTCAGAGGTCATTATCACTAAAGAAAGGAGCAGATGCACTTGTTTGTACTTTTATTTTTTCTCTCTCCATAAGAGCACGACACATAGCACTACCTCCATCTACGAGACAACGAATTTAGAGATAAGCACTAATCTCGTAATGGATACTTTCATGAAGACTATAAAAAGCGACCAAGGCTCTACTATCAAAAGCAAGAAAATGAAAGAAAATACGAAGTGTGGAGTAAGAGCATTTTAAAGTGAGAATTTTTCAAGTCATTAGATGATACAAAAGAGTGCTTATTAGTTCATCCTGTGTGTAGCCTAGTTATGCATTTGTATTCAAGCTTAAGTGTTTACCTACTCTATTTACTAATTTTAACATGTGTATTCATTCAAACATTTTTTTTTGTGAAAATCGTGACTGGCTTAGCGTTAAACAATAATTGGGTATCTTAGATTTAGGGGGAGTCTAAGGGTGGGTCAATAGTGGCCTAGAGAATACTGTTGTAGCCAGGATTTGCAACACAAAATACTTTTTTGTAATCAAGCTTTGATTAGTGGAACCCTTCATTAGTTTATGTAGGAGAATTGGACATAGCTCTATTTGAGTGAACTAGTATAAACTAAATGTTTCTACTTATCTCTTAAACTATTCAATTAGCATTCTCTTAAGCTTATCTTGACATACTTAGTCACACAAGTGTATTTTTTAAAAACCTTTGTGAAAATATTATTTTATCAATCACCGGACAACAATGTTTTTGTTCTCATCAAAACTACTTTTTATTCATTGAACGACATTGTTGGTAACTTGGTTTGTGCACATCTGCTTGTGAAAAAGTTTTCATTTTTATCTAACCCCCTTCTAGTGTGATATCTATTATTTCATAAAGCCTCTATCAAGATCCTTGAATTTTAAGTTGGACAGCTTGCTAATAATTTGGCTGAAAGGATTACCAAAAACATTTCAACCTTAACTCAAGAAATCCAAAAAGTGGTAACTCCAAGGTGGTGGGAGATCCTTGAATCTCCTATCACACGTCAAACTAATGACATTAAAGAAGCTTTGCTTGGGAGGCAACCCAAGGTTTTACTTTCAATTGTTGCTATTTTCAAGTTCTTCAAAAATCTGCATCATCAATAGGGAAAAGTGTAGGGGTGCACCTGCTGCAGCAAACTAACACCTCATTGTAGCCAAGCCACTTCCTTAACCTTTGAACTCTTTTTATTCCATGAATAGCCAAGGGGTGTTCGCAGTGCGGTTTGGGGCGATTTTAGATTAAAAGTAGTTCAAACCTAACCAAAAAATTAAGTATGATGTGGTTTGGTTCGGTTTAAATTAATTATGAAATTGAACCAAACCAAACCAATCTTTTGGGGTTTGATTCAATTCGGTTTTTGCGGTTTTAAAATTTTACTAGTAAGTATTAACAACAGGTTTATTATTAATTCCATGGCATGTTAAAAATCATGTCCCATGAAACAAGATATGACAGTAAGTCCACCCCAAAATAGTACCTGAAACTGGATTACAAAGCACAATTTGTTGTTAACAATAATACCAAAGTTGTGATCCTCAAAGCCTTTCTTTGTGAACTATTATCATATTTGTAAAGTAACTTTTGTTGCACGACTTATGAGAAGAAGAGATAATAAAGCTAGAGAATAGAGAGTGCCTCAAGCAAAACACCTATAAGCATTGAGCATTGTCGTTTTGTATACTATGCATCAAAAAATAAACACACTTAAAGAACTTAAACGGTTTGGTTCAGTTTTCAAATCCCAAATTGTGAACCAAACTGAACTGTGCAGTTTGAAAAAAAAAATAGTCTAACGAATTTTGGATTTGAGCCATTTGCTGTTTTTTGGTTCAACTTTCGTTTTCACTTCAATTTGGTTTGATTATGAACACACCTAATAGCAATAGCAAAGGAGAACCTCACTATAGGGAATTTGGGATACAATTCCAAGGAAACTCTATAAGTTAATTCACCATGGCAAAAAGGAATCTCGCCATAGCTAATGCTACTTACAGAAGCAACCACTCTCTGCCTGACAGCTCGCCATGCCAAAGGGGAACCTCACCAAGGCGAGAGTGTTCAACTGTTTGAAAGTGGGTTTAAAACAATAGAGAAATTGAAATTTAATTTCCAAGGCTTAAGCCTACCACTTTGGTGCAAATTAAGCATGACCCTAAAAGGCATCTTTATTTGCTCATCCTTAAGCCCATAAATTTTGTGTGGCTTAAGCACACTTGCTAATATTTAAAATCCCACTTAAAAGAAGAGCCTAATGGATATAAATGGTTATTCTAAACCATAATTAGGGGTTTTGGGTTTGTTTTTTAGAGAGAGAAAGACTAGAGAGAACGCTTGATGCAGGGTCTATGCTTAGGGAGTCTTCTTCATCAAGTTTACGTTCCCCCATGACCATGCATAGCTAATTCCATCCTTCATTGGGGTTTAATGTAATATAATCTATATCCATGTAATAACTCTTTTTATTATTCAATAAAGGTTTGCTATTGTTTATCTTCTAGCGGAATGCTTATTTTTGGTTTGATCATTCGATTGCAGAGGAACTCCAATTTACCAAAGCCTTGGGGACCCTTGGATTTAAAAAGAGATTAGCCCTCCATGAGAATCCTTATTAAGGGTTTAATTCAGAAATTAAGAGGAGAATGGGAGAAGAAGAGAGAGAAGAGAGCATAAAAACTTAAAACTAAATTTATAAAATGCAAGTGTAGTATAATGTGTCTATAAGAGAGTAAGTCTATTTATTACAAGAGAACTAATAAAAAAATGTGGGCCCTTAATACCAATAGAAACTCACTCACTTAATTCCCTAAAAACCAATTAAAAACACTATTGGGATATTAAACACAAAACTAGGCTCAAAATTGCAAAACTACTAAAATTTCCAAGTGCAATACTAAGACTTTGTAGCTCCATTTTGACCCCTTAAACCTATTAATCAACCCAATCTTGTGTGAAACAAAAGTACAAAGCTTCCTCCTATCTTTCCAACAAGAAAAGAATAACTCAAATCGGAGCTCTAAGAAGAGAGTAATTGATGCAAGCTCCATTGGAGCTTGTAGGCCTAGGATCTTCTTCATCAATGGATTCCTTTGCTTCTTGGAAGATAAATGGCAGCGGAATGGAGAAGGAAGAGAGAGAGGAGACGCCACTTCAAGGAGAAGATGAGTCTAAAAGAAGCTCACCACCATAGGAGGCCATGGATAAGAGCTTGGAGGAAGAAGGAGATGAATGAAGGGAGAAGGAGAGAAGAGCACGAAATTTTGTGCTAAAAAAGAGCTCTGAAATCTGAAGTTAATATTCAAATGATCAAAGTTGAAAAAAATACACACACATGACCTCTATTTATAACCTAAGTGTCACACAAAATTGGAGGGAAATTCAAATTTCACTTGAATTTGAAATTGAATTTGTGGAGCCAAACTTTGGAGCCAAAAATTTCACTAATTATGTTTAGTGAATTTTAGTTATGGTTCAGCCCACTAATCCAAGATCAATTACAAGATTCTCCACTAAGTGTGCTTAGGTGTCATGAGGCATGAAAAGCATGAAGGACATGCACAAAGTGTGACTATATGATGTGGCAATGGGGTGTAGTAAGCAAATGCTCACCTCCCCCTCTAAAATTTAATTGGATTGGGCTTCTACCAATTCAATTAAATTTATTTCCAACCACACACATCAAATATCCACTTAGTGCATGTGAAATTACAAAACTACCCCTAATACAAAAACTAGTCTAGGTGCCCAAAAATACAAGGGCTGAAAAATCCTATATTTCTAGGGTACCCTACCTACAATATGGAGCCCTATATACAAGGACCAAATATAATGACATCCTAGTCTAATATGTACAAAGATAATTGGACCCAACCTTGGCCCATGGGCTCAGAAATCTACCCTAAGGTTCATGAGAACCCTAGGGCCTTCTTCAGCAACTCTAGCCCAATCTTCTTGGAGCCTCTTGCTCATGGTTCTAGTGATTGGTCCCTTCCTAGGGAGGATTGCATCAGTAATACCCTATACACAAACAATTTCGGGATGAGAGAATTGCAAAAATTAGGAAAAGTTGACACTTGGGCCCAATGATGCTCAATCTCACAAAACTCAATAAAAGGGTCAAAAACAATCATAAAAGCATGTACAATGTATTCAAAATGAAACACTATTCTATGCTTAATTATGTTTTATCACTCATCTTCTATCGTGGTCCCACTCTCTAACCATTTAGGAAGTTCCTTGAGTTGACCCTGTCGAGGAAGTGTGGTGTGACAAAAATAGACAAGTATGGGTAATTGGGTAACTTACCTCTATAAGGTTTGGAAGACCATACATCTATAGGAATTCGCCCACTCGTCTATTCTATAAGCACATTCCCATTAGTCACCATGAAAATTGCCAGCACTAGGTTGAGAGCCAATTGAGCACCCTCAACTTACGTGTCTATCCACATACAATGTCAAGTACACAACCAAACAATCTTGATAGCACAAGTTCCCTTTAAGTTATAAATTCACCATTTTTCATATAAATATGCTTATAAACCCATCTAGCAATAAGCCCAATAAAGTATTCTCACACTCTAAATACTTACTCTCACAATATCATTAACCAAAAATATGAATTTCCTAACGTACTCTCATAAAGTCGTAGAATTCAAAATTTGGAATAAATTTTGAAAGTCATTAATTTCCAATGAGGTGCAATCTCGCTTAAGCTAATGATAGGGCTCGCTTAGGCTTGACACTCCCAAGGGTATTTACTTAGCTTTGAGTATGTACTCGCTTAAGCAACATGTCATGTTGTTTAAGCGAGAATAGTTTTAGTAACCAACCAGCTAATCTCGCATAAGAAAATTTTCTTCCACGGATCCCCACTTTCGTTGTACCTTGTCATGCTTAAGTTAGAGGCATGTTTTTTAAGAAACCAACCTTGCTTAGGCACCATGCATTCTTGCTTAAGAGAGTTTTTGTTTAGAGGCAAGCTACTTCTCCGTGACACGTCTCGCTTAAACAAAATTACCCTACGCTTAAGCGGGACTGGTGTAAAAATTCTTAAGGGATTTCCTAGACTATCAATTATAGGAATAACAGGATCTTGAAACCTAAGAGTCTCACAAAACAATCAATAAACAATAGATAATGGTGCGTACCTTTCTCCGTAGGAACTTCTCTCGTGCACTTTGATTTCCTTGGAAAAGGAGAGAAATAATATTTCACTTCCTTAGGCCTTTCTTTTCTGCCTCTCTCCGTTCGTGATGGCTATGGGTGAGAGAGGACACTTTTGTAGTTAGGAAGGGGACCTTATTTCACGTTAGTGGGTATTAACCCCTTTTATAACCACTACTCCCATCAAGTAGCAGTTAACTCTAGAAACTTCTCCTATTAAGTCCAATTACAATTTAGCCCTTAATCATTAATTATTTACTTATTAGTCCCTACATAAGTCACATGCCTCTCACATGAGACATTAATTCTAACATTCTCCCACTTGGCTCATGTGACATTAATAAACATTATGGACTAAATAAATGAATAGATTAACTAACATAATGTGCATGAAAAAGTGACTAAATTGTTCTGTACATTGGGTACATCATAATTTCATGATTAAGAATACGAACCAATTCGAGTCATGGCGGTTGTACATCATCTAATCGACATAGTCCCTTCCATGTACTACAAATTAGTCTTCTCCTTAATATGACCATTAGTTAGGAGTGCATAATTGGTCCAACATATTGTCTTTCATTCAAGACAAAACCTGTTAACATTACTCTAACACAAACATGCATGCAAACATAGAGAACAGGTAATCAGAAACATATCATAATTGATCTCAGAGTGTCACTAAATGCATAAGATAAATTAAACTTAATGATCATCAATAACAATAATGCCCATACTTTCAACATGTTCTTTAATGTCTTGGGCAATAATCCCTTATTCAAAGGGTCAACTATCATAAGGTTTGTGCTAATATGTTCCATTGACACTCTTTGCTTCTGAACTTCTTCCTTCACGACAAAGTACTTCAATTCCATATGCTTATCACCCTTAGAGTACTTGTCGTTCTTACAAAATATTGCTACAGAGTTATCACAATACATTTTCAGCAGCCTAGCAATACTGTCGACAATTCCAAGCCCTGAAATAAAGTTCTGTAGCCAATTAGCCTGAATTGTAGCCTCAAAACATACTACAAATCCAGCTTTCAGATGCAACAACAAATGATGCATACAAAATTTCTTCCATTTGTTTTGTTCCATATCATTTCTAGGACATGGTGCGAGACTAAGTTTGTCCTCTTTCTGAATTGGAACGGGAGATGCTGAGCACTTTTCCATCCTAAATCTCTCTAGTACTTTCTTGATATATGCTTTCTAAGATAAGCCTAACAATCCTTGTGATCTATTATGAAATATTTCTATCCCTATCACATAGCTTACCTCACCCATATCTTTCATTTCAAAGTTACTAGAAAGAAACTTCTTAGTCTCGTGAAGAAGACCAAGATCATTAGTAGCAAGCAAGATATCATCAATATACAGAATTAGAAAAATAACCTTACTCCCACTGACCTTCAGATACATACACTGATAAACAGTATTTTCCTTAAATCTAAAGGAAACAATGATATCATTAAATTTCAAATACCATTGGCGGGAAGCTTACTTTAAGACGTATATTGATTTCTTTAGTTTGCACACCATGTGTTCCTTTCCTTCAACTGAGAACTCCATTGGTTGATCCATATAAACATTCTCCTCTAAATCTCCATTTAGAAAGACGGTTTTCACATCCATTTGATGTAACTCCAAGTCATAATGGGCTACTAATGCCATGATAACCCTGAAGGAATCTTTTCGTGAGACCGATTGAAACGTCTCTTTATAATCAATGTCATATTTCTGAGTAAATCCCTTAGCAACAAGTCTAGCCTTGTAATGTTCAAGGTTGCCATGAGAGTCACGTTTAGTCTTGAAGACCCACTTACAACCAAATCTCTTACAACCCTTTGGTAATTCTACAAGGTCCCAAACACCATTATGCTCCACGGAATTTATCTATTCTTTCATGACATTTAACCACTTCTCAGAATTATCACAAATTATAGCTTGTGAAAACAAAACTGGATCATTATCATTAATGCTTAAGTTTGTTTCTATTTCATGTAGGTATACCACATAATCATTCGAAATAGCTGGTCTCCTTTCTCTTTGAGACCTCCTTAACGCTACTTCTTTTGGTTCTTCCATAATAGGTTCATGTCATACCCTAATTTCGTCCGGGGACCTTTGCTTGATGACATGCGACCTTTCTTTGGTCCTTGTGAGGTGCTTGGCACCCATCATTGGGCAATTTGTGAAATTCCAGGACATGCCGAAAAAGCAAAAAAAATATTGATGCACAATCCGTAAGTTTCCGTGACACACCGGAAATCAAATGGAAGCATCGTTGCATAATTAAGTGAGGTTCCGTAACATTCCGTCAGTCAAAAAGGGGATGATTATGTAATCCGCAAGGTTCCGTAACATTACGGAAAGAAAAAAAGTATTGTTACGAAATTCGTAAGTTTCCGTAACTTTACGAAAAAAGAATCACCAAAAAAAGCAGAGGGGGTGTACTTAGTAAAAATAGGGGTGCAAATAGCACCCAGGCCCACTTGGGCCCTCCAGAATATTCCTCCAGAAGGCTGTTGCTTCTGGAGGAAGCAACCTGGCTCGCCTGGGCGAGCTGGGCGGCAACCACCTCCCCTATTTTGCTATAAATAGGGGAGGAAGTGAAGAAGAAAAGGGTTCAGCCCCTTTGGCACTTCTCTCTCTTTCGAATTTGCTTGGAAAAATTGTTTCCGTGAAGAAAATCTAAGCCGAGGCGCTTCCGAAACGTTTCCGTAACGTTTTCCGTGAGGAATTTCGCGAAGGTTTTCGACCGTTCTTCATCGTTCTTCGATCTTCAACGGGTAAGTACCTCGAACCAAGCTTTTCGATTCATTCTATGTACCCGTAGTGGTCCACATTGTGTTTCGTGCATTTTTATTCTCGTTTTGTTTACTTTTTATACCCCCTGTTGACGTGCTTAAGCCATTTTACTTAAGTCATTTCTCGCTTAACTTAAAAATAAAAATCAATTTCCACCGAACGTTTGAATTGTATTATCCGTTAACTTCGGTTAAAATAAATTCCGACCGTTCGGTCGTGCCGTAACCACGTTGGAAATCAAAAAAGAAGTAAAAAAATAATATAATAATAAAAAAAAACATCTTTTAGCCAAATAAAGCGGAAAATCAATCGGACGTTTTCTCTTTGGGATTTCTCATTCTTAATCGAATTGATTAATAACTAAAGTGAAACTAAGGCTAAAATCAACTCGCCTAGTCAAGCTCGTCCACAAAAATAGGCTTTTGAAGTTTGTCATTTCAATTTCTCACTAAGTAAAATGGATCATTTTTAAGGTCCAACGCCTTAAAACGATCACCACTTAAGTAAAAAAGAATCACTTGATAAGCAAGAACTACGTAGGTCTGATTTCCTCATCGCAATTGAGGATACGTAGGAGCAAAAGCCCCGCTTTTGTCGACCACCCCAAGAGATCGTTAATGGTCCAATGCCTTAACGTTTCTCTCCTTTCAAAAACAAGAGATCGTTAATGGTCCAACGCCTTAACGTTTCTCTCCTTTCAAAATCAAAAGACCGTTTAATGATCCAACACCTTAAATGACCTTTTGTTCAATAAAAACATATTTTACAAAAAAGACAAAAATAACTTAACCAAACACTTTGTTCCAAAAGAACTACGTAGGTCTGATTTTCTCATCCCAAAATTGAGGAATACGTAGGAGCAAAGGGAAACACCCTTGTCGACCACAAAAAAAAAAATATAAATAGGGTATAAAGGATATAAGGACATAAAAGGGAACGTAAAAATCAAAGTCATGTTTGCACATTCGATTAAAGGCTGTCGTCCCTTGGGACGGACGTGTGGGGTGCTAATACCTTCCCCGTGCGTAAATACAACTCCCGAACCTTTCACTTAAAAGTTCGTAGATCGCGTCTTTTCCGGTTTTTCCGACGTTTTCCTCAAAATAAACGTTGGTGGCGACTCCGCGCGTATTCCTTTCGTGGAACACGCATCCCACGAGTCACGCGTCGCCCTCCCGCCGAAGGGTAGGTTGTGACAGTTCATTATGCATCATGGGTTCATTATTGTGTTGCTCCTCTTCATTAATTTTGTAACAACAACTAAAAAGAGCAATCACCTTACTGCTAGAGGCCCAAGCTAAAAGGACTTGCACTCTAACTTCTTTAATTTCCACTTCTCGTGGAATTGTACTCCCACTGATTTCACCATTTTCAATGAACCTTGCATTTTCAGTTTCGACAATTCTCATACTATGATTAGGACAATAAAACATATACCCCTTTGATTTTTCTAGATAACCAATGAAATAGTCACTGATTGTTCTTGCATCCAATTTTCTTTCTTGCGGATTATAAATCCTTATTTCTGCTTGGCAACACCAAACATGCAGGTGTCTTATACTAGGTGTCCTATTTGTCCACAGTTCAAATGTGTTTTTGGAACTGTCTTACTAGGAACCCTATTAAACAAATACATGGCAGTTTTCAAGGCATACATCCACAAAGATACGGGTAAATTCAAATTGATTAACATACTCCTAATCATATCCATTAAAGTTCTATTACGTCTTTCTGATACACCATTTTGTTGTGGTGTACCGAACATTGTGTATTGTGCACAAATGCCACGTTTTTGAAGAAGCTTAGCAAATGGACCTGGGTGTTGCCCAATTTCATCATATCTTCTGTAATACTCACCACCTCTATCATATCTAATAATTTTTACATTTATGTCTAATTGCCTTTTTACTTCATTGTAGTAAATTTCTAAAGCATCCATTGCCTAAGATATCTCGGGCAGTAAGTAGACATAACCGTAATGTGAATAATCATCAATAATGGTGATAAAGTATCATTCCTTTTCGAAAGAACTAACATCAAAAGATCCACAAATATCAGTATGCACAATTTCAAGAAGCTGAGTGCTTCTTGTAGCTCCTTTCTTTGTATGTTTTGCTTGTTTTCCCTTAATACAACCCACACAAATATTTAGATCCATAAAATCTAGATAAGGAAGAATTTGATTCTTTATTAATCTTTCCATCCTTTCTCTAGAAATGTGACCTAAACGTTTATGCCACAAGAAAGCAGATTGTTCATTCACTAAACTACGTTTAGTGTCAACATTATAATGCAGAGTGAAAACAATTTCAGCATACAAATTGTCTAATTTCAATTTATATAAACCATCACAAAGTATACCAATACCAATGAGATGATTATGCTTAAATAAATTGAAACATTCATTACCAAAATTAAAGAGTATCCAGTAACATCAAGTTTAGATAATGAAACTAAATTCCTAGATAAACTAGGTACGTAAAGAGTTTCCAGTAAATCTAAATGATGTCCAGTGTCGAGTTTTAAATAATAAGTCTCGACTACTTACACCGGAGCTTTCACTTTATTCCCCATGAAGACGAACTTCTCATTTGGGCTTATGGTTTGGATTGTAAGGAATCTCTGCATAATGTTAGAAACATGAGTCATACATCCATAATTAATCCATCATGTATCATGGGAAACTTCAGTTAAATTTGATTCAAAACATACATGAGCATTAAGCTCACCATTCTTTTCAAACCAAGACTTACGCTTTAGGCAATCCTTTTGGAAATGTCCTGATTTCCTACAAAATTGACAATTATTGCCCTTTGATACCTTCTTCTGAATTTGCAAAGAGTCGTCATTGTTCTTTAATGACCCTTTGCCTTTATCATGCTTCTTCATAAATTTCTTTTCAAGCTCCTTTATTCCCTTGGTGGCTTACATAATGAAATGAGTGACTTCTTTGATTCTTAAGCCTCGTTTCTTCCTGAACTAACATATTGTGCAATTCATGCACATTCCATTTATCTTTCATAGTATTGTAGTTCATTTGGAACGGGCCATACTCAAACGATAATGAATTTAGAATAAACTAAACAAGAAAGTTCTCATTTACATCCATTCCCAAGGTCTTAAGTCTTGCTACAATGTTTGTCATCTCAATGACATGTTCATACATAGTACGTGAACCATCAAACTTCATGGTAGTTAATGTACTCATTAATGTCCCAGCAACAGACTTATCAGCTGTTAGAGAGCACTCTCCCACTAATCTCATAAACCTTTTAGCACTTTCGATTTTAGGGAGAGTTGTCTTAATACTGTCTGTAACAGTCATTCTCATCAACATTAGGCTGAGTCTGTTAGATCTTTTCCAATCTTTATAATGAACTTTCTCTTCTTTGCTACTAGCATCAATAATAGTAACAAACTTCTCTTCCAACATAGCAAGATCATGATCCAAAACACCGAGGTGAAATTGGATTTGCTCATTTCAGTCAGAGAAGTTAAGCCCATTAAAATTTGCACAGATGATACATAAGAATCCAATGAATTCAAAACATATATTACATAATAAAATTCACATAAGTGTTTTGAGACATAAAATACATGTCATACATATGATTCATTCAAATAATGGTCAATATATATTGATGTTCTCCTTTGGGTGATACATCAACACACAACATACAAACATAATGATGCTAATAAAAATTCTTAACATTATTTGGCAATTAAATATGCACCAATTAGTAGTATCTATTTCCTTTGGGCATATAAATAAAACTAATGATACATACAAATCGCCTACAATTATATTCATTAATTATAAGAACAACTAATCAACCTTTGGGCGATCCATAAATGCCTTATAACAATGAATTTCAATTACCCATAAACCAATAACCATATAATTTAGCATCCATAAATGAGTAATTGAAATAATCATTAATTTGGAATTAAATAACCTTACAAATTTGGCCACTTTGGTGACTAACAAATTCAACATACATTTAATTCCACCCAAATATAATTGAAATAATCATTAATTTGGAATTAAATAACCTTACAAATTTGGCCACTTTGTTGACTAACAAATTCAACATATATTTAATTCCAACCAAATATATATGACCTGCACATACTTATTACTATTAACAATTCATAGTCATTCTATTAATTTCATTCCAAGCCATAAAATAATATTCACATTTATTTGTGTTTTGCATTCAAACACGTTTAAAGAAATATGTAGCACATATATATATTTACTGCTACCAATAATTGCAAAACATTCACGTTAATTTAATTAAAGAACATAAATTTTCAATCCTTTAATCGCGTTTGATAATCATTTTTTGAAAAAAAATAATAAGCTAGTGGGATTGGAAATAGCAAAAAGGGGTTTGCGAATAGCAATTTCCAAAATATTCACCCTCCTTCAGCGAACTTACGCGTAGCTTTTTCAAAACATTGGAATTAAACTTACTAGCAGGCCAAATTCCAAAATATCCATTCTCCTGCAACGAACTTACGCTTGGCTTTTTCAAAACATTGGGAATTAAAAGGAAGCAGGTCACTTTCTCCATGAATATATAGATAACGTTAATGGAATTAAATCTGGGCAACTTCCTCCATTAAAAAAAAATTGCAGCAGAAGCTTTCTCTTAAAGTTTTTGTATAATATTCCTTTCATACAAAATCTCATACTTTACATAATTAATGCCAAAAGCATATTATGGAAACATGTAATTAACAAGAAATTAAAATCTCTAAATTTCATAATTAGGGTTTATACATAATTGAGAGAAATTAAATCATCCCTAGATTTCACAATTAGGGTTCATACATAATTGGGAGAAATTAAATCATTCTTGGAGAATCATAAATTTCATAACACATGCTCATATACCACATGTAAAAATTCTTAAGGGATTTCCTAGACTATCAATTATAGAGGAAAAACAAAATCTTGAAACCTATGAGTCTCACAAAACAATCAATAAACAATAGATAATGGTGCGTACCTTTCTCCGTAGGAACTTCTCTCGTGCACTTTGATTTCCTTGGAAAAAGAGAGAAATAAGATTTCACTTCTTTAGGCCTTTCTTTTCTGCCTCTCTCCGTTCGTGATGGCTATGGGTGAGAGATAACACTTTTCTGGTCAAGAAGGGGATCTTATTTCACGTTAGTGCGTATTAACCCCTTTTTATAACCACTACTCCCATCAAGTAGCAGTTAACTCTAGAAACTTCTCCTATTAAGCCCAATTACAATTTAGCCCTTAATCGTTAATTATTTATTTATTAGTCCCTACATAAGTCACGTATCTCTCACATGAGACATTAATTATAACAACTGGTTCTACAAATTTTCAAGCTTCCACATAGCAGTTTCATACGACTTCCAAATATTTTACAATTCAAATTCCATGTCATACATCATATATACAAATCATTCCACCTCCCAAAAACAACACTCCAAGCATAAAATACTCAAACAAAGCATTCAATCAAATTACAACTTCCCTCACCCTATGTTTCTTACCGTTTTCTTGGAAGAGAAGTGAAAAGGATGAACTTTTAGGTCTTTGAGAGTTCTTTTCTCTACCCTCATAGTAAATTCAGCTAGTAGAGACCTAGATCAATACCAAAATGAATTTCAATCAAACTTGGATCCTTCAAACAATTTTGTTTTTATGAAATTCACTTATCAAATTCTTGGTGGAAGGAGAGAAATGAACTAAGAGATGAAGAAGAAAGAAGAGATGAGCTTTACCAACTTGTAACTAACAAAAGAGACAATAGAAGTTAAGAAAATAAAGCATTCATTGAGTGAATTTAAAAAATCCTCAAGCTCTTGAGAGGAGAACAAGAAGCAACTTAGGGTGGAAGAAAATATAAGTGAGAAAGGAGGGCTCTTTCAGCTTTTTGAACTTTGTGAAAGAAAGTAGCATTAAAAAAATTGGGTTTTTTTCTTCCTATCTTCTCATTTCTCCTCTACCCACCCCTTTTTCTACATGTTCCTAATCCCAAAATAAGGCCCGGCCTTGCTTAAATCCACTAAAGCACATCAAACTTAATAAACATAAAAATTTAACTAATTAACATAATCGAATAACATAATTTTAAATTTTATTTCCTTTGCATCTTGAATTAATCACTTAACCACACAATTAGGAAAATTATAGCATTACAAAAGTACTGCCTAGGTTGCATTAGCATCTCAAAACATGGTATTCTGAAGCTAGAACTTTTATTGAAACCCTTTTAGGAGTACATATACTTTATATAGCTACCCCTTTACATTTTACAAGATTGATGAACCAACAAATACATTTACAAAATATGCTAGCAGTTGCCAACAATCCACCACAGCCCCAACTTCTAAAATATGTCAGAAATATGGGATTCAAACACTTGAAGCTTTTTGCAGACTAGCAGCATATTGTCGAGCCCATTGGTCATAGTGAATAATTTCTTCGAGTGACGGAGATGCTACTAATTCCTTTTGATGTTCCTGACAAGTTAGTTCCACAACCTTGAATATATCCAGATAACTAATCCTGGAAATAGGGGGGAAAAGTGCAGTCAGGATAGGATTCACCTCTTGACAAAACAAACATTGTTAAAGATTATGTGAAGAAAGCAAAGAAGTATAGATAAAAAGTCAAACTAATCAAATGTTCAAGTACTTAGAAGTGCTCAAGTATAAGTTTTTATTCACCAACAACAAAAAATAATGAATTTTCTATGACTTCTAAGTAAACAACCCAATTACTCCCCCCTTTTTTCAAGCTTAAAAAAAAAAGCAATACACAAGTTAAGTGGAATATCCGGACAAATCCTTAACAATAGTACCTGTTTTCAGGTTTTCAAACAAAAAATGTGTTTATATGGATAAAACCATGTAATATAGCAGTAGAATGAAATTGTAAATTTATTTTTTAGGTTGGACTTTTTCATGACTGGAAACATTTTCATCGGCATAACTAACTAGTAATTCTATTCCAATCCATCAAATTTCAATATCATCCCACAATGGAATTTTAATTTATATTACTATATTCCAAATGATCAAATGTTATGTTAGTCCTGACTCCTGATGCATCCTTCTCCCATATACAGAAGAGATTTGGTGGGATGTATCATTGGTTGAATGACATGGATCTCCAAGGAAACCTAAATGCAGTGAAATTCTAAGAGGAATACTGGCATAAGAAAAATAGCTAAGATAGTGCTTACTTTTCTTCAACAAACATTTCTACAGCTTTCTCATTTGCTGCACTAAGAACTCCTGTCATGGTGCCTCCAGCACGTCCCGCAGCATAGCAAAGATTCACCGATGGAAACTTCTTGTCATCCGGTGCATAAAATGTTAGAGAACCATACCTGAGTGAAGAGATGTCAAATATAATTTTGTCAATAAGTTGAACAACTTGCAAGGTATTCCAATTATCACTACTAAACGGTTCATGATACATAATGAGTTAAATAAGTAAAGAAAAAAATGAAGTAATCTGGTTAGGAATTTGTTGTGGAAAGAAAATTGAAATTCGACGAAGGTAAAATCTATTCATCAAGAAAGGTTTCACAATGGTGATGAATGCTTCAAGATAAAGGTTCTGGTTGTGCATTTGAAAAGTGTTTAATTATTCCTTTTGTCTCTCAATAAAGTAATCCATTTTTGAACTAAAGAAAACATGATACAGGGGAAATTGTTTGTACTTGCTAAGATCAAGACGAGGCCAAGTTACTTCAGAGCAATAGATTCTTTCTGGCCAAGATAATGTATAAAGGAGCGGTAAGCGCATGTCAGGTATCCCCAACTGTGCAATAACAGATGAATCCTGAAAAGAACAAAAAGAAAATCATACAAGGTCAAAATAATATTTGGTTTTCTATGTCTCTTGTTTCGTATTCCCTTTTGCTTGCACTGTAATTTGAACTTAAGCAATTCACATGTTCAAGCCTTCAACTTGTAGGTAATGTCATTCAGTATGAGTGAGAATTTGTGTGCTTGTTAACAAGCAAAAACTAGCACAGCATATTGTAAGGTTTAAACCTGCGTTTCAACCAAGGAATGTATGATAGATTGAGGATGAATAACAATCTCAATATCGTCATAGCTTGCTCCAAACAAGTAATGTGCTTCAATTACTTCTAGACC
Organism: Glycine soja; assembly: GCF_004193775.1. Lineage (NCBI taxonomy): Eukaryota > Viridiplantae > Streptophyta > Magnoliopsida > Fabales > Fabaceae > Glycine > Glycine soja. Next base: position 11,392,104 of record NC_041017.1, on the reverse strand, counting down.
CTGCCAAGAATTAAAATAAATTTATTATATTGCTATAGTAAAATCAATAGATAGACTCACAAGAAAGGACTTTATCATCCAAATGCATTGACTGTTAAAGGCAACAAACCTTATTGAAAAGGGTAGCAGAGTCAATAGTTATTTTTCTCCCCAAACTCCATATGGGATGCTTTAATGCATCAGCAAGCTTAATATCTTTCATCTTTTCAGCAGGCCATTCTCTATTAATCACCAGAATGACAGATAATTTAGGTCAATTAAATAGAGCCTAAAACAGCATGAAGAGATGGAATGGTTGAAGGTTATTGTGCTATTAAGCTTCAAGCCATATTTTAAATTGTGGTTGCGGATGCAATTTCAGCGTGATCCTTGACATTCTGGGAAATTGGGGGCAAATGCAGTTGATGCAGACGCAATGGCAGTCACATGAGCTCAAAAAACTTAACATTACATTGTGACTGAAATCACAGTTGCAGATTTTTTTTTAAAACCATGGCTTCAAGCTTAATGAAAACTTAGATATAGAGCACATAAAACACAAGTTGTTTGGAACATACAAGTGAAAATGCATATAAGAAAAGCAGGTTTACATTTAGACAGAAAAACTTTTCAGCACCCCGAGACATGAATAGCATGCTTCATATAAGCTTTATCTGGCAACATCAAATTTTTTCTTGAAGTTGAACTATTGTTCCTTACCTGAAAGCACCTCCTGATCCAGTTAAAAGGATTTTCCTAAGTGCACCCTTTGGCAACCCCTGGATAGACTGTGCAGAGAAAAATCCTTTAAGAATCAGTGATTAACAGCAGCATGAAGTGGTGCAAATAATAAATCCATTGCTTCAAAGTTCAAAGCAATAAAAAAGATGCAAAGAGTGATATACTCAGTGAAATGTGTGTAACTAGATAATGGACTCAAGTACCTGAAAAATTGCAGAATGTTCCGAATCAGCGGGAAGAATTTTTATGTTATGTTTGTGAGCAAGAGGAAGAACAAAAGGGGCTCCCGCAATCATTGTCTCTTTGTTGGCCAATGCTATGTCTTTCCCTGCTTCAATTGCTGCAACTGTTGGCTGAAGAAAATAACCAATAGCATCTTTAAGTTTAATACATGCCAACTAATATTGCTAAGATTTTCACCAATACGAAAATAGCAGCAGAACTATGAAGAAAATGATTAGGTTCACTAATTTACTCTAGATGAGCAACACGGAATGTTTCTGTTTCTCTAATTTCTAACTGTTTGTTCTGGAATACGAGTTACATTATTTATATGCAATGAATGACATCCTTCAACTTTCGAGCTCAATAATAGCCGCTTCTCTCAAACAATTATGTACAAACATTAACTTGAATATAAATACTTTGACTTGTCTTATCTGTTTAGTGATATTAATAAGAGGGGTGTCAGCCACACTCTCTAGCACTGTATTTCTAACACTCTCTTCTATTCATTGAAATTCATGTGGATTACACTAGTTTGGGAACAGAACCAACATATTTTCTGTCCTACACGAATTTCCTAGTGTCGAAAAGAGTGTTCTAACATTTCTCATGATATTAATAGTTAATAGTTAATACAAAAAGGACATGTAGAAACATGCATGTGGAAGACCACAACAAGCTATATCGAGCTTCATCTTGTAAATATGGTATGCAGAATAAAATGGTTGTGAAGATTGAATGGAACAACATGATTTGTGTTACCTTTAATCCTGCACAACCAACTATGCCTGTAACTACAGTGGTGGCATCAGGGTGACGAGCGGCCTGAAAAAAAAAATCATTAGTTAGGATTTATGAAAAAAAATATTGCCTTTAATAAATTAAATCAAATGACATGAGGCAAAACAAATAAAAAAGATTTCCACCTCAATGACTCCTTGCTCTCCAGGGATGATTTCGGGTTTGTGATCCACATCAGCCAAAGCCTCTTTGAGTTCATCAATTAAAGATTCATTTCTAAGACCAACAACTTCAGGCTTAAATGTTTTAATCTGTAAAATACAAAATTTCGCTAACATCAGAACATGAGATTGCTTTTGCTTATACTCCGAAAGGATGAGACATATTAATAGAGCATTTGAAGTCATTTTTAGCTTTAAAAATTTAAGTAACCTCTTCTCATACAAATTCACTTGATTTATTTGATGATTTCTCTTTTCACAAATTGAGAAGGAAAGCAATAGAATAAATAAATACCCAAGAACAATATTAAAATGGCGCCATTTATTGCATCACCGGTATAACAATGATTCTATACTCTATAGTACTCAACAGATTATGAGATTTATATTTGTAACTAGGATTCAAAAAATCCTCTTTTGACTTAACAAAATCACATCCACTTTTTGGTAAAGCACGATATTTTAAAATAAAATGAAAAATATTAACATGAATACAATATTTTGTGAAGTGAGTAATTAACGAATAAATATAAAAAAAAATAGCTCTTTGTAAGATCTGAAATTATCTGTGGTCATAGATGTGAAAGTTCCATTACATGTTTAAAGTAAGGTATTTATTAGTACCTGGTCAGCAAGAAGAGTAATATTAGAGCCAGCAGCAAGGCTCACAACTTTAAATCTTTCTGGGAACTCAGCCACTATACTCAGTGTCTACAAAGGCAACCAAGGGAAAATAATTAAGATTAGAAGGGGTTAAATGCATCCCAAGCTATAGCCAAAAGTTTAAGATTTGTAGTCGCGATTTCATCACCATCCTTGATGAACAAAATTGCAAATAAATAATGCCAATGTGACCACAATTGTGATAGCAGAGACTAAAAATATTGACGTTGCAAAATCGCGGTTGCAATTTGCAAATCACTTAATTGAAACCTTAAATATAGCTATTCATGGATGGAAATTCAAAGCATACCTGAGTTCCAATTGAACCCGTAGATCCTAAGACAGAAATAGGTTTTTGCCCATCCCATGTCTTGAAATCAGAAGGCTCGGGAATAGCTGTTCCTGGCCATGCTGGTGGTGGTGATTGAGCAGCGGCAGAGCAATAAACTCGTCTCTCTACTGTTGTGTCACTATCTTTTCTCTTCAAAGAAAAGCTACCTGAGAATCAAAACCAGAATCAAAGTAAACCCATCATTCAACTAATACTAGCTAAAATTAATTACAAGCTAAAAATATGGTAAACAATAACATAGCATGAAGAGTACTTAATTAGACCTCAATATCTATCCAATGCTAATCATGCAAAAGTTGACATCTTGAAAACATGATCATTTGAACATGTGACATGGATTTGTGACTGGTACAAAATACAGATTTATAATGTGAACAATGTTAATCACAAAACTCTACGCAAAGCATAGTGCTGTATGATTAACAAAATTAAATTGTCCTACCACAATTAAATTCGGTGAGATTAGTAAACAAGATACCACACAGTTTGTGCAGTAAATGTTAAGAATTTGGATACCTGTCCTTACTAATTTTACATTATATAAATGACCGACTATAAGTTGTGAAAAATTAAATGAGCGTTCCATCCACAACTATTTTCAGTAGCATCACTATTGAAGTCCCAAGATATGAGTCAAGACATTACAACTTTTGCCTCTAACGTAATGTTGCAATATATTTTCAAACATGGTATACATAATTGAAAGAACGTGATTAAGATAAAATTAATTTGTTAAAATATAAATTGCTTGATATGAAAATTTGTTACAATTATTTTTGGTGGTCCTTAACTGATCCATTATGTGAAGTGGACCCATGGGAGGTTATGGGACGCATAATCTATAAGAGAATTTAGATCGAATTATTATATTTTTAAAAAAAATGGAACTATTTGTTCTATACCTATATGTTTTTTGCCAGAATGCACGAATTTATACGGAAAAAGGTAGGATAAATTTTTCATTTAAATAAATATTTATATTCATATTTTAAAATAAACAATGATAGATCATTGCATATAATTTATATAAAAAATTATATAATTAAAAAATTATAAATTTATATAAGAAAGGAGATAATAAAAAAAATTATATGCAATGATTTTTTTGCTAAAAAAATTATATGCTACGATTTTCTTGCTAAAAAAATCATTGCATATAATTTTTTAATTATCTCCTTTTTGATATAAATTTATAGATTTTAAATCATGAAATAAAATTGTAATCGAACCTTTTTTCAATCAACGATCTTGCATCTAAACATAACACTAGTATTTCGAAAAGGAAAAGGAAAAAAAAAAGTAAACCATTTAGCATGAGATGTTTTTTATGACTAAGTTTATACGCAATAATATATATTTCACAAATAAAAACTATTTCACAGTATCATTCTATTTCAGACAAATACACATTATTTTGTAACAAAAAATATACACATTATTTTATGATAATTATAATACCAAGTAATTCATATAAAATTATGATATTTATAAATGGAAGAATATAATTTCGAAAGCTCCCCATTTAAACATGCATATAAGAGGTACGCATAGCTTATTTAATTTGGAAAAACTAGTCTGAATGGAAGAGTTCAATAGCAATTGGGATGTAACTTGTTATTATTAATTATATATACTTTGATTACTTTTGAAAAAATGTTAATTGCAACTTTAAAACATTGACAAAACCAAATTATCCCATAAAACTGTCTGTTACTATCAAGACAAATATTATCTAATGACAAAATAAAAAGATGTAAGGGCTACCTATGGTCGTTCACACGTACGAATGACCGGCCTAATCATTTTATTGTATTTTCTGTTAAACAAATAATAAATCTGCTTTGAATTTTCATCTATTGTTAAGACTTTTAGTTTAGCGGATCTAAATAAAAATAATAATAATTTCTTACCACGTTTGTTTCAGCTTATTTCCTTTTTGAGAAAAAAAAACGCTTTCTTTTTAATAAAATAAGTAATATTTTTTATGTGTTTCTCTATATTATTTTTTTAAAGAATATTTTTTTTCTATATTACGTAACAAATTCTATCTACATATTAAAAAAAATTAATTTTTTTATAGTTAATATTTTTAAAGTTTAAACAAACTAGCCCACTATTATAGCCAATAAATCTCAAAACACAACAATAAAATATCTATGACTAATCAATAATCTCGATTTCTAAACATTAAGTTTAGAAGACCCATGTTGAAAGAGTTAGTTATTATACTTATACTGAGCTTCGTGGCCTTATTCAACCAACTCTGCCGTCGTATTCATTTTATTTACGTACGGAAGGTATGTTTTGTCTTTCGTCGTCACTTACTGCATGCATACACCGCTGATTTCTTACCTATACTTGTTGCCTCTCTTCTTCATCGTTTCCATCAAAACTAACCTCGAAGCATAGTATCATGGTAAGATGATTCCATAGCTATGCAAAAACATCACAGTTTAAGTAATTAAAGAGTAAATAGTATATACTTGATGACTATCCAATTACAAACAATCATGTACAATAAATTTATTCACCTTTATAATACTTTTCTTAAAAATAATGCTTAAATTAATTTCTGATTAGTTAATGGCATGGTGTAAGATTTTCTGTACTGGGGACCCACAAATAACCAGAAAAAAAAGGCAAAAACAAACCATTTAGGGAATATATAGCTCAAGAAGTTTATGAGGAAATTTATTTAAAAAAAGGTTGATAAGCACCAAAATAAAAGTTAAAACAAATATTGAAGTAAAGAAGAAACTCTTATTGTTTTTGCTTATCAAGAACCATAAGTATGTTTGAGACAAAGACAGGAAAGAAAATTGAACCTGGAAGTTTTGTGGAGTTATTTGAAGAGAAAAATAAGGGCTTCACTTGGGCGGGAGAAGGCAAATTCAAAGCCATCACCTCAGTTGAACCAGCCACGTCTCAAATGTTCACGGATGAAAAATTGAACCAATCAAAGTATTAATAAGTAAGGCAATTGTTGTCCCAAAGTGGTGAGAAGTAGGAGACAAAATGATAAAAGAAGAAACGCCACAATTCGTATGTGTGGTCTTAGAAATGCCATCTCTAATGACCAAGTAAGGTTTTTCAATTAGGTGGATTTTTTTTCTTAATTTTCTCTTTTTCTATTGGTACACGTGTTTGCTTTTATTATTAGTCAAAACAAAAAAGGAGATAACGGTTAATTGTAACCGAGAAAGAAGTAATGTGTATTTTGTCAAAATGGACCCATTTAATAGCCAACACTCATTCTTGCCTCCGTATATATCAAGAAATGAAGATATGGCTTATGAAGTCCTCGTATCATCGACTACTCTCGAAGTTTCCATAATATGCACTCATTCATATAATCCACACAATAAATGAAAGCATCGAAAGGAAATAGTCCTCCATTATTGAGTATAGAAATTTAGGATGTGGTTGGTTTGTATTTTTATTTTTTGTTTTTATTTTCTGAAAATTGTTTTCATTTTCAAAAGATTAGAATTCTGAAAACATGTTTGGTTTGACTTCTTATTTTCTGTTTTCATGAAATAAAAATACTGAAAATTTATGATATATTGATTTCTTGTCTTTTTGTATTTTTAAATTTTCTTAAAATTACATTTATTATCACCGCAATTTCATTTTATCCGAGATGAAGTTTCTGTTCTCAACTAAAAACACTAAAAAGGAGAATTTATTGTTTTCATTTTCTAGTTATTTAATGTTTTCATTTTCACTTAAAATATTTTCAGAAATCCAACCAAACACATTTTCATCACCGTTTTCTATTTTCAATGAAAATGAAAACAGACAACAACCAAACCAAACACCCCCTTAAGTATTTTTAGGTTTCCAAAATATTTTTATATTGTTTTTAATTTAAAAATATTTTTTATTCTTACTACTCGTTGTATAATCTTTTGAAAATAGAAAAAATGAAAATAAGTTTTAATTAATAAAACTCAAATTAGAAAAAAATTTCTCAAATCACTTTTTTTCTATTCTTAAAGAAAATGACAAAAATGTTATCTAATAAAATGATAGAAGAAAGGTAAGGATTCACGTAACAAGCCTAAGGGGACGTTTGCTGTCCACATAGCTTTTTTAGTTTCGATCAGAAATATTATTTCTGAAAATAAAACATGGAAAAGTTATTCTCCACCAGATATTTTATAAAAAATACGTTTGATTAAATATTAAAATTGGTTGATAATATTTTTTATATTCACATGAATATATATTATAATTTCTAGAATATTCTTATTATGTTTAAAAAAATTAAGTAATTTAACAAATGTGCAAAAACTTGACAATTTTTACATCTACATGAATGCTAAACAAGTTTCCTGTCTAACAATATATACATAACCAGGTAAAAAAGAAATCCCACAAATTAAACCCTCCAGCATGTAATTGAGTATCTTCCATGGTTATAGATGCATACACCAATTCCAACACACCTATGTTGAGTTTAACAAATCACGAAGTCCACCATCACAAAGCTATCTTTTTCAATGGCATGCAAAAACAAAATTTGGAGAATTAACACTACTAGAAAATACACTTTCAACATCGGTTATTTAGAACATTCTACATCGGTTCTAAAATCGATGTTGAAAATGACGATGTTGAATGTATGAATGTTAACATCGGTTTTGGAGAACCGATGTTAACATACATATGACAACATCGGTTCTCCAAATACTCGATGTTAAACACAATGAACAACAACAAAAAAAGTGTAGGCATGATGAACGTTGACATCAGTTTTCCAGTAAAACCGATGTAAATATGTTAGTTTAACATCGATTTTCTAAAAAAACCGATGTTAATATATGCCCTTAACATCGGTTTTGCTAGAAAACCAATGTCAACGTTGATGATGCATACACTTATTTGGTGTAGTTCTTTGTGTATAACATCGGTTAATTATAAATAACCGATGTTAATATTCAAATATTCACATCGGTTATTTATAATTAATCGATGTTAATGTACACTAGTTAACATCGGTTTTCTACAGATAACCGATGTTAAAATACAAACGCTGACATCGGTTATACACAAAAAACCGATGTTAATATACAAACGTTAACATCGGTTTTCTATTATAACCGATGTTGGTTATGATATTAACATCGGTTTTTGTTAATAACCGATGTTGTTTTCAAATATTTTTTTTTTATATATATACTTTCTGTTTTTACAGTAAAACCAAAATTGTACCTGTCAAATGCAATTTCAAGAGGCTCAATTCACAGCAAATAAACATTTTATTCTGCTTTCAAGCAGTTTTAATGATAATAAACATCAAATAATTGATTTATATATTATAAAGAACTATCAACAAATGAATTCAATGTTCATGTTACATAGAAAATGTAAAAAATGTTAAAAAATGTCCCTAAATCCTAGGCCTGATCTCTAATTCGGAGATAAAATTGTGCCCACTGGATCCGCAATGCTTTTAATCTCTCTGGCTCCAATGGTCTAGGGTCGTTAAAATACTGCATGATTAAATAAATCATATTAAGTTAATAATGTAATACAAATTATAAATAAATCGATTTTCTTTGAAATAAACTTACCGCTTCCCAATTATTTCTAAAAGTTCCTAAAATGATGGTGGACATCCAGTGCATGACATAGTAGTCGCACTCAGTAGTTCCTTTTTGTCTATTACACTAAATACATAATGAAATTTGGATATTAATTAAACAACTAGTGTACAGACACATAAAGAAATATATATAAGTAGAAGTTTTATGTAAATGACGTACCTTGACGACAATCCACCTAGCAAGAGCCTTTGATTTAGGCTGTGGAGCATCATCAAGACCCTTGATAGCACTGTTCCATATGAGTAACAATTAAAAACTGGTGTTGTACGTTGAGGTATTACAATGCAAATGTATTGAAAACAACACTAACCTATTAATAATCCCCTTAAGGTAGTTGTCTGGCCTGTTATGCAATGAACAAAACCAGACAACTAAGTGTTCCTTGGGCAGGATGACCACCATCTGCCAGTGTCCGTTGCAGTGGAACCTAAAATGGGTTAGCACATTAGTAAACATTAATTAAATTTTGTTATTTTGTGACTTACCCATTTAGGTAGGCTCCAAGATACACATCGCGTTGTGAACTCTGCATCCAACTCTTTATGTAACTTTCAGATTCAAACTGCGATTGCCCAGACCTCTGAATGGACTGAGGCTCGAGGAATCCATAGATATCAGAATTCCCCGCTCGCATACATGTTTCAGTGAGATGCCTATTTATGTTAAGTCAAAGTTAAATATTTATGAATTGAAAGCCACAACTTAGGTAAATAAAAGCCTTTTATATAAAGACTTACAAAATCCACAACTATAACACTGATATGTTGAGACATTGACCATCGTGTGCGATTTCGGAGAGGTCTTCGTGCTTTATGTACAGAGGGAAATCTGGATTAACGACCCCGAACACGGTGGCATCCCATCTAACCTGATAAGGCCTCAAGAAAAGCTCTAGGATGGTCAATGTCATAAGATAAAGCGGATCATCGACCTCCGGATCGGGCTTCGGAGGTGGTTTTGGCGGAGAAACAGCTACCTGTTCATGAAAAAAAGTTAAATAGCCTAATTTGAAAAGAAGAAACATATAGTAAGGACAATAAGTACCTGCTGTGATAAATATTTGACCAGATGTGTCGGCCAAGGAAGGAAGGTGTGAAGTGCCTGCCCCACTAAGGAAACCTCATCAGTGGGTACAGGAACTGGAGCATCTGCATCTCTAACCTCCTCCACACTCACCTTTACTTGGCCAGGCAACAAAGGAGTGTTATGAACAACAGTGGATCCCTCATAAACTCTCCCGATGGCAACCAGGCGGACAGGATCTGCTTCTATGTACAAGCCGCACCTGTCAGAGTCACCGGTCTCAGGATCGTTTCCTGAGGGATCAACACAACTCCCCTTTGTGTTCACTCAAGTACCGGAGGGACCAGGACCAACCAGAGGCTCAGGAGGCACTGCAAGTCCCTGAGATTGCATCTGTGACTGAAGGTGGCTGAAGGATGCCATGACCTGCCTCGTCACTTTCTATGTGATGGACTCCTCTAGCTGGTCCCTGATCTGCTGAGTCAGCTGGTGTAATTCGTCAGGAGGCAGGGAGGAAGCGCTGTGGGACGTCCGTGGAGCCGATCCAAAGTATTGCTTGATGGTGACACCGGCTCCAGTACCACGGACACGTCCAGGGTGCTCTGGACGTCCAATAGCAGTGGCCAGAATATCCTGACGTCCATGGGGGACGAATGATCCCTGTGTGGTCTGCTTCTCAAACAAATCCTACACAGAAAACACACAGTGGTACATGGCATTCTCAAAATATTCAAAAATAATTGTAATGGTTAGTTGAACATGACTTACAATCTTCTCAGCGATTTCCTTTGCGGCCTCAGTTGTCATCTCCCCTGTCTTCTTCGTGCGGGCCATCTTCCACTTCACGTGGCGTCTGACCGGGGATGGAGGGTCGATGACGCCATCAACGCTTCCTGACTGTGCAGCTTCCTGCATCTTCTTCTTGGTCTTCTCAGTCAGGAGCTTCTGCTCCAAATAATCATAACCCCCACGAGACAAAACGTGGGGGGCAGTATTCTGCTTCTGGATGGCCTGTGCCTACATGCGCACATCCTGAAAAAATTAAACAATAATGTTTGAAATGGGTAGAATGAAGTATAACAACATCATGTTTAATATGAAAAACAACTTAAATGGCAAAGGAACATACCTCCCAAGAAGGGTCTCTGCAAGTCTGGCAAAACTGGGCCCACTTTTCCTTGCTGATGTCGTATGTATCACAGATAGTGTCCTCGACACCGTCCTGATCGGTTGCAAGGGCACATTTCCTCGTGAGGTCTGATTTAAACTACTGTCAAAAGCCTCAGGGATATCAAATTCCGCCTGACAACATGAAACAAAGTTTATTTGTTACAATAATGAAATTTTTTGGCTATTAATTACACACAATCAAATAAGAAAAGAGAAATACCTGAATATCCTCCCAAATCAGGTCCTTCTGAGCAATAGGGACCTCCTTCCAGTTCTCGTAAGTGATGTCCACCTTATCACGTGCCTCAATCCCCAAATATATTCTTAATTTCTTCTTGTGGGGACCGTCGGCCTTCCCTGTAGCAGGATCAACATGCACCACTGGTCTCTCAACACCAGGTGGTCTAGTGGACAATGATCGTAGGCGTGAGGCTTTGCGTGTTCGCTTCACAGCAGACGTCGAAGCCGATGCGTCCGAAGTAGGAGGAGAAGGAGGAGGAGAAGGAGGAGGAGGAGGAGGAGTAGTGGAGGCAGGTGGAGAACCCATGATCTTTTATACAATAAGATACAAAATTGGATTAATGAAAAGAGGATTAGTGATAAGTTTTTTTTGGAAGGCAAAAGTATAAGATTATTAAACAAAACCCCACCACATAAGGAGACAAGACAAATTAACCAAAGGACTCTGAAAGATAGGTAGTTGTGCTTTTTAATTGTGATTTCATCCATGTTTTCTTTTATATTGATTTTCTTAGGACTTCATCCATGTTTTGACAGCATTTGATTTTCTTTTTTGCAGAAAAGAAAGAGGGGAACGAGCAACAATTTGAAGGTTGTACATTCAGGAACTAAAGAATTCAAAATAGCTAGTAATAAGAGGGATTTGTTTTTGGGATTTTCTGAGCACCAAGAGCGGCTACGCAAGAAGCTTGCACTTGAGGAGGGAAGGATATTTGCAGCTAATGAACAACTTTCTTAACTATTTGTCCTTCAGATTTTACTGTTTTTTTTCTTATATGTAAATATAAATAATATAAGGTTATGCCATAGGGACATGGTCATTTTTACCCCTAACAATCTTAGAAGTAAATATAGACCATGTTTTTACGCCATACCCTTATACCATTTATATTTACATATTAGCAAAAAGAAACAGTAAAATCTTAAGGACAAATAGTTAAGAAACTTGTTCATTAGCTGCAAATATCATTCCCTCCTCAAGTGCAAACTTCTTGCGTAGCCGCTCTTGGTGCTCAGAAAATCCCAAAAACAAATCCCTCTTATTACTAGCTATTTTGAATTCTTTAGTTCTTGAATATACAACCTTCAAATTGTTGCTCGTTCCCCTCTTTGAGAATGAGGAGGATCTTCATAGGACTTCATTCAGCTGATGTTTGTCGACAGTTTCATCATCCACCACTCTTTTCTTCTGTGCCTTCTCACGTTCATTGTTGTTAAACCCATATTTATGCCTTCTTCCCTTCATGTCTTGTTTGATCACAACTTTAGCTGAATCTCCCATCTTCAGCATAGTTGAATCTCCTGTCTTATTGTCCAATGCCACATTTTGATGGCCTGTATCTCTTTTCTTCGTATGTTCTACTGCTTCAGCTTCACAATACATAGAGCAATCAGAATTTTACAGTCATCACCAAAGGCTTATGCATCAGCGTTGACACTCTCCACCCTCTTTGGTTTATGCTTCTGTGTTTTCTTCCATGCTTCCTCCTTATAATTCTCAGATTTATTGGAGGTCCCACTAGAAGGATCAGCACCAATCCGTGCCTGTTCCTCCTCTACCAGCTCAATATCTTTCGTTTCACCTTTGCTTTTGAAAACTACACTGTAATTTACAAAACAAAAGTTGAAAGGAAAGATATTGACCTGATAGACGAGGAAGAAGCACAGATTGGTGGTGATCGTTCTAGTGCAACCTCGAATAAAGCTGAGATTTATAACGAGGAGGCACGGAAGAAAACACAGAAGCATAAACCAAAGAGGGTGGAGAGTGTCAATGCTGATGCAGAAGCCTTTGGTGATCACTCGAAAATTCTGATTGCTTTATGCATTCTGAAGCTGAAGCACTAGAACATACGAAGAAAAGAGATACAGGTCATCAAAGTGTGGCATTGGACAATGAGACAGGAGTTTCAACTATGCTGAAGATGGGAGATTCAGCTAAAGTTGTGATAAAACAAGACATGAAGGGAAGATAGCATAAATATGGGTTTAACAACAACAAACGTGAGAAGCCAGAGAAGAAAAGGGTGGTGGATGATGAAACTGGCGACAAACATGAGCTGGATGAAGTCCTAAGGAGGCAAATTGAAACAAAAAAACCGATGCCTCAATCAGAGAAAAATGTAGTTGTCACTTACTAGGTTTGGTGACCTCTGTCTCTGCAGAAAATTACATTAGCCGATGTTAATCAATTCTCCTTCATCATGATCATTTCGATTTGCATGAACGTCGTCAGCTTCTTCTTCTCTGACAACGTTACCAGTGATTTGAGCGGTCAAAGGACTAACATAGGTGTCCATGTATGAATCATCATCTTCTACATTAACACCAACTGTTTTGCCCTGCAGAACCACGCACCACCTTTCATCACAAGGGTCTTGCACGTAAAATACTTGTCTAGCTTGTTCTGCCATGATGAAAGGGTCATTGTGGTAACCAAGTTTCTTTAGATCTACCAGGGTAAATCCTATATCATCGGTGCGCACACCGGTGTTGCTGTCAACCCATTTACATTTGAAAACACATACTGTAAATTTCACATAATTAAGCTCCCAAATTTCATCAATGAACCCAAAGTAATGGATGGAAGCTACACAGGGATTGGCGTCATTGACACTTGCAAAGTGTTGAGATTCAGCCCTTAGGGTGACCCCGTTGTTCTGCATTGTACTTTTGTCATCTTGTGCTTTTGTGTAAAATGAATACATGTTTATGTCGTATCCTTGCCAGGTTATAACATTTCTTTTAGGCCCATCTGCTAGTTTTCTTAATGTTTCTGAAGCATTCTCATCTGCAAAGATTGTATCTTTAAACCAATCACAGAAATTTTTGTTATGCTTTTTCAACGCCCAATTCTTTGACAATTTCGGATTATTCTGTTTGACTAAAGCTTCATGCTTAACTATGTATGGCAAAACTTCATTACTGTTGTTCAAGACATACAAGTGAGCTTGTAACAAATCTTCTACACTTGGAGTGATCACCTACAGTCCTCTTGAACCCTTACCACCCACTCTGTCATCATGCCGGCACTCAGGAAACCCAACAGCTTTAGCCTTCTCTAAGTATTCTGAACAAAATTCAATGGCTTCTTCTGCAATGTACCTCCCAACAATAGATGCTTCCGGACGATATAGATTCTTTGTATACCCTTTTAAGATCTTCATGTATCGCTCAACCGGGTACATCCACCGTAGATAAATAGGACCACAGCATTTGATTTCTCTGACCAGATGCACAATCAAGTGAATCATGATGTCAAAGAAAGCAGGGGGAAAATACATCTCCAACTGGCACAGTATAATTGCGGCCTCATTTTCCAACTCATCAAACATTACTAGATCAATCACTTTGCTACATATAGCATGGAAGAAAAAGCATAGGCGAGTTATGGTGAACCTGACTTTGTTTGGCAAGATGTCTCGTATAGCCACGGATAACAATTGTTGCATGAGCACGTGACAATCGTGAGACTTTAACCCTACAAGCTTAAGCTCCTTCAACTGCACAAGGCTCTTAATATTTGAAGAGTATCCTTGTGGAACCTTCACCTGACGAAGACACTGACAAAAACTTATCTTCTCCTTCTTGGACAAAGTATGGCAGGCTGGGGGCAAGTAAATTTTCTTCCCATCAGACCTTGGATGCAACTGTGATCTTATACCCATATCAGCTAGATCTTGACGGGTATTCAAGCCATCCTTCGTCTTGCCTTGAATGTTAAGGAGCATCCCAATCACACTGTCACAAACATTTTTCTCCACATGCATAACATCAATACAATGTCTAACGTCAAGATCACACCAGTACAGAAGATCAAAGAAAATGGACCTCTTCTTCCATATGCAACTCTGACTTTTATCCTTCTTTTGGGTCTTCCCAAATACAGTGTTCAGGTGTTGAACCCGCTAATATACCTGCTCACCAGTCAACGGTATCGGCGCAATATCATGCTCTTGACTTCCATTAAAAGCTTTTCTCAGTCGTCTGTAAGGATAATTGGGTGTTAGAAAGCGGCGATGCCTACTGTAGACTGTTTTTCTCCCATGTTTCAGTTGTATGTAACTTGTATTTTCTTCACAGATGGGGCATGCATGATGACCCTTAACACTGTAACCGCTGAGATTTCCATATGCTGGAAAGTCATTAATGGTACAAAAAAGCATTGCACGCATTTCAAACGTCTCCTTGCGAAACGCATCAAACACTACAACCCCCTCGTCCCATAACTTTCTCAGATCTTCAACCAACGGACTTAGATAAACGTCAATGTCATTTCCTGGCTGTCTTGGGCCCGATATCATCATACACAACATCATGTATTTTCGCTTCATGCACAACCAAGGAGGCAAATTGTAAATTAATAGCAGAACTGGCCATGAACTGTGTTGAGTGATTAAGGTGCCATATGGATTCATTCCATCACTGGCTAGTCCAAGTCTAAGATTTCTTGGCTCATTCCCGAAATCTGGATACAAACCATCAATCTTCTTCCACTGGGAGCAATCAGCCGGATGACAGACCATTCCATCAGAAATCCTTCCATTTGCATGCCATGTAAGGTCTTTTGCGTCGTCCTCGTTAGCAAACAGACGCTTAAACCTTGGAATGATTGGAAGATACCACAAAACCTTTGTTGGGGGGCCCTTGTTGCAGTTTTCATCAGAATTGCTTTCCTCTTCATCCTTCACTTTGTACCGTGAAGTCCCACAGGTAGGGCATTTGGACATTTCTTGGAATTCATGCCTGTACAGTATGCAATCATTGGGGCAAGCATGAATCTTCTGATACTCCATACCCATGGGACACAATATCTTCTTTGCCTTATAGTAACTTTTAGGCAATGTGTTGTCCTCTGGAAGTAGATTGTGCACTACCTCAAGCAGTGAGATGAAACTTTTGTCACTCCACCCATACCTGGCCTTCACATTAACCAGACTTAACACAGCAGACAACAGGGTTAAGGAATTCTTGCACCCTGCATACAAAGGCTTCTTAGAATCACTCTGCAATCCTTCATACACAGGGGCATGTGCTTGCTGGAAAGACTCTTGTCCAAGGTCACGAATCATGTCCTCTAACCGATTTCCCATTTCTACATCAAACGGTTCAGATTGGGACCCACTCTGCATGTCTGTCACTTCACCATGCCATATCCACGTCGTGTAATTCTTCTTAATCCCATCACACAATAGATGGTCTCGTATGTCATCGAGTAATTGTCATCTTCCATTCAAACAGTTGATGCAAGGACAATAATATTTTCCTTCTTCATTCGGTCGACCTCTTTCTGAAGCAAATTGCAAGAACTGTTCGACGCCATCCTCATATTATGGGCTCATGCGACTTGCATTCATCCAACTTCGATCCATCTACGCAATTCCATGCACGAAAATCTCACTTTTTTATTTATAGGTGTGGCCCTATCCCATTTAGGAAAACTGTCTTTTATGTTAGCTTCAATCGTCAAGGTTACCATTATTTACAAAAATTTGACTAAATTTCGGCAGCATTTCGCATTGGTCTCCAAGTACACGACATGACATCGGTCAAATGAATTTCCCGATAATCAAGTATGCACTCGAAGAACAACTTGAAATGCAGTGAACCGAAATTTAATCAAATCAATGAAAATAATAATAACCTTCACGAATGAATCTAACATAAAAATACCAGTCTCCCCAAACTGTCCAAATGGACAATTCAAGACTAAATACAATGGCTAATGCAAACTGTCCGCAAGAGTCATTGCATTCAGTCTCAAACGGGAATCTAAGGTTCACTCACCATGAACAACAATTGTTTATATAGAAAATTACACTGATCACATACAAGAACATACAAAAGGTCAAATTCAATTACAGACAAATATAGACATCAGCAGTTGTTTATGTAACTAATTTCAAATGCTGGGTTTGAAGGGTGCTTATGGTTTAATATTGTAGTTGGGTATATGTGTGTATGTGTGTATCATGAGGATCTGTGTGTATCATGAGGGTTGAGACAAGGAGACCCTTTGGCTCCATTACTCTTTGACTTAGTGGCTGAAGGACTGACAGGGCTAATGAGGGTCTGTGTGTGTGTGTGTGTGTGTATGGTTGTGTGTGTGTGTGTGGGTTTCTGGCTGTGTGTGTGTGTGTGTGTGTGTGTGTGTGTGTGTTTCTGTGTGTGTGTGTGTGTGTGTTTGTTTCTGTGTGTGTGTGTGTGTGTGTGTGTGTTTCTGTGTGTGTGTGTGTGGCTGTGGCTGTGTGTGTGTGTGTGGGTGTGTGTGGGTGTGTGGGTGTGTGTGTGTGTGTCTGTGTTTTTGTGTGTGTGTGTGTGTGTGTGTGTGTGTGTGTATGGCTATGTGTGTGTGTGGGTTTCTGGTTGTGTGTGTGTGTTTCTGTGTGTGTGTGTGTGTGTGTGTATGGCTGTGTGTGTTTGTTTCTATGTGTGTGTGTGTGGCTGTGGCTATGTCTGTGTGTGTGGGTGTGTGTGTGTGTGTGTGTGTGTGTTTCTGTGTGTGTGTGTGTGGGGGGGTGTGTTTGTGTGTGTGGGTGTGTTTCTGTGTGTGTGTGTGTCTGTGTGTGTGTTGAAGAACCTGCCCCAAGACACAGCAGACACTTGTGCATATAGGATGCTGCTGCTGCTGCTGCATACAGGATGCTGCTACTGCTGTACCGAATTTCTGATCAATAGAAACAAATCATTATGAATATGGGGAATAACACCAACGACGGATGGGAGTGGAAGCTATCTTGGAGGAGGGCTCTTTTTGATAGTGAAATTCAAATGGCAGATAATTTCCTTGGAGAACTATCACAGCAGCAGATTCAGCCAAATCCGGAGGATAGGTGCAACTGGAAGCATGATCAAACTGGATACTACTCAACAAAAAGCGGATATGACTTGATATGGGAAGCACAGATGGGAGCTAATCAGAATTTGGACTATGTGGACATTTGGAAGCTCAAAATACCAAGTAAATCACTGGTTTTTGCTTGGAGGCTAATTAGGGACAAACTTTCAACTAAGATGAATCTTAGAAGGCGGCAGGTTGTGATAATTAAATGAGGTACAGTGCCCATTTTCTATCTGATGAATGGCTATCCCTATGGCCAGATTCTACCCAATTTGTGCTTGATAGAGATTTCTCTGACCATTGCCCCATCCTCTTGAGGTCTACAACAGTGGATTGGGGGCCTAGATCTTTCAAAGTAATGGACTGGTGGTTGAAGGACAAAGATTTTCAGAAAATGGTGTCTCATAGATGGGGCTACTATCATCCTAGTGGTTGGGGTGGATATGCTTTAAAGCTGAAACTGAAGTTCATTAAGGGATGCATCAGACAGTGAAGCTTACAAAATGGTGTTATCAATGTTTCTAAAATTCAGAATTTAAAGAAGGAGCTGAATGACTTGGAAGCTGGTAGCAATACTGGAATTCTATCTCAAGCTGAGGTGGATTTAAAGAAATCCTTGCAGGAATGATAGTTTGAGTTCAAACTTAGCAAATGGAAGCAGAAAAGCCTATCCATGGGAGGAAGGATAACTGTCATTAATTCTGTTTTAACAGCTCTTCCCATCTAAATGTTGTCCTTCTTTATAGTCCCTAAAAAAGTAATGCACAAGCTAGTCTCAATCCAGAGAAATTTTCTTTGGGGAGGAGATTCTGAAGTGGCTAAGATTGCTTGGGTAAATTGGGATACTATTTGCCTTCCCAAGAACAGAGGGGGTCTTGGGATTAAAGACTTGGCTAAGTTTAATGAAGCCTTGCTTGGTAAATGGGGCTGCGACTTGGCAAATAATCAGGATCAGCTTTAGGCCAGAATATTAATGTCCAAATATGGAGGGTGGAATACTCTTTGTTGTGGCAGAAACAAAGCAGACTATTCTCCTTGGTGGAAGGATTTGAAAAATGTTTTCCAACTGCACCATAGAAACTGCATCTCCAATAATTTGAAGTGGAAGTTAGGTGATGGGAACACAATCAAGTTCTGGAAAGACAAGTGGAGGGAAGAGGATGATCTAAGTCTTCAAGAAAAGTACCCAACTCTATTTCAAGTGAGTACTCAGCAGAATCAGAATATCAACTCTATGGGCATCTTATCTGGTAGTAATTGGGAGTGGAAGATACAATGGAGGAGGCATTTCTTTGACCACGAAATTGACACCTTGGCAGCATTCATGACTGACATTGAGGGTATCCAAATTCAACCTTTAACTCGGGATTTCCTCAGTTGGGGGGCTGATCCTGCTGGTTATTACTCCACAAAGTCAGTTTACAACCTCCTTAAGGCTGAGGCCAGCTCTAATTCTGAAGACAGCAACTATAAGACCATTTGGAAATTGCAAATTCCCCCAAGAGCATCTGCTTTCTCTTGGAGAATCTTCAAGAATAGACTACCTACTAGGGATAATCTAAGGAGGAGGCATGTCGAGCTGCCCTCTTACAATTGCCCTCTTTGTGATCAGGAAGAGGAAATTGTTGGCCATATTATGTATTCTTGTAGGAAAAATTGTGTTCTTTGGTGGCAGATTTTGAGATGGGTTAATAGGATGGGTCCTTTCCCTCTTCAACCCAATTGCCACTTCCTGCAATTCTCTCAATGGAGTGGAAACAGCAAGGTAGACAATCGGTGGAAAGCTCTATGGATAGCTCTATCCATGACTATTTGGAAGCATAGAAATGCCTTGGTGTTTAATAACCAGAATTTCTGCACCGAAAAAGTCACTGCTTCAGCTTTATTTCACACTTGGTCTTGGATCAACTGCATGGAGAAAGACTTTCACACACACTTTAATCAGTGGTCTACTTGCTTAAAGGAGGAAATGTCTTAGGGGTTTTTTGTTGCTTGGGTAACCACCTATTGTGGTTTTATCTTATGTAGATGGGGATGGCAGATTTCTGCCTTGTATATTTTGTTATATTTCAGTACATCTAGTACTGACCCTATTAATACTATCAGATTTTTGCTGTGCAAAAAAAAATTAATACAAATTATAATTTTGTTGATAAAAAAAAGATAATACAAGAGAGACAGAAGGGCAGTGGCAGTCACAACATATATATAGACACAGTTTAAATCACAGTAAATACTTCAAAGATATCAGTCCAATGAAACAAAGGTCATGTAGACAAGCATAGCATAAGTTACAAATATACCAGTAATGCATACAACAACAATTTCAAATTAGTTCTCCAATCTAAGATATAAATACCTGACTTTGAGGCTTCAAAGATATAATCAAACCGCTTCCACAACAACGCCAATTAGCAGTAGTAAATGATAGCCCTAAAAAAAACCATACAGAAATTAGCCACAGTGTATTTAAAGCCTTTTATGAACAATATGACTCTCACTTCATGGTGATAAATTGACTCTCAAAAGACATTATACTAAGAGTGTATTTAAAGCCTTTTTAAGTCATTCTATCAAACAGCTCATTGACAATTTTTTAAGAATACATATCATACTTCTATCCAGTCAAACTAAAGCAATAACTAATTAATTTAATTAAACAGGGACCAATTTAGATGTGAATTATTAAAGGTAGATGATGGCATTCAAAGAATGATATTGTCGGTTCAAATTTTAAGAAGAAAAAAAAACAATTACACTATATTTCAATTATAGACAATAACAGTGCCCATCTTAATACAACCACATGGATAGCAACAGAATTAGTAAAACTGCAACCTGGCTGTCCACCCATTAACCTAATTACCCAGTCACTGTAAAGTTTGAAATGTTTTGAACCATAAAATAAAACTGCAACCTGCATGTTCAGCAGCAGTGGGGCAATTATCATCCTCCAGGATGGGGAGGATATGTTCTGAACCATAAAATAAAACTCCTCAAACAGTGCATAAAGCAGTTGAGCTTAACAAATGGTGAAGCTAATGCTAGAAAAGTTACTATGATTAAAAAGGAGCTAAATGCTTTGGAGAATGTTCTAAATGACAGACCTCTATCCCAAGTGGAAGTCACTCTTAAGAAATCTCTTCAAGTTCAATTGTGGGAGGCAGCTTATGCATATGAATCTATGTTGAGACAAAAGCCTAGAATTAAGTGGCTAAAAAAAGGGGACAGAAACTCTACTTATTTTCACAGATTGATCAATCATAGAAGAAGAAAAAAATGCTATTCCAGGTATTTTCATGGATGGTGTGTGGATTCATGAACCTTGCAGGGTTAAAAATGCAGCTGTCCTTTATTTCAAAGACAGATTTTTGGAGGATTGTTCTAACAGGCCAACACTGGATGGTGTTTACTTCTCCTCTCTGGATCTAAGAGACAAAGAAAGCCTTGTGTCCATATTTAATGAATTGGAGATCAAATCTGCAGTTTGGAATTGGAGATCAACTGTGAAAAGACTAGGAGTCTTTGGTGGGAGACAATGAGATGGGTTAATAGAGTGGGTTCCTATTCCATAGATCCAAAGAATCATTTTTTACAATTCACCCAGTGGAATAGCAAAGATAGTACCAACAAAAGATGGGAATTTTTGTGGCTAGCCCTGTCCTTCTCCATTTGGTACCATAGAAATGCCAAGATATTCAAGAATCAGCCGTTCACTCCTGAAAAGGTCATGGATGATGCCTTGTTCCACACCTGGTCCTGGATAAAATGTGTGGAGAAGGACTTCCAAATGCACTTTAATTTCTGGTCAACCAATCTAAAGGATGTTCTTTCTTAGAGGGGATGAGTTTGTATTTTTGTGGGCTATATTCGGTCTCTCCTAATGGGATGCAGACCGTAATTGTCTTGCTTTTTAACTTTGTATCTTCAGTACACCTAGTACTCAATTTCATATATAATATATTGATTTTTGCTGTGCAAAAATAAATGTCTCTTTGTAATCTGTAGTACCACTACTAATTATCAATATAAATTATCTTTGCAGTTGAAAAAAAAATATTAAACAGAACAGTACCACAGGTACTGAAAATAAAAGATACAAGACACAAAAGTGCCACCTTCCAAAAAGCAAAACAAACCCAACAATAACCCAGCACAAGGACCCCAATACATATAATCAGAAATTTAACCAAAGGCCATCATAAGCACCTTTTGAGGTTCAAAAGGAATGCCATGAAACAGCAAGGAATTCCTAAGCAATCAGCAGACCTTTCTATTTCTATTTTTTACACATTTAAAACTCAAACATATAAAATAAAAACTATATAACAAACTAACAAAGATAAAGACAAAAAAAGGAAATATAAACTCACCTCAGTTGGTGCTGATGCCCATCATTTCACTCTCACAACAAATAGGAATCATGTAGCTGCATGGAAGAAATAATCACACAACACACAATGATCAGAATAAGCAAATGCATATAATTAAGCATGATACAATATCAATATTCATGGAAGTAACAATGACTTGTCAAAAATTTGGATGAAATTCAATATGTAAATCAAAGCTTTGTCCTTGAAACCCTCTGTGTAAATCAAAGCTTTGTCCCTGAAACCCTCTATGTAAATTTGACAGCCTCATGTCTCCCTTCCTGAAAACCCACTAAAAACTGCCTAACCCCCCTGTTGTTACTCCATAATTTATTCTACAATAACTGCTTAAGGCAGTTACATATGATCCTAAATCACTACACATTCAGTTACGATTAACCCTT
Source organism: Glycine soja (assembly GCF_004193775.1). NCBI lineage: Eukaryota > Viridiplantae > Streptophyta > Magnoliopsida > Fabales > Fabaceae > Glycine > Glycine soja. The sequence goes on along the minus strand of NC_041017.1, from coordinate 11,369,522 downwards.
TGTGCCTAACTAGGGTTTTGAAACATCACAACAGAGACAGACCATTGAACAATGGATTTTCATCATTAACATACAACAGAGACATACCTTCGATGGAAGCGCAGACACGAACTCCACAAACGCGAACTCGATAATGTGGTTGCAGTCACAGAAGCGCAACCCAATTTGCGACAAACACGAACTCAGGCAGAAGGAGAAACAACAATAAAGCCCTGGGTTAAAACGACGAACGCCTAATGTTAAAACGAAAGGACGTACCTCAATGGATAAGTGCCAAAGACGATCTCCACAAACACGATCTCCACAATGTGGTTGCAGTCACGGAAGCACAAGCGACTTTGACACAAGGAGAAAGAAGAAGAACGATATGGTTCAAGCGCAAGGAGAAAGAAGAAGAACGATAGGGTTCAAGCGCGCGGGTTGTGCAATTTCAGAACTTCAATATATAATGATAACAACATCGGTTTTTTAAAAATAACCGATGTTAACATCAACTACGTAACATCGATTATAATAAAACCGATGCTAACATCGACTCGATAACATCGGTTTTTACAAAACCGATGTTAACAAAGGCATACTAACATCGGTTTTTCCAAAACCGATGTTAACTAAGTCTACTTATTTACAAAAATGCCACCGCGCTTTCGTTAACATCGGTTTTAGCTATAACCGATGTTAATTGAGCGATGTTGAATGCTTTTTTTTAGTAGTGTAAAAAAATTATAGCAGGTAACATGAAGGAACATTCTAGTCTTGTATTCCAAGAAATAACGAAATAATTCATGAAACAAACATCCCTAAAAAGGAAAAAAATTTTAAAGCACGTGTCTTATTATAACCATTCATAATTTATCCACCATGTTTACGTAAGGTTTTTTTTTTCAATTTTCATTAAATGAAACTAACACCTAAAGGATAGAAAGAAAGAGAGACATAAATAAATCTTACAAACAAAGAAATAATAGAGAATCAAATAAAAATCTAGTCCAATAAAATCATCCAGAGAGCTATCATGTTAGACATAAATTTTATCAGTAGGCTTCACCCATCCATACATAAGTTGATTCCATCAGCTCTAATTGATCCTAGTTATCCTCATCTGTCATTTCCAAAAAAAAAATGAGATTAGATCTACATGAACAAGGTATGTCATTATATCATTATTTAGAAATTATTTAATGAGTTTTTTTCTTAAAGTAGGTCATTTTTATAATGGTCGAAGTCAATCAATATAAAAAATGGTTTTCTACATCTCAACATCAGTTGTAAATCAATGTTAAAAGTCTTATTGAATCCATGTTAAAAGTATTTTTTGGAGTAGTGCCTACAAGAAAACAATCAAAAAAGGTATATTGAGGTTGTAGCATCCCGAGTAAATATGTTACGAAATAAAACTAACCAAAAAAGGTCATTTATAAACATGATCACGGTAACAATAAAAATCATCATTTAACTTGTTCTTATTTACCTTCTTCAAGAAGAAGGGCTTATGTTATGTTTGTGGAAAATCAAGTCATCATGCACCTTCATTTAGATTTTGCGAAGATTGACAATTCTCCTAAATCTAAAGATGACAAAGCCAACCGAGATGATATATTGTTAACGTTAAAATAAGTTTTTTATATCTAAAAAATAGATTGTTTATAAATTACTATCTAATATTCATTTTTTTAATCAAGTATCTAAAAAAAAATATTTCAATTGACTATTTACCGTTAGTCTCCTTCTATTAAGTAATGACGTGACAAATGAAGTGTCACATCGTTACTTTCAATGATGTGACAATGATATATTAGTGATTAAGCGTCATGTTGTGACATTCTGTCGGTCACATCATCACTTAACAAAAAGAAACTAATGATAAGTAGTAAATTGAAACATAAAAATTTTTCGGGTACTTGATAGAAAAAAATGAATGTTAGGTAGTAATATGAAAACGCCCTATTTTATAGATATGAAAAACATATTTAAATCATATATAATTGGCATTTTGCGGTCTATAATCAATGTATGCATGCAACATGTTATGTTTTCCCTCACTCTTCCTTTACAAATTTGTTTGATCAAAAAAAGTGTTTGAGAAATGATTTTTCTTATTAACTTATAAGATTTTCTTTTAAACACAACTTAAATTTATTATTATCATTATTATTTTTATTTTCAATAAAAATAATAAAATTTATCATTTTATCTAAAATTAAATTATTTATTTTGATAAAATTCTTCCTTATCATTTGTTAACTAAAAAATTATTTTTCAGATTGACTTAAATATGTTTTACATATATGAAAAATAGGTCATTTTTCATATTACTACCTAAAAATTCATTTTTTTTTTTATCAAATAACTACTTGAAAAAAATTTGTTTCAATTTAGTGTATATCATTAGTTTTCTTTCATTAAGTGATGACGTAACAGATAGAGTGTTATATCATCACACCTAATCACTGACACATCATTGTCACATCATTGAAGGTGATGACATGTAATGACGTGTCAGTAATAAGGCGTGATGACATGGCACTTCGTTTGTCACATCATCACTTAACAGGAAGGAACTAACAACAAATAATAAATTAAAATAAAAAAAATTCAAGTACTTAGTTAAAAAAATAATGAATGTTAGATTGTAATCTAAAAATGACTTATTTTTTAGATATGAAAAACCTAATTAAACCTATTGGATTGACTTCTCAAGTTAATATTATGACTAGTATGAAGCAAGTGTGATAGACTTTGGGCTACCAAACATACATGTGCAAATAGAGATATATTTTACATTTATGGGGGATGAAGACAAATATGTCTACCTTGGTGATCATCATATCAAACCACTTTAGTTTTGTGGAAAGGCAAAATTCTTTTTATGCTCACATTTGGGAATATCTTGCCACTAAATGTCGTGTTGCATATTGTAACGACTTTTTTTTTTAATCAACTCATTATTAATAATAAAGACTGGATACAATAAGGAATGTTATTGTAGTCATAAAAGGACTAGCATTGGCAGTAGCCACCCTAGCAAGACTATGGTCAACTACGTTAGCTTGTCTCCTAACCAGCGCAACTTCAAAGTGAGGATCATAACAATCTTGCAGTTGGTGATTATAGCATCAACTTCTGAATGGTCCACCGTATGGTTACGTATCAAATTCGAAACACCTTTGCAATCCAACCTCAAAGACAACATGAGAGTGGCCTAAGCTAAACACGCATCTCATCGCAAAAAGCAGGCCCAAAGCCTCCTTTTCCAATACCTGCATTCAAACTGTTCTTTCCTTCAAAAATATTTTGTAAAAGGGCAACAAATCAAATAAGAAACCAAAAATGAAAAATATATAAGAGTAAAAAGAAAAAAAAATCAACATGTGGAGTGAAGGAAACACATGTACACAAGATGTAAAGTTAAGGGGCCATACGTTTCAATGTTTACTATTGGAAAAAAAATATATAAAGATGAAATGTCAGATTTAAATTAAAGAGTTGGGTTTTGTGATAATAAAAGCTCCGCCCAAGCTAAAAATAAGTTCCTCCTAGTAACTTTGTAAAAAGCTCCTTATTTTTTTAGTTTTGTTCTGATTAAATAAGTTACTTATAAGTACTTATTATAAAAATTGTTTGGCTAGCTGTGCTTCTCTTTTTAAGGAAAAAAATAAAAAATAAACTAGGCCAAACATACTTTACAATCTAAGTAGAAACTTATGAAAGTAATTAAAAGGAATAGATCATAACTTAATTAAACATCAGTTGTCACAATTATTTGAGATTTGGAAAATAGGAATTGGGCTAAGAAATCTTAATATAGAACTATTTGGGTTGTTAATTGCTTGACATACCTCTCCTAAACACCTTTTTGTGAGCCCAAATGAGATAAAGAAAAAATGCAACATCTAACACCATATTTACTATTTACAAATTCTCTTATTATTTTTTAAATTAAGGAAAAAATAAATTTATTATTTATTAAAACATCCTTTCCCAAGTTAGGATAAATTTGTTTTTCTTCAAATCACAATTACTCAAAACTCCAAGGAGAGATCATCCTTATTAATTTATCATTATATTAAAACACCTATTGATGGAATAAGGATCTTAATAAAAACCAAACTCATTTAACAAGACATTAGATTCTTAGTGAACCATTAAACATAATAACCCTTAATCCATCATTAAACAAGTCTAATGTTGAATCCATATTCCTAGTTTTAATTATGATGAATCATTAGCAATGTAAATTAAAAAGATGATGAGTTTAAGTGATGACTAACATTCTGCTTAAGGATTTTAGTGTTTATTACTTTAAGAAGCGGACATGTTCATTCATTCTGAAGTACTTAGAATGATGTTTGGAAAGGTTTAGAACAATTTTCAAAGTTAAGAACTCAAAAGATCTCTTGAAGCCCATCAAAATTATGAAGTTTGTTTTTCTTTGGATACTTGGTTCTTGGCAAGATACTGAACAACAATGTCTTACATAGAATACATGATGCAATTCTATCCCCCAAGGACATTGAATAGAAGATTTCAAGAAGATTGGGCCAGAGATGCAGGAGAAGGCCCTAGGGTTCTCATGAGCCTTATGATAGATTTTGGGTCCATGGATTAAGTATGAGCTCACTTTTCTTTGTAAATATTAGAATAGGTTTTCCTTCTTTTGAGCCTTGTATTTGGCCATTTTAGGTTTGTAGGATACCCTACAAATTAAGAATACCCTACCCTATGAGTTAAGGGTACCTTAGTAGTATAGGGTTTTAGCCTTGTATTTTAGGACATTTTGTGTAGTCTTTGTAGTAGGGACTTTTTTGTATTTTCATGTATTTTGGCATGGGGTGAACTTAGCTATTAGAGGGGTGTGTGTAGTTTCCCCCCTCTATCTTCTCAAGGAATATGCTAAGATGCCTTTGACATATTCTTGGAATATTTCTTTGGAGTATTCTTGTGGCATATTTCTTTCCTATGTGCTAGAGTCACACCTTCCATTCTTGTGACATCAAAAGGAAATATGCTAAGATGCCTTTGGCATATTCTTAGAATATGCTAGATGCCTTTGGCATATTCTTGGAATATTTCTCTTAGATTCACATGAAATGAAAATGAAATTCACAAAAGTGAATTTCATTTAGTTAGTGACCTAGGCTATAAATAGAAACATGTGTAACACTTGTCACGACTTTGATGAATGAGAAACTTGTGAGAAACACTTCAAATTTCCACTTCTCTCCCCCTTTTTCTCCTTCAATTTTGTGTTCCCCCCCCCCCCCTCCTCTCTCTCACTCATTCTTTTTCTCTATTGAGGCTTCCTCTCTAAGCTTCTTATCCAAGGCACTCTCTTGGTGGTGAAACTTCTCCTTCCATGGCTTATTCCCTAGTGGATGACATCTCCTTTCACCTCTTCTCCTTTATCTTTCGCTGCAACTCCATGATTGAAAATCATCATTGAAGGATCTCATTGAAGCTCAAAGATCCAACCTCTATAGAAGCTTCTCAAGCAAGCCTCCATCAATACTTATCAAAGGTTGCATCAAGAGCATCTAATGTCAAAATAAAGCTATTGCAGAGTCCACATCATAATGGTGAAGACTTGGACACTGACTTTCTGAACATTGGAAAGGCTCATAATGCATCACAAAGACAACATCAATTCTTTCATATGATGCCACACATACAAAGGATACATCGGAAGACTGAAGTTGACAGAGCACTTTTCTTTCCATATGTTGCCACGGATACTAAGGGCACATCAAGAAGTGAAAGCCAACTACATAAGGAAGATGCAAGTTGGTTAAAAGTTGAAGCTATCCATGAGAAGCGTTGATGTGAAACATAAAAATGAAAGACTAAAGAATGCCAGTCAGTTTGAACTTCTACTTAGTCTTTTTGAAGTAATAAACTTCAAAATGTTTGAAGTTATAAAGAAGTGTTAAGAGTGATGAAGTTATGTTACTTCAGAATGGGATATCAGTCTGAACTTCAACTAAATTCATCCAGTATGGATTCATTCTCAACATTCATCAGAATCACTATTATGATGGTTTTTCAAAATGCCCATAAAAAAGGTTCCTTGAAATGGTTTTGAATGTTGTTACTTCATGATAGTTGTATAGTGCAACTACTTGCTCCAAAAGTTTGTCAGTTGAGTGAAGCCCACCTCAACAGTCTTCTGGGGAGCTTTATGAAGCATTTTTTGAAAGGCATAAATGACAATTTGAAGCATTCCTACATAGGATCATCTTGAGCTAGATCTCTTAGTGAGAAACCTGTAGTTTTGCTTTAACCCTTTCTTTGAGAGTAACCCACTTCAATATTATGCTTACAAATCTATAATAATCCTTAGATAAAAGTGTGACATTTAATTTCTAAGTGCAATCCCTCTTTCAAGGTGAAGATTTGTAGTCCATGTAGTAAAACACAAATCTTTTTTTCTATAGTAAGTTAGCAATGGCTAGCAAAGCTGAAATCCAGTGGTGTTGCTGGTTTAGTTGAAGCTACGATTGAAGTCCAATTGGGGAACTGGTAGGCTGTTAAAATCCAGTGGTAGTTGGTCCAATTATGAGTGGTTGTATTATTGAAATCTCATCGTAAAAGGTGAGGACTAGATGTAGCCCAAGGTTGGTTGAACCAATATAAAAATCTTTATGCATTTTTCTTCCCTTTCCTTTTTACTTTGCTTTGCACATATCTAATTTTTTTTTTGTTCAACCATTAAGTCAGATAACCTTTTCTAACCAACACCTAAACTAAACTTGTTTTCATCAAAAAGGTTTTTTTTTAAGTAAATAACTATCTTTGAAACAAAAGCTTTGAGCTGCAAAAGAAGTTATTTCCATAATTATTTGCATTTTCATTATGGGCAACTTAAATTTCTATTTTGAGCTTAGAAAAAATTTTCATTGTAAACAGTCAAAAAAAAATTTCCAAAGGAAACATAAAATGTTTTTTAAAACTCCAATTCGACCCTTCTTCTTATGGTATTCTTGTCACTTCATCTAATACATAGGATATAAATATGTAGTTACATTCTTCAAATTGAACTCACTATAAATTTGAGTCACATAAAAGTGAATAGTACATCGTAATAATAGATCCTAGTTTATTCTCTTATAAAAAAGATCGAGATTCACAACAATGACTCAAAAAAATTCAAACCCTTTTATTTTGAACTCGTGAGGCATCCACAGAGGATCCTCCGTTTTCTTGAACAAGTTCATCCTCGTTAATGACTCTTGTTGTAGCCTCCCTACACCATCTTTAGAGTTCATAGGTAGCCATTCATCATCCTCTAAAAAATAAAGGTGTAATCTTACACAATGTAATTTTACATAGTGCAAAATTAGAGTGTAATTAAATTTGAATTTTACAAAAACTTATCACGTAAAATAATATGCACATAATTCAAAATTTCCTTAACAATTAAATTAGATTTCACTTGTGAATAATTATTTTAGGGAGACATGTAATTAAATTATCTCTCCACAATGTGAACTTACAGTGTAATTATGCATAATATAATTAAATTTTAGTTTGATTAGGATTTTACTAAAATTTGCTACATAAGGTCACACAAAGTTTTTAGACATTTCTTAATTAACAACATTAAATTTTCAATTGCAAACAATCTCAATATCTATATAGGTGTTAAAAAATATACTAACACAAAGCGACTATTAGTATATCGTAATTAAATTACAACTCAATATTTGGGTGCTTGTGTGATTTTATTATGATTTAATTGTTTTAAATAAGGAAATGTTTTTTTTAGTAATTAAATATGATTAGTGATTAAAAATATTCTAATCATGATAAAAACAATTAAATTGAACTAATTTTAGGTTTAATTTGACCTTAGCCAACCAAAGTCAAAGACTAGCCATACTAGTCAAACTTGGGTCAAAGTAAGGAGATAGAGCTCATTGATGACATTGTTGTAATTAACTCAAACTTTCAAAATAAAGGTAAAATTAGTTCTTTAATAACAAAATTGACTTGGTAATTGCTTGTAATAGTTTTTAATTAATAAAGTAATTGAAGGCAGTTAATTATGCAAGGGATATGATCAAGGAAATTAATATTAATTCAATTTATTTAAGGTCTAATCATATTTAAATGAGCAAATAAATGAGTAGAGGAAAATAAATTAATATTGTAGCACATGTGCGATTAATTAAATGAGAGCATGACTGACTAAAAACACTCATACCCTAAACCTAACCTTAACTCTACCCTAAATGGATCTTAGAAGGCCCAAAATGAAAAAGAAACAAAAAGAGGGACACCCCTTGGCAAATATAAGGGTGTCAACCCTAACTGATTAAAAAAAGGGCATCGACCCTAGTAGGGGAAACACCCTTTTGGCATTTCAAAACTCTTCTCTTCCTTCTAAAAGTGTGCCAGCGTTTTCTCCTCCTTCTCCCTACAAATGCTCTCCTCTCTAAGATTTGAGCATCAAGTCCCAACCTTTTTCACTTCAATTCATGATATATTGAAAAGGAGGCCAAGCTCTACACAACAACACCCATTTCTTTCAATTTGGAGTCCGCCTACTTAAGGTAAGAAGGGGTTTCTCTCTTTCCCGTAGCCTATAGTGTTGTAAATCCAATTTGCATTAATTATATAAGGAAACCTGAAACATAAGCTAAGGAAATGATTCATGGGTAAGTTATTCATTTAGTAATTAAATCTAGGTGGATCCTAAAAACAAATGTTTGAATAAGCATGTGTAATCAAATGAAATAAAGCAGCTCAATAAGATCCCATTTTCTTGAATTTTCCTTCATTGTTGATGTGTTTAAAGCTTGGTGTGACCCTATCTCACATGAGAATGCTCATTTAGTTGGAAATGCATTTATTTTCTTAGTATGATAGCAACTGTTTTGATTTTTCTTTAATTGTTTTGGTGCACTATTTTTGAAAAGTGAGACCATACCCAAGTGTAATCATGCCTCTACAATCATTACAAAAAGTTTCAAAATTTTATGAGCACATGATCTATTATTTTTAATTGATTTATTTTTTATATTTCAGAAATATGCCCTAGGAATTGTTTTAAATGAATAAATTGTTGGCAAAATTGCAAAATTGGTCCCCCACTTTATCTCCAGTTTCGGATTTGATCCCCCAATTCTTTAATTAACGAATTTGGTCTTCCTATTTTGTAAAATCGTGCAATATTGGTCCCCCGGACCATAATTGAACGTTGACTATTAGCAAGTGACGTTGACTGCCACATGTCACATTCTTATTGGATGATGACTATCACATGTCATATTCTGATTGGATGTCAATTCCATGAAAGATGAAATGCATGTTTATTTTCATTAACCAATCAAAACATGACACGCGGTAGTCATCATCCAATAAGATCGTGACACATGGCAATCAACATTCCTTTGTAACAGTCAACGTCCAATTGTGGCCTGGGGGACCAACATTACACGATTTTACAAAATAGGGGGACCAAATTCGTGAATTAAAAAATTGGGAGACCAAACCCAAAATTAAAGATAAAGTGGGGGACCAATTTTGCAATTTTGCCTAAAATTGTTTTGGTGTAGTGGTTTTTGAAATGAGGCTACAAACTCCTTCTACTAATGGTTTGTTATGACTCTTTTTTTAAAAAAAATGATAAGTCAATTTGATATTTTATTTTTAATAAATACCATGTCCTCTTTAATCTTTCCTTCGACATATTGTTTTAGGAGAAAATTAGTTTTTTATGTGAAATGGATATTTCGTAAAATATATGTTGTGAGATTATCTCTATAGAACACCATGAAATTTTCTCATAATTTTTACAAACTGATTTGATTATTATTTTTGAATTTTAGGTTGAAATTTGTAATCTGTCATCAGGACAAATAAATATAAAACTGGTATTTATGGTGCATAATAATTTTTGGAAAAAATATATGTGATAGTTCTAATGTTGAAGATGATCTCTATAAATTATCTCTGATTTTTTAAAGGATATATTATCTTTTTAGTCCCTATTTTTTTAATTTATATTTTAAGTCCTAATTTTTTTTTTAGTTCCTTAACTTATTTTTTTTTCATCCTCATTTTTAGTTTTTTTTTTGTACTTACTTTCAATCCTTTTAAGGAGATGGAAAAAAGTTAAGAGATTAAAAGTCAGAACGAAAAAATTTTAAGGACTAAAAATAAATAAAAGTTTAGGAATTAAAAAAAATTAAGGACTAAAAAATAAAAAGCCATTTTTTAAAAATATTTAATACTTTTCAAAATTTTCAAACCACATTTTACAGAGGAAATTCAGCTGATAAATTTAAATTTAAATTAATACTTTTATAATGAAATTTGGGTAGCTGACTTTATATGTTAAAATATACATGATGGGGAATGCTTTTGCAAATTTCTATGTTATTATGAGTTGATTTGAGATGTCAACTAATTTTTTAGATGAAAAATTCAGCATATATATGCCTATTATTGATGCTTCGGTTAAAGTAACTATCTTGATAGTATAAATTGATTGCTTGGAAACATGATTAAGTGGTTCTACCCTAGAAAGAGATCCTTGTACACCATTATGAATTATTGGTTTATTTGTGATATAAATTCTTTTATTTTCTAATTTTAATTGTAGGTTAAAATATGTTTGTGATCCCTAATAAATACTTGAATTTTATATTTGCTATATAATAAATTTTTATTTTATTTTTGCTCCCTAATAAAATAAAAAATTTGTTTTTGGTCCTTGTCACTTTTTTTAGTCCCCATAAATTGTTAAATTTTGTGTTTAGTTTCTGATAATTTTTTTCATTTATCATTAGTTTTTATAAAGGAACTTATAACAAATGAAAAAAGTTATTAGGGAAGAAACACAGAATTCGCTAATTATGAGGGACTAAAAAAGGTGTTAAGGACCAAAAGCAAAATTATTGTTTTATTAGGAACTCAATGCAAAGAAAAAATTTATCAGGGAGCAAACATAAAATTTAAATATTTATTAAGGATCAAAAACATATTTTAACCTTAATTGTATTATTGAATTGAGATTGAGATTGGATCCAAGAGGGGTTGACCCTTTTGGCAAAATGCATGCTGGAAAGGTTTCAAAGATAAAATGGGAACACATTTCTTGACATTTTGAAGGTAATTTTATAATCAAGTTTCAAATCACTTTCACACTTATTGAAAATAATAAATTCCTTCATAGTAACCAAGGGTGTTACAAAGTTTTTCTTTATTCTATATATTCTCTCCTCAAGCCACTTCTAGCTCAACCCAAATAGTTTTGCACTAGACACTTGATAATTGCTTTTAACACCTTATTTTGTGAGCAATTAACCTACTTCTTCTTTATTATTTTTTTACATAATTGTAGTTTTTGTTGATAAAGTGTATAAAATGGTTTTAGAAACTTAAAAAGATAGTTTTTGTTGTTTTATGTAAATTTTGAAATTACAAGAGCATATTTTGATCATCAAAGAATGAAGAGCTGTAGAGATGATCTCGCCATAGTGAGATAGGTTTTTGTCACAGTGAAACAAGATACTTGATTAGCTGGAATTGATAGAGATTCACCACCATGAATCCACAAAGTTGAAGACCTTGAAAATAAGAGAAACTCACCACAACGAGTTGTTCATTCGCCCTAACAAATAAAGGTTTAGAGGCTTGAAGATCAAGTGCATAATCCTTAGTTCATAGGTGTAGTTTCATTGCGGCAAATTATGCTTTCGGTGTAGCAAAAATCATCTAAGGCACACAAATTAGTTGTAATCTCAACTCTATTTAAAGAGTTTGTAACATCATTGTAAAAAACTTTTAGTTCATTTTGATAATTTCATAATAGAATCTCAATCTCTCTCTCTCTCTCTTTTCTCTCTTCTCTCTTTCTCTCCCTCCATTGTTGCTATTTTTAGGTTTTATTTGGATCTTCCATGATCCAAATGAGCTAAATTTCACAATTGTGGAGTGATTGAAGTAGAATTCATGTAATCTTTGTTTTTCTGATTAATTCTTGTGATTAATGTGATCCTATTTTAGTTCTATGCTTAGATGCATGTTACGATTAATCAACCTAGCTTTTAAGGATTTGAATTGTGTGGAATCAAGTTCAAATCCTAGATCTAAATTGAAATTGTGCAAGGCTTTGATGTTAGGAATGGATCAAATTGTAGATATTCACCAATCTAGTTTTGAACTTGTAGGCCTAAATCACCTAAGGTATTAGGGATTTGACTTAGAACTTAAGGACTAATTGCTAAGGATTTAGGATTAGTCATTGTAGTTTGGATCTTGGTTGCATTGAATTACAAGATTAATTATGAACAAGTTTCATATGAAGAATTATATGGATTTCATCTCAACAACATTTTGATCTATTTGATTTTAGTTTCACTCCAAAAATTGTGTTTAAAAACCAAAAAATAGTTTGGTTTTGCCATAGCGAATTGGTGCCTCACTACAATGAAACACTTTCTTTTCTAAAAACTGAAATACGACACATTTGTCACAATGAATTGACAACTCACTACAATAAATGAGTGTAAAATTTTTTTAATTCCCTTTATGTTACACATAGTGTATGTGGATACCATAACTTTATATACTTACTATTTATTTTCTACAAATTAGACTAGGTTCACTTGCTTATTATGTCTGAAGCACAACACTTTTCCAAACTAATCATGCAAGCATTTTTTTTTCTAACAAAGACTCTTTATGCTTCAACAAATCAAACATACTTGTTTAAGGTAAAGGGTACAATGACCCTTTAGCTAACGTGTTACACACAAAATACTAGTTGGGTCTTCGTAATTTTTAACTATTTAGACTTCTAATTCTTTAATCAAGTCTCACTTTATATATATATATATATATATATATAGTTGAAATTTTATAAGATCAATCTTGAAAACATTGAAGCATGTCAAAAAGTAGGTAGTGAAAAAAGATTCATAACCTCGTTTTCGCATAGGAGGGAAAAATTGAAGTGAAAATATGAATGGGAAATGAGAGTGAAAGATAAAAGAGAGAATGAAAAAAAAATAGAGAAGATAGAATTTTGAATTTCAAATCACCCTACTATCTAAAGATGAGCGTTGTTGGACCACTGTTTTGTTATTGATCTTCTCAAGCTTTCTCAATCTCTTTCCCTTGTCATGTATTGTTGCAATCTCATTCCCTTAAAAAAAGATGTATCTAGTTTTCTATCTCTAGTCTCAAACCTTAAATTAGAACCCTACAATTAAAAAAAGTCCAAAGAGTCTTATTGAACAAAGATGAAAGAAGAAGAAGAAGAAGAAGAAGAAGAAAGAATTGAGGAAAGAGAAAATTCTTATGAAAAAAATAAAAGCGACGAATGATTGAAAATAAGAAAAAACGATAAAGACATAGAGTGTTTCGAAGAATAAAACCTTCCAAGTTATCTTTTATAATGATATTGAAGGTTGGGGCAAAAGAAGATGAAAGGTTATAGAGAGATAATAGAAAAGTGAAAATGTGTTGTTAGGAGTGTTCACGGGTCAATTTGGTTAAAACTTCAATATTTTTTTTCCTAACCCAAACCAAACAAACCCGTTGTTGAACAAGTTGATTCAGTTTGGATCATCATATATCTGACCCAAAAAATACAACAAAAAAATAAATTTTGAAAAATTAAAAAATAACATGATTTTGTCCCAAATTTGATAAATAATGTTATCATAAAATAATGTATGCAACTGTTATCTTTGCTATGTAAAATTTTTCTAAGTGATGGATGGAACTCATGTACAGTTTTGATGAACTTGTCTCGAGAGAAGTAGAAAGGTGCATTCAAAATATCAGTTGAAGCAGTTATCAAAGAAGTTGAATATGTCATCGAAGGAATTTATTTGGATAGAAATTGAAATTTTTGACGACTTTATTAAAATGCATGTAGAGCTTAAAGGCACTCAAGAGCAAGGCCATTTCGAATTTTGAAATGTAAGTTGAAGCAATTATAAAATAAGTTACACGAAGACATCAAATAACATTAGATCTGTGTATTTAGGAATATTGTTGTACATGTGTCAAAATCATAGAATTTCGACCATTGGTATTAGAAGTTTATAAACAAGACCTTGACGACAAATTTTTGGTGGATTGAATCATTATCACTTAACTCCTCAAATATCGAGAACATCACATATCGAAATTGGCTAATGATTAGAAGGTCATCGTGTATGTATTCATTCTCACCTTTTATGAATTCATGTTTCTTTACTTTAATGTATCTTTCTAAACCCTTTATTTTTCCAATCCTTTTTTCTTCTTGAAATCGCTATTTCTGATTAATTATAATTACTATCGAAATCGAAATGATTATAGAAATAACCTTTAAATTGAAAAAAGTATTATAAAATTTACTTAGAAAACATTATATGATATTATTATAATTATCTATGGATATTTTTATCGAAGTTAATATAATATATATATATATATATATATATATATATATATATATATATATATATATATATATATAATAATAGAAAGAAAATAAACCAAATTAGTCAACACAAACCTTGATTCTAAAGACAAACTAAAGTGAAACACAATAAAAAGATTCAAAAGATACACAATAATATGTAAGTTAAGCATTAAAAAAATAATAGATATATATTTGATTTGGTTCGGATTGGTTCGGATTTGTAAAGTGTGAATATGATACCTGAACCCATCAACATCGGATTTCAATTGATTTGATTTGGGTTAATCCAAACCAGAAAAAAAATAGGAACCAATCAATTCGTTTGGTTTGGATTGTCGGGTTCATCAAATTAATCTACATTGATGAACACCCCTAGATGTTCTAAGGAGTAATGTAAGCGTGACTAGAAAGGGAAGAGAAGAAATCGGAAATTAAAAGAGTATTTAATGCTTAGTTGTTTACAATTCAAATGCTTTTTTTTAAAAGAAAATCCAACTATTATGCCTTATTATAATAAATGCATAGAGCCCCTTCTTCAATTATAAAGTTGTAAACAGAAGAATCAAATTCAAATTAAATAAAAAGGTTGACATAGTGGTGCAAGGTCTCACTGCGCTTAATTAAGCTAGAGAACCTATGTTCGATTTTCACTGTGTGCTAAATTTCCTTGAACTAGTGATAGTCATGCACCGTGAGCGAGACTAATTTTGATCCAGTGGGTTGGGGGACACTTATAGTCTCTGACCAAAAACTAAACAGGTGTTCAAAGCTGGTAGGCTAAAAAACTATTAAACTAGCATATTATATTATAAGTGTTTAGTAAAACTACCTATTGAAATAGCTGAAAAATATGAAATGACAAAAATGTATAGATTTATATAAATTTTAATTTTATTTTATGGATAAAAATATAGCTTAAGGTGTTATAATTTTAGTTTTTCAATTAATTTTAAACTCTTGTAATTTTTTTTATTTATAGATAAATTATTTTCATTGCATTTTTAGTTTCAATTATTTTATTTCTTTCATATTATTTTTTTAATAAAGTTTAAAATAAACTAAAAAGTATATACACTCAAGTAGATATTATACTTTTATTATGTTAATTAGCATAATAGTTAAAATAAATTGTCTAATATAAATTTATTAAAAAAATAAAAAGAAAAATAAATAATTTAACATTTATCATTATCAATTTTGTGAAGTGTAATGTTACAACTATTAAATCGAGGAGTTCGTAGACCCTCTTCAGTCTATCAAGAAACTGCAATTATATCAAATCGAGGGGTTCATAGACCCTCTTTGGTCTACAGAGTAGTTTTAATTCCACCCAACTTAGGGTTTCATTGACCTTCTTCAATCTACCAAGTAGTAGTAATTATATTAAGTAGACATGTTCTAAACCCTCACTAATGCAAAAAAAGACTTTTTAGATCGGTTATATAGACATTATGAATGCTCAAAATATAAAAAGTTATGACTTTTTGGATAGACAACTAAAATTGATCTGAAAAGTTACTTTTTAGACTATTATTTCTTTTACCAATATAAAAAAAAATTAACTTTTTAGATCGGTTATCTTTTATAACCAATATAAAATGTATACTTTTTAAATCAATTATTACTTATAATCAATCTAAAAATATTTAGATTAGTTATAATAATAACTTACCTGAAAAGTTTTTTTTAAAAGATAAATTACAATACTTTTGTTTATTTTCTTTCATATATTTTGAAAAACACACAACAACCACATACACAACACACATAAATATAAGAAAAGAAAATATTTTACCATATTTCTATAAGAAAAAATGGATAAAGGAACAATGTATTAATTAAAAAAACATACAAAAGTCATTGCATATATTATCTCTAAACATTTAGCTTTTGAAAAGATCTTTCAAAAGAATAACATAAAATATATTTTTGTAAAAAGATACCCAATGAATATTATTTTTGTAAAACATATAACAAGCCTCAGGATATGTACTACTCAAAATTTGTAAGGTTAACTAGATTAGAAAAACGTGCTTCTATATTTTCATTGACAACATGCAATGAAAGGAGCTTATTCATCATTATGGTTCCACCTCCCACGTTGGCCTGAACAATATTCAAGAATGTAGTACGATTTAGATTTAGCCTAGCAACTGACTTAGTCGCTTCTTTTGAAATGTGAAAAGTTGCGGTTTATAACAAAGCATAACAATCTTGTAACACCTCTAGTTATTATTATCATTTTTAATTAATTTAATTTTGAAATTATGAAATAAGAAAATTAATTTAAAATAAATTATTCAACATCTTTTTTAAAAAGAATGAATAACTTTTTACCTTTACTTTAAAATCTTATCACTCTCAATCTTTTAAAATCAAAAAATTATATTAAAATAATACTCGTTATACATAAAATAAGACGTCCACCGAAATCATATCTTTTAATAAAAAAATAATTTAATTTATAAAATACTTGATTTCCATTAAACCAATACAAGACAATAAAAGTTCATTTGTACATTCTTAATTATACCTTGATAAACAACTACAATTATAACTCATGTTTACATTCCTAAAATTAGATACTTAATTCAATTGATTCACATAAAAAATAATGGCAACATCATAAGCTTAAAACCTAATCAATCCTCTTTTTTACAAGGCATGATTGAGACTTAGACTAATGGCTCCAAGAAAATTAAGCCCTTATATACCACTTCAAAAGTCTTGAGAAATCCTCGTTGGATCCTATTCTTCTTCAACAAGAACAACAATCTCCTTAGTGCTCGTCATAACTTTTCCATTTGATTTGTCGTTGTTGACATCAAGTCGTTCATCTTTCTTTGAAAACCAAAGGGTGTCGGAAGTGAGCATCTCCTTTAGAACCACAAACAAAGCAACCTACGGTCACATAACAAATCGCTAATCACGGTGATATGGTTTTCTCACGGGTTTGACGCATAACCCTAAATGCATTTTCCAACTAATTTTCAATTCATCACATTTTGGGTATGTTGCCACTGGAACTTCTAGAACTTAATGGTCTTACAACATTTTAAAGTGGATAACGATTAGGAGTACACCCTCTTCACCTCACCAACCTTTGTTACGCCTCACATTCTGTCGGAGTTGCCAAGTCGACATTTAGGAAACACGACCACGAACTCAGCACCACACCCCCAAGGAACAACAAGCCAATGAGCATACCTCAGATACCAATCCACTATCATCCACCACTTTTGACAATTGACTCCTCACATGACTCTCCTCACTAGGATCATTTTTATTTGTCTGTGTGGTAATCCTTTGTCAATGGTACTTGATGGTGGTTGGAAAATAAAATTATGTGTTAATTTGAGACCTCTCCTTCAACTCTGACACGTCAATCACCACACTAGGTGATTATTCTAACCCCATCTCTTACAACTCAATCACTTATTATAGACGAAATTCCCCATGTGACTACTTTCTTGCTTGCTTCCAAAGATAGCTTCCACAAATTGCCTTGCATTCCTCAAAATGTGTGTCATCTTATTGCATGACATTATAGATATATGTAGTGCATTTGTGTCTATCCTTGCACCGCTAAAGAAAGGGTAACTTTTTTGCTTCCCCTTCAAGCAAGTCATTCTCACAATCACAATCAAATGCCTAAAGGCATTTTCACACGTTCCATGAATTAAATTCATGTTTCATCCCACATTTTAATAAATCTTATGTAATTCCTCACTCTCTCTAGTTTTATGCAAAGTTTGTTCCCTAGTCCATGTTCTCCAAGCAAAGGTCATATATAGTAGCTCATTCTAAATTCAAGTCTCAAGAATATACTTCAATGTGAAAAGATACCTACATTTTACTAAGTCCCTCAATTTATGAGATTCACATTATTAAATCTTTATTCATTGTTTGTCACAGTGGATCTTTAATTAACACTAGACTTAAATTCTAACCCCTACAAATGCATTCATGCATCCAATCCATTTGTCCCAACTCAAGGATTCCATAGTCCTTAATCACACCAAACAATATCACATCAATGCACACGCACACACACACAATCAAGGTTTCCAATACACAATTTTCCCAAGGATCACAATTCCTCCTAATCTCCAATTCAATAAAAAATGATTCGTGAAAGGGCAATTTAAATGCAAGTAAATTGATAAACTTCAAATTTATCAGATTTTTATATGCATTTTGTGACTTTTATTCAACATTTTAGTTAATTTTAGGCCTTGTTTTGAATCAAATTAGCTTTAAATTCAATTTTTACTTTGTCTTAGGTAGAATTTTATGTTTTAGTTATTTTTAATGAATTTTTGAAAGCTTTTCAGCAAAAACGGGTCATTTTGACCAGAGCTCCAAAGATCCAAAATCAGCAGAAAATTCTGAAAGGAGAAATTACAAAAATTGAAGATAAAAGCTGGGAAAATCAAGAGTAAGATATTTTTAAAGGATAAATCAGCTCAAGAAGAACATAATTACTTGAATTAATTAGAAATGCTATTTATTTTTAATTTCTTGTGACTATCTCCTTAATTAAATCTATCTACAATTCTAAAAATAGGGGGTTAGACATTCGTTGTAACGGTGTAAAAGTCCCTATCAATTCTTAGAATTATATTTTAGAATTGCACCTACTACATGTCTCCATTATTCCATTAGACACTCTAGATTTCATTGTATTATTTTTATAAGTGCAATTCCTTCCACCTAGGAGGAGAAATGATGAACCTTTTTTCGCTTTAATTCTATCAATTCAATACTTCATCTTAAGTTCTTTATTTGTTTCCGTACTTAGTGCTTTTATTTGATCGTCTTATAGATGAATTCAGTAATTGACTTGTGCTTTGGTGAGCCTCATTGAAACCAGAACATGAATCAAGTACTTAATTGGGATTATCTCTAGGGATAGAATAATCTTGGTTAAGTCTTGCTAATTTTTGACCATTAATGCTAATTGCTTGTGGTGATATGTCCAAGGGATTGAGTATCGGGCAAGTAGTTTAGAATATGCGACCATGCGTGAGCTGGGGTAGAATACATCAATGAATTGAGGATGAGCAAGAAAGATGAGTAGAGAATTGTAAAGTTACAGTGGATCGAACGAATTCCAAGTCCAAACCTAGATATTCATTCATCAAGATTGGCGTCACCATCCAAGTCTAGTATTTATATCTTTACTTATTATTTTACTGTCATTTAATTTTTATCACAATTTATTTTGTTATTTATTTCGTGGCAATCACAAAATAAAAATACAAAAACCTAGTTCTTTATTAAATAATTATATGAAATCCCTCCTTTATTCTTTTGGAAGATGACCTACATGATAGTTCAGCTATTACATCATTATTGGGTTGCACTTGACCTATAAGTTGAACCAAATGTGAAATAAAACCCTAACATATATCATAATTTATTCAACATTACATAATAAGTCCAGGGCTTCCCTTTGGGGTAGTACCACTCAAATGATAATCCCAAATAGTCAAGAATACAACTCAAGGACAATTATTAATTTCAATTAGATTTCCTTATTTCTTATGTGCTGAAATTTTTCAGCAAAAATACTCTTTAAAATATCATTTCAACTAAAAAATTTCTAAGAAAGATCAGGGAAACCTCAACTCAACATAATCATTTGTAATTAAAGATATCATTCATCCATCTCACAACATTATCATTCCTTAGTAATTTGGTTTTTCCTAACATAACAATAGAATCTATTTATATCATTAAATAATCTATGCACAATAAAGAAAATTCCAATTGAAATTCATTTGAAAGTCATTTACAAAATGTTCTACTGAAAATTTCGCTTAAGCGCCACTTCTGCCATGCTTAAGCGCTAGTCATTTCACGCTTAAGCACTAATTCCATAAGCAACTTAAAAATTCTAATTTTGTCACTTAAGCCTGGGTCAATCCTCGCTTAAGCGTCATCTCGCTTAAGCCTGGATTTCCCCTCTCTTAAACCTCAAAACCCAAAGCACCCTTTCCTCTGTAGCATGTCTCACTTAAGCAAGAGTAACTCCTCGCTTAAGTGACATAGATCTGCAGAACTTTTGAAAACACACATTTCATCTATAATAGCTTCCAAATCAACTCCAGTTGAATCCCATTATAAAAACCACATTTTCCATAACATTCAACATAAAAAAAAAATACATAAAAATGACAGTCCAAGTACAAAAATTTGAGTTAAAAAGATATAGTGTTGATTTATGGAGAATGATAGTACACTAGGTTCCCACAACACATATAAATGGATAATACTCCATGCATGAACAAGCAAAAGGCAAGAGAAAGAATAGGTAATCTCTTTCATACCTTAAGATCCATGCACAAGATGAGAGAAAAATGGAAGCTTTAGGCACCTAGAACCCAAGAACAACTTCTACGCCAACACCAACCACAATCTCTCTTCCTTTTCTGCCCCAAATCTCATGACAAATGGATAATACTCCATGCATGAATAAGAAAAAGGCAAGAGAAAGAATAGGTAATATCCTTCGTACCTTAAGATCCATGCACAAGATGAGAGAAAAATGGAAGCTTTAGGCACCTAGAACCCAAGAAAAATTTCTAGGCCAACACCAACCACAATCTCTCTTCCCTTTCTGCCCCAAATCTCATGACCAACACCACCAAGAATGACCTCTCCTTCTCTCTTTCTCTAACTAAGATCCATGCCCAAAGTAGCTCCGCCAAATGAGGGCTTTTAATTTCAGATCCTCAACTTAAGTGTTTAGAGATCTAATGCTAAAGGCTTTTATCCATTTGGCACTTCATGACTTGATTAGTTGTAGGATTTAGAGTGTATTAGCAACCAAACATTAGGTATTAGGAAAGATCAACATGGTTGTCCATGTTATTTGTGGCTAAATTGGCTTTTGAATCTTTTGCTTAAAAAGGCTAAACATGAAAATTTCACTTTAACCAAAAATGGAAATTCTCTGGATAATTAGTCTTGATCCTTGTGCTAATTATCTAGAGAGGTGTGTAATTAAATTATCTTTATACAATATAATTTTACATAGTGTAAAAACATTGGTTTTAATTGAAGTATCTAAAACACACTAGAAGAAGGGGGAGGGGGGGTTGATTAGTGTAATGGATAAAAACTTCATCTTTTGAAAACTTTGAAAGCTTTTCTCAAACAGATATCAATGGACGATGGGTTTCGTCCAAGGGTTTTGAAATCACTTTGTGCTTAAAAATCAGTTCACAAAACTTGGATACAATAGTGTAAAAGTAAACTATAGAAAGGAACTATATATAGAACCAATAAAGAAAACACAGAGGTTTTATACTGGTTCACCCCAACTCTTGGGCTACGTCCAATTTTCCTTCAAAACTTGAAGGGTTTCACTAAACAAATCTTTGATTACAACCAAGTATTCTCTATGCCACTTCTGATTACAACAAGTACTCTCTGGGCCACTCCTGGCATTACCCTTAATCTCCCCCTGAGATTAAGACCCAAATATTTTTTTTTCACTAAGCCACTCCTGGATTTCACAAACAATAGATGTTTGATTGAAAATGTATTCTAATCACTCAAAGATTGTTTACACAATAAGTTTGAATACAATGAAACTTGTTATCTTAGTAAAGCTAAAGTTCACTCAATTCGCTCAAGTTTCTTTCATCCAACTAAATTGACAGCGTTATAACACTTTGTTCGTTTTGACTCAAATGATTCTCTAGTGATTCGACAACTTTATAATGAACATCTTCAAGCTTTATATAGACTTCAGAGCTTTGATCCGTTAAGAGATCCCAACTAGCTGTTGTCTAATAGCTTGAGCGTTTTACATAAGGCGCATTACTCTACAGAGAGAGAATAGGGACCACAAATATCTTCAGGGAAGTATACCTTGCTAGTGTCGCCTTGTGCTTAGAGCTGACTTTCAGCGTACAATTCGAATACAACGTTAACAACATAGGTCAAAAGGAATAAAGAATGTCAAGACAAGACAATTTAAGACTTTCCTCTTGTGCACTATTGCACAAATTGCTTACTAAACCATATATGGACGTTACTTTATGATGATTACTTTCAGTACTTGAGGATTGAGTAACTCTTGCTAAACTTGTAGCTTAAGCATGAAAGGTTAACAAATAAAATTTATACTTTGTTAACATCAAAACCTTAGGGACTTTACTATTTGGCATAGTCCAATGTGACTTGAACGCAACCAGACTTAACATTAATTAAAGTTGAATTTCACTAAAACTCGACACATGGAATAATATACACATAAGTCAAAATTTTCTTAATCCCTTAACTTAAATTTTTATTGTAATTAATTTCAATATCAATTAAGTTTTCATAGAATACACAAACACTGTTTACTATAGTTTGAGTTGAAAATTTTAGGGTGTTACAAATCTAACTACAAAGATCACTATTTTTGGCCTCTCCAACTACCTGAAATCAATTACCAACATTCAGACTTAGTTTTGTTGTAGTTTGATGAGTATTACAAAAGAAAAGTCCCACATTCCTTGGGATAACTTTGTTTCAAGTATTTATATATCGTTTTATGATATGGGCTTTCAAAGTGGTTAGCAAGAGATGAAAGTTTCAAGCACATGAGCTTGTCTCATGTGGATTTGTCGTAGTGAAAATCCTCCGATTCCCCCCCCCCCCGACCCATGCAATAATGGGTTAACTTTTTGGTTCCTTTTTTTTGTACTCCCTCTTACCCTATAAATTCTATCTTGGCTTGTTAGGTCTATTGCCTTGGCATGTTTGAGAGGTTGTTGTTGTATCTTAGGGGACTTGTGTGAGAAATCATGGATAAGTCCTTTAAGACAATGTCAAAACTTGTCTCAGGAAACAACTCTTTGTGATCTCCAACACCACTTACAACAAGTTCAATCTACTATACATATAAAAAAGGTTTTGTAATATGGGATGATCCCATGTGACAATCCCATATTCATTTCTTAAAAATAATAAATACAATTAATATGATTTTTCTATTCATTAATAAGAATTATCTTTTAAATAATTACCTTAATTATAATATATTTATTTCAGCCAAATTAGTTAAAATTAATAAAAAAAATACTTTGCAATTAAATTTTTGCACTAACTATTATATGTTTTTATATAAGTTTTATTTTCTTATATAAGTTTTATTTGGTTTATATTTTAGTTCGATAATAATATGATAAATTATTGTATCCTTTATAATGTTTATTATAAAATAATTATACAAAATTATTTAATAACATTTTTTACATATTATACTAAAATTTAATAGGTTAAAACCTAAGGCATGGTTATGGTCCCTAAAACACCAAACCAATAAACATTTTCTCCTCTCCCCATCTGAAGAGAAAATGAAGGTCCCATAAGGAAGAATGTAATTTGGTCAAGGGAGGTCATTAAACCAATTGTTCGTAACCGTAACCGTTATAAGATTCTGTTGCGTGTTAAACTCTATGGATCCAAGTATTCCTTAAAACCTCTTGATAATCTGATGTAATGTGTTTTGGTGCTCATTTGATATTTTATAAGGTTTATTAAAAATTCCAACATCTAAAACGGTTGCGAGAAAAATGATCTTAAAAAGTTTTTTTTTATTATCATCATATATAAAAAAAGCATTTAGAAATTACATTTTGATATTTTCAACAATATACAATTATTACGTATAACTTTAGAATTTAGATAAGGTATATAAGGGGTAAAAAGAAACCATGTAGACACTTAATTGTCATAATAATAAATAACCCATAATATATGACAAATACCAATAGTTGTTAATCAATTAAATTAAATTAAACAAATCAATAAAATTAAGTGTATGGGAATAATTAGTATTTGAATGCAAAAATCCACCACAAATTTTTTATCTGGTACATATTCCTTTATCATATGTTTAATCAATTCCGAACATATAAATATTTATCTATAGTATCATAAAATTTGATATATTTTCCTTATTAAAAAAACAACAACCCACAATTAAATAACAATAGTAAATAATAAAAAATTAAACATAACAAAATGTTATGCTTGACTACTTTAAAAAATACATTATCAGACGGTGTTGTTCTAATTTGAATTAATTTTCGTACACCTCACGCACTAAATGATGACATACGACCAATTAGGAAAATCAATTCAATTTAATTTGTTAATTGGAAAGAAAAACACGACCAAGTCTAATGTAACATATGAAGGAGACCATAGGCCGTAATGTCAATAATAGAAAAAAAATCACAATCATATTGTATCATCATAATCATAAAAATGTAAGATATGAAAGTTTAGACAAAGTGAGTACCAGCTAGGGAGAGATTGTCGAGGACACGGGTAAATTTCAAAGCACTGTCGCTGACAGCAATGGTGGGAGTACTGACATGATGGTGGTGAACGTGAGTAACCTTCTGGGTATCTGACTTTCGAGTTGGGTCTCCCTTCACCAGTTTTGGTCCTATTTCTCTAGTCAGTGATGCCAGGGATGCACTGTTTCAACAAACAAGTGAACGTCATTAACAAAAAAGTGCTTAAAAAAAATAAACAATTTCATACAGGAAAAGTTAAACCTCAGAAAATTATATATCCTAGGTCACCTTTGTGCATGAATGATATGAACGAAATGTGGCATGATGGGCAATAGACAATAATAATATGTTGGATAAGAAGAATGAGGTTTTGAAGTATATATGGCTAGAAAAGAGATTAATAAATCACAAGAGAAAGTAGCCACAGGCTACCCTGAAGAGTTAGGGAAACAACTTGATCAACATGGACGGTACCACCTGAGGCTGCAGCAAAATCTAGAAAAGCCTTAAGGACAAACTTTGAATGGGGACTAAAATCCAAAGAGGTTGGATAAGAAAGAAGGTTATGTCTTAGAACATATTTGGGGTTTGAAAGGGCTCAAAGTGATGAGAATTCTAAAACTGGCCAAATACAAGCTAAAGGCCCAAGTGGAGAAGGGCGAAGGCCCAAATGGAGAAGGACAAAGCCCTTGAGTGGAGAAAGATGAAGGCCCAACTGGAGAAAGATGAAGGTCTAGAGGCAGAGACACTATCAAGACCATTAATTGTTGTTGAAGGCCCAAATTAATTTGAAGGCCCAAGTTAAATATGTTTTTTAGTTATAATTTTTATTTATTGTAATTTTGGCCCAAACTGTTTAGAAGGCACATGTCTATTTTTATCTTTTTGTTCAGATACACTATAAGTATGGGTTTTTGTTTTGAATAAAAAACTTTTGGCATTTGATAAAATTTGGTGAGAGCTTCTCTCTGGGTTCCTTGTTGAACCAATCTCAGACTTATGAAGGTAATCCTTGTGGCGTCTACCCTGACTTATCTTCCTTCACTGGAAGTGGCGTCATCCAAAAACTCTGTAACCTGTATCAAACGATCCGCTCCTAGTCAGGTTCACATCAGAACTAATGAGTGGATATGTATTATGTTGGTTGATATATCATTACTCTTACTTGTGTTTACACTCATTTAGCTCATTTGCTTATGATATTTTTAAGGGTGTTTTGGGTCAATTTTGGTCAAATTTAAGACTCAATCCAATCAAATTTGATTGGTTTAGTTCGGTTCGGTTTTCATAATTTTCTTTTGAAACTCAATCCAACCCAACTCATTCATGAACGGTTTGGTTCGGTTCGGGCCAACGAGTTACCCATTTAAATTTGATTTTTTTCCCTTAGAACTACTATTTTATATCATGATTCATCTAAATATCCAATATAATTAACACAATATTATCAAATGTCTGAAAGTAGTCAAATTGATTCATTTAATATCATCAACATAATATTTTAAAATAAACTAATACAAATTAAAATAAAATATTCTTCAACGATATTTACTATAATAGTCTGAATCACAACTATTTCTTATAAACTAATTTCTTGCAATAAGTTTTATTGTAACCAGATTTGCTACAACCAGATTTGTTGAAATAAATAAACAAAATATGATCCATTAAT
Source organism: Glycine soja (assembly GCF_004193775.1). Taxonomy (NCBI): domain Eukaryota; kingdom Viridiplantae; phylum Streptophyta; class Magnoliopsida; order Fabales; family Fabaceae; genus Glycine; species Glycine soja. The sequence goes on along the minus strand of NC_041017.1, from coordinate 11,343,121 downwards.
ATTATAAACATGACAACAAAAATAAATATGAAAAGAAGGTGAAACAAATAACAATGTACCTGAAAGTAATGCCTTAAGAAGTTTCAACACTAGTAGTCCAACAGTTTCAACACTTGGAGTCTCAATATTAGTAGTATTTAAAGTCAAACCAAACAACTCTAAAAAATTTGATCGGTACAGTTCGATTTTGATCAGATCTATAAATCTAAACTGGTGACTCAACCCGTACATGAACGGTTTGGATCGGTTCGATTTGATTTTAACTTAAATACATAAATGATCCAAACCAAATTGTTTGGATAGGTTTGGGTCAATTCGGATTCGCAGGTGACTCATACCTGTGAACACCCTTACATGCCACAATGGACATAGCACTCAAAAAAGCAATTGAATCACATATAAAGCAAAACAGAAAGACAATTGCTAGAGATAGCCCCATTGTACCACCAAAGGAGTGTCACATTCTGAATTGCTGAAAACTAGGATCGGCCCAAGGGTAAAGCAACTAAAGCTCTTCTAAAGCTCTTGCTTTAGGCCTCCAAAAAAAATTAGGCAGTAGAAAAAAAATATATTAATAATTATAAGACTCATATTTTCTTATAATACCCATAAAAAATAATACAAAAGAAATATAATTTAATTTCTGGTAAGACCCATAATTTCATTGTTTAGTTTTTACTTAAAATTAATTGCTCACCGATTCTCATTAATTAGTCTATCTCTTGATTGACTATATCAAAGGTCTCCCACTTTGAATATATCAACTTTCATTAAAATTAATCTGAAATATTTTTTCTTATTTTCTCTAATTACCGAAAGTAATCCAAAAGTCATTCTCTACTCTCTCCTAAATTAGCTAAAATATCACTCTCATTGTCATTTATACTTTCTGTGGTTTTCTGTTTGTGCAAATTATTCCTTCCTTTATTCTTATTTGATTAAGTATGCTTATTGATTTTTTTTTCAATATTCCTTGTTTTGCTTTTGATTTGTGGATTGGCTTTGTTGTTCCTATTTCAATTCAAGAGTAAGGTAATCATATGTTATTTTAATAATTCTTCTATCCATTTGGCTAAATCATTTGAATCATTTATGCTTTTTTTCACTTTTTGAGATACGATTGTAATTTTTATAATTTTTTTATAATTTAGTTCTGGTATTATTTTTGTATAATTTCTTGAAATTCTAAAATGTTTTTGTTTTACATTTATTAGTTTTGGAGTTTATAGAGCATTGCGGTGAAGTATCTCAACTAAAAGAAGTATATAAAGCAATTTATTTGCAAGTTGATATTCAAGTTTTATTGTTCTAACATTTTTTTCATAATCTTGATTTATAATTTTTATTTATTCTTTATACATTAGTTGCTTTATTTCAAAATGTCAACTCAAAAATTTGAATTTGGTTATTCAAAACTTAAAAAAAAAGAGTTGATGCTTTAATTGAATCACAAAAAGAGGCTTTAGATAGATTTATCAAAACAAATAAAAATAAATCTCAAAGTATAGATAATTCCTCTTTAAATGAACAAGTTAACAATGTATAAATTGATGAAAATGAAAATAGAGAAGTATTAGTTAATGAAATTTTTCCTATATTCTATCTTTTATCTCTATACATTTTTTCATTTTGTTTTGAAGATCGATGCAAATTTCATTTCTTTTTTTTGGCTATAGAAAACTACATCCTATCATTCTATATAAACAACAAGAAATAAGAAAAATTAGGTATGAATAGAACAAGAGAGCGGGGGATAAAAGAGAAAAGAGTTTTAGAAATTTATATACAAGTCATCCACACCTCCTTTTTTTTATTTCATTAATGAAATTTCGTTTGATGATTTGAGCTAAGTTCCTTAAAAACACCAGCCCTTTTTGAAATATCCTGAACAATTCCTGTAGGTTGAGCACCTCGTTCAAGGAAATATAGAATAACAGGAATATTTAAATAGGTTTGATTCTTTATTGGATCATAAAAACCTAATTTTTGAAGATCTCTTCCCTCTCTTTGAGATCGAGCATCGATTGCAACGATTCGATAAATGGCTCATTGGGATAGAGATAGATAAATAATGCACCCCCTGGAAACGTATAAGAAGTTTTATCCTTGTACGGCTCGAGAAAATAAAAAATTATAATGTATGTAGAAATAGTAATTGATGAAAATGAAGATAGCAAAGAAGTATTATTAGTTAATGAACAAGATTATATTAATTCCCAAACGCATAGTGAAAAAGAAGAAGAAATTAATAAATGAAAAGAAACAACTATTAAAAATATATATGATCCAAGTCAATGGACAAATATTAGTACAAGTTTGAGAGATTTATTAGTAGAAAAAGGTCACTCAGAAGTTGTCTAATGGTGAACAACATGAAAGAAGATGGTTAATTTATTCTCAAGTTTTGAATAAAGTTTTTTGTTTCTGTTGCAAATTGTTTAATCTTGTTCCTAGTACAACTAAATTAGCTAATTGAGGTAGTTAGGATTGGAGAAATATTAGTCATAATTTGAGGGATCATGAGATATGTAATAAGCACATTGCTCATATGAGTTTGTGGATTGACTTAGAAACAAACTTACTAAAAAAAACAATTTACAAACACGTTCAAGAACAAATAAATAGAGATAGGGAACATTGGAGAAATGTTTTATTTACAATTATTGCGATTGTTAAAACTCTTGCAAAAAATAACTTAGCATTTCATGGAACAAATGAAATAATTTACAAAGAAAGGAATGGAAATTTTTTAAGTATAATTGAAATTATTGTAGAATTTGATCCTATAATGCAAGAACATATTCGTTGAATTAAAGATAACAAAATTCATAACCATTACCTTAGACATAGGATACAAGATAAATTGATAAATTTGTTAGCAAGTGAAATTAAAACAAATATTATAAAAAAATATTAAGAATGCAAAATATTTTTCAGTTATACTTGATTGTACTCTAGATGCAAGTCATTAAGAACAAATGTCTTTTATATTGCGGTGCATAGATGTTTCTTCAACTCAAATACAAGTTTTTGAATACTTTTTAGAATTTTTAAAAGTAGATGATACAACTGGAAAAAATCTTTTTGATGCTATTATGAATGAAATAAATAATATTGGACTTAATATTAGTAACTTAAGAGGACAAGGTTATGATAATGGATCAAATATGAAAGGAAAACATCAAGGTGTGCAAAAAAGAATTTTAGACATTAATCCTCGATCATTATATACTTCATGTTGTTGTCATAGTTTAAATTTGATACTTTGTGATATGGCTAACTCTTATCCTAAAGTTACATCTTTTTTTGGAGTACTACAACACATGTATATACTCTGTTTTCTTCTTCAACAAAAAGATGGAAAATTTTACAAGATCATATTCCTAGTCTAACTCTCAAACCATTGCCACAAACACAATGAAAAAGTTGTATTGAAAGTATAAAAGCTTTAAGATTTCAAACTCCACACATAAGATCTGCTTTATTAAAACTAGGTGAAATTGATGATGATCTTAAAATAAAAAAGTGAAGCTGATTGTTTAGCAACTTATGAGCTTGAAAATTGAGTTTTTGTTAAATATGACTATTTGGTATGGCATATTATTTGATGTAAACTTCATTAGTAAAAAGTTACAATAAAAAGATATGGGTATGGATGTTGTTATACTACTATTAGAAAATACACCTTCTACATCAGTTATTTAAGACTTTCTACATCGGTTTTTAATCGATGTTGAAAGTATTATCGTTAACATCGATTTTACAAAACCGATGTTAACATAAACTTGACAACATCAGTTATCTGAATAACCGATGTTATATAATAAGAATTACAACAAAAAACTGTATGCATGTTGATAGTTGACATCGGTTTTTTTATAAAAAACTGATTTTAATGTATATATTAACATCGATTTTGTATAAAACCGATGTTAACGTTTCAACATCGGTTTTATAGAAAATCGATATTAACATATACATTAACATCGGTTATTTATAAAAAACGATGTTAACTATTTATAGGTTAACATATAGGTTAATCTGATTTCATTCTTCTTTATTTTCCTACCTTGGCAGCATAAACTCAAACAACAAAGATGGAAGCAAACATCTGATTCCATCAAATGGTAGATACATAGCAAATTGCAAGTGGCTAATTGTTATGGTTGTTCCTACCTAGGTAGTTCCTACAGTGTGCTACTTAAAACACTGGATGTAAGAAGACTAATATTGGCATGCACTATTTAAGCTACCCTTGAATAACTAAAATGGTTTACTCCCAGATATCAATCCAAAATTTTAAAGTTTTTGGGAGGAATGAAGAACCAAGCAACTAATCCCAATCTATAGGATTAAGTCTATCAAGTAGGAGAAAAGCAAAAAGGAGGAGTTTTAATGATCTGAAAATTTGAAACCCTGGACCAGAACACTGTTGAATTTAATGTGGTAGAAAGTGAAGCTAGTTTATCAAGCTATATAGATATAACAATAAGCCTTTTTCCATTTCCCAAATATAGTAAATAATGCAATGAATACAAAAATGGTTAAGTTACAAGCATATGGAGGTATGGACAAAATGCAAACTCAGATGTATGTGTTTTGAATTGAGAGATAAATTACAAGAACAAATCCAAAAATGAGAAAATATACCATATGAGGATATACATAGCAGAGGAAGAAGAAAATCAGTGGAGAAGGCATACAAAAGTATAATAGATGAAACTCAAATTAATGATTAACAGTCCTATGTGTAAACATAAGCAAACCAATAATTATAAGCAGTGTCAACTGAAAAGGGTGAACAGTAAACATTACCTATAAAAGGGCTGACGATGACCTTGTACTACTTTGGAATTGGGAAAACCACAAATGGAATGTATCAAAGCTGAGAATACAAATGAAAATGGAGTAGGGTTAGCAAATGGAATTGGGCTATCAATTTGAGAACATAATGAACAAAATTCTAATTGCATTTGTACCTTAATTTTTTTATTAGTAGCAACAATTTCATCAACTAGAAGCTAGGCAACAAAGCTCTATGAATCCAACTTCCTCAATTTCAAAACAAACAATGGCTAGCCATTCTGCATCTCTTATTAATAGCATTCCCATCAATGAGGCATTTAACCTTGTGTGGCAGCAACCTCAAGTTAAGGCAAAACCCATCAATTGATTCAAAAAATTAAAAATTAATTAAATAAAAAATTACAAAAATAAATTAACCTTGTGTGGCAGTAGCCTCAAGCAAATTGCTTAGTTCTAATGGTTTGTACAAATTTCTCAGCTTGTTGTCAAGTCCTTCTTTCAATGTCAAGACAAACTCTGTTAGGCCTAACTAATGAAGCATCTAGTTTACTCAGAGCTTAAATGGACAAATAACTTTCACAAAATACAAAACCCTACTTAATTAAAGTAATTTACACTTTTTTCAAGTCAAAATTCCTTGAAAGCTAACAGTCAATGTCATAACTGCATCTCATTTTATTAAGTCTTAGACCATCCGAAACTAGACAACAAAGAAAAAATAAGGGAGCACATGAGTCTTTAGAAAATAAGTTGTTGGTGTTACTAGCATAGCATATTATTAGGCATTAGCATCCTAGTGGCTACTGTCCTAATAGATGTTGGTGGCATTGTGAAGTGACAGAAGATATGGATCTTTTCAAAAGAATAATAATAGTAGTAGTAGTAGTAGTAGTAGTAGTAGTAGTATATATTTAGAAGGGTAGAATTGTAAGCCAATAACTCTTTCACTAGTATCACTATTTCTATAGTTAGCATACATGGATAAGTTCAGAAATGGGGTATAGAACTATACATAGTAAGGTACTAGTGTAGTGTCCTAGTCTTCATTTTGAAGAGTTTCGAATCAAAGATATAAATACCTGAGTTGGAGGTTTCAACACAAATGAGTCTCCAACAATGAGCACAAGAGCACTTTTGGAAACAACAATGAGCGCAGGATCAAGAATGGCTAAATTCAATCTTAGTGGAATCTGAAAATCAAATGAAACTTTCTTAGATGACATCAAAAACCAAATCTGAAAAACATGTTAACACTTGCCATTTCACCTCATCATATGATCATTTAATATGCTAGTCATTATAAGTTACTAACATATTATAGTTTAACACATCAGCATGTGCCTTAATATATATCACAGTACATTTCTATAGAGAAGGAAATGTCATTACTACAGGGTAACAACCCTGCAGAAAAGGCATGTTATACCATATACTTGATATAGATAGCTTAAACAGATGGAGCAAAAAAATAAGTTATTTTTTCTATAATCTACATTAGCACACAATTTACTAGGTCAGTCAAAATCACAAAATCCTAGGCTTTGGAGAGGGTGGCAGTGAGCTGGAGTCAATACCGAGAGGGACTAGAATGCAACATTGGAACCAACATTCTTCCATCAAGATTCATGCATGAATAAAATGCAATAGATGGTGGAGAGGTTGGTGTCTACAATATCTGAAGGGGATGAAGGAGATCAAGGGGACTTTGGAGGGAATGTGCAAACTGAATGTGGGAAACAAAACAGAGGTAGCTTCACATACCCATCTTTGAAAGGGATAGTGGTTTCGGAAGGATACAAAAATTGGAGATTAAGTAGAATAAGGGAAGAAGCAAAGATGGAGGCTATAATGGTGGCTCTTGAAGGAGATGCACTTTCATGGTTTCAATGGTCTCAAACTTGCAAATATATAAGAGGATGACGAACACGATGAAGAGGAAACCAAATATATAATAAAACTAATGTAGATTGATGTGAGGAATGATTAAAGAGACAAGTAAAGTAATGATTGAAGGTTCTTTGACTCTTATCTTTGGAAAACTTTGAACCTGGCTCAGCTTGCCAGAGCAGGAAACTAGGAAGCACCTTTGGGATCAAGTTTTTTTGTCCAGATCAACAAACTGGGAAGCATTAATTCATACTCGTGATTCACTTATTTTGGAAGCAATCTACCAGTAGTATAATTTTTTAGAATTGTCATTTTGCTTACTCAAATAATAGTCTCTCCAACCTAGAGTTTATCTTCTTTTTGCCTCCTCTACAAAGAGATGATAGGCTAAATTTAAAGGATAACTTACCTAAAAAAATAAGACTTGAAACAAGAAGCAAAAATGTTACTACCAGAAGTTGATCCTTAACTGCAGAATGGAGATTAATAAAATGAAATCCTAATAATTTAAATGTAATTGTGAAAAATTATATAAACTATTAACAGTAAAGTAGTTAAAAGAAACTTATATATATATATATATATAACAAAAGAGGTAGTATATCTTATTTTGTGTTTTAGCTACCAGTCTTTGTTTCTAGTGGATTGGATTAAACAGGTCTATTTGTAGACCATATTGATACCATAAAACTGATAACATAAAGGAACATGGTATATTATAAGGTCAAATATCTAAGTGGGTGGCACATAATCTCAACTCTTAACACTTTTGGTTTAAGATAGTCAAGATAATCCAAAGTCCAATAATTGCTCACATTAAAAAAATAATACGGAATCCAATGTGATGCAAAGTAAGAAGAATCGAAATTATCAATAATGAGACCCGGTCAATAATTTGGCAAATGCAGATGTAGAGATGCTAATGTCTTGAACCTGAAATATAAGAGAGTACTACAAATGCTAAGAAAGATAGCATTGAATTAGACTTTAGAGCTTCAGATCAATCTGCACCATCCTATATAGCTTTGTTCTCTCCCCGATATATTATTAGGTAGTTCGAAAGTAGTATTATATTAAAAAAATATACAAAGAAAAATAACATTTAATTTTAAAGAACTCAAACTATGTTTAAGGCTCAGAATGGAGGCCTTTTTCCAGAATCAATGAATCCGTATCTAAGGCACAAAATAATGCAGTCAATTAAGTGAATGGTTGACTATCATTGGATCTAGCATCATACCTAGCACTATCATTGTATCTATTGGTCTTCTTCTCACATGACCAAACCAAACTCTACAATCCTTCAATATTGATGTATTTACAACATGGAGAACACTAACAAGGAGAACACTCAATCACAAGGAGAACATGGACAATTCGAACACTAACATGAACAATGGCAGCAATAAACAATAACAAGGAGAACACTCATTCACAAGAAGAACATGGACAATTCGAACACTAACATGAACAATGGCAGCAATAAACTATAACAAGGAGAACACTCAACCAAATCTCAAAATCAAGGCTCACAATCTCAGATGAAAACACAACTTTCTATTAAAGATGAGCGAGACCCAGTCGAGCTATGGTTTGCTCCACATCAACCCTAAAAGTATTTTAAATATGATTTCAACAGCAGCCATAGAACGCGATCATCAGAAGGACATACCTGTGAATGTTGTACAGCAAATGAGTGGGTACCCAGGACATGGTGGAGTGTCACAGCAGACTAGGTTCGCATTTTGGTGGACACAGGGTAGGAGGAGCACAAAAAAGGCTGCGAGAATGAGTGCGTAGAGTGGGTTTGCGAGAATGAGTGCGAAAAAGAAAGGCTTTCGGGTTTTACTTTAAGTCAAAAAACAACATCGATTTTCTAAAAAAACCGATGTTAACAAGGGAGAGTATGTTAACATCAGTTTTTTGAAAAAACCGATGTTAACATACCATTGTTAACATCGGTTTTTTCAAAACCGATGTTAATAAACTCATTTTATTTACAAAAATGTCATTGCATTTTTGTTAACATCGGTTTTGTTCAAAATCGATGTTAATGCAGTGATGTTAAAGCCCTATTTTTTAGTAGTGTACAATAATTGAAAGGTCTTATTTCTTTTTTCGAAAAACATAGAGAAGACGAATTTGAAAATGTTATAATTTCTACCAAAGAAATTGTTACTGAAATAGATATAGAACCTATGTTCCGTGAAAAAAGTGTTATTGTAGAAAAACAATTGATGAGAATATTGATAATGAAGTTGTAAAATCGCCTAAAAGATCACTTAAAATTGATTACTTCTTATATATAATAGATCAAACAATTACCACATCAAAAAATAAATTTGAATAATTTAAAATATATAAAGATATTTTTTATTTTCTATTTAGCATTAAGAAATTAAAGTCTTTGGATAGTAATAATTTAAAAGAATATCGTCTTAACCTTGAACATTCATTAAAACATAATAATCACTTAGATATTGATTGATGAATTCAATTTATTTATAGAACTAAAAGTTGTAAGAGAAATTATACAAGTTAAAAATGATACACCGATTGACATACTTAACTATGTAAAAAGAATTGATTCATTTCATAATGCTTTTATTGCTTATAGAATAATGTTAACAATTTCGGTAAGTTCGTTGCTTCGGCAAAAAGAAAATTTTCAAAATCAAAATTAATTAAATCTTATTTAAGATCAACAATGTCTCAAAAAAGATTGAATGAATTAGCTTTAATATTGATTGAAAAAGAAATATTAAAGAAAATCGATTATAATAAATTAATAAATAACTTTACATCCTTAAAAAGATCAAAAAATAAAAAAACCACTAAGAGGATAAAGAAAAACTCACCTGTTCACAATCAGAGTAATTTAGCCAACGAATTAGTTTGCAAAACCAAAGTGCATTTGGCAACAAACAATTGAACAGCAAGAAAGAAAACAAAGTCAGAGATTTTATAACAAGTATGGTCAGAAGGAAGCAACCTGGTAAGAGAGGCAACAACAGCAAGCAAAGACAACTAACAAATCAACATTAATTAATATAATAATATTAACCTGGAGCTAATATAAGAAACACATATCGCTAAACTCTACTCATACATGTCTTAGATCCAATCAAACCACTAAATATATATAAAAATAAATAAAAATAAAAATGGGGGCAAAACAAAAATTAGAAAAAAAAAACAATGTAGTATTTTGTACTTATTTAAAAAATTGAAAAATAAAAACATTTTCTCAAATTAATCTAGCTTTAAAATATTATCCAAATCAACTATAGGGCACACAGAATGAATTCCAAGTAGCAGTAACTTCACCCTCTCAGAGAGCTGGCATTTTCATCTAGTAGGGCTTTTTCTTGAATCCAATTACAAACATAATAGTCAGAATATTTTTTATATAATTCTTACAGGGAGCTTTTTCAACGTTCAGAACTGATTGAAAAGGAATTGAACCTTGACGCATTTTTTTATGGCATCCTAAACTCAGAATTATACAGAAGTAGTCAATCACAACCTCTTAGACAAAAGGTCTTAATTCCGTTAGTGCCTTAAGCACTAGCAAATATTGGTGGGCTGGTGGTGCAAAAGTATATATAGCAGCAGTTCTTTTCAGTTAACTGTTCGATTAGCAATTTTTATTAGAAGCAGTTCAGTTTGAAAAAATTGAATTGTACAATAGTCCAGTTTAGTTTTTATTAAAAAGAGTTCAGTTATTTAAAAAGCTTAAACTAATTTCAACTAAATCACAAAAGATGGATTTAAATTTCATATTATAGTCATACCAAGCCAAATCGGACTGTATGATTTTTAAGTTTGATTCAAATGGCATGTAATGAAAAAACTAAACTAAATCGCATCAGAATATTTTTTGTAAAATTATTTTATATAATTTTGTGTGATGAAGAAGAGGGAAAAAATGAAATCATTTAATTAATGTAATAATGAGTTTAAAAAACTATTTTACAAAGACTTAAATATGTTTTTGGTCTCTGATATATACTCAATTTTTGTGTTTAATCCCTAATAAATTTTTCCTTCGAATCGGATCCCTAATATTTTAAAAGTTTTGTCTAAGGCCCCTGCCATTAACTATGATTCATTAACTGCTTACGTGGTCGTTAACTTGACACGTAGACATGTCACGTGTAATCTTTGTCTGAGTGAGATTACACATAGGAATGTTTTTTAAAAGAAAAGGTAAAAATGGCCTCATTTGAATTTAGGTACGACACCATCTCCTTCACGTCTATCATTCCCTTCACTGTCACCAAGTCCTTACTTTCGTCAAGGCTCACCGATTGAACACCTACTTCTGTCAAGGCTTAATAAATTCATTCAATTAGGGGGAAATGAAGATTAATTGCTAATTAATTACCTCTTTAGGTTTTTCTTTTGGTTTTTTCTCCTTAGGTTTCTTCTCTTCAACCTTCTTCTCCGGTGGTTTTTCAGCGACAACAACTTCTTTTTTCGGCAGAGCTAAGATGATGTCAAGTTTGTTCACTTTGTTCGATGATAGATCTGCCTTAACGGTTTCCACACCTGCATCATGTTTTCGCCATTTCCTCAATTTCGAATCTCATGAACAAAAATTACTGCAATTTTGAATCTCACAAATGTTGTGGTTGTCTTTTGCTTTCTCTGCATTAGGGAATGCTCTGATATGCTTGAGGACTTTGATTGTTTCTTTTGTTTTCTCGACACTTTTGATGGAGTCACTAACGATGAGTGGGAGCTCTAGGGCGGATTTAATGCAGTGGCCGTAGGCGAGGACGAGGGAGGGGATGGAGGAGGCAGCAATGGCGTACGCTGCTGGTTCACGTTGATTTTCCTGTGCCAGTGGTGCTACATCTTGGTCGGGGCAAACAAGCGTATGCCACGACACATGTTTCTGATTGCTCCCTGGCCGATGCAATGGGTTCCGCCACCGGGAACACAGGGGATACGAGAGATGGCACGACCAATTTCCCAAGACTCAGCGAAGATCTGGTGGTCGGCACGACGGTTGATGGCGTAGGGTTGTCGGCTATTCTTGGAGATGTTGGAGTGTACGAAGTTGACAATGTCTGGGCGGATGGAGGGTTTCATGATGTCAGGGATAAGGACGATGGCGGAGGCGTCGATGGCCATGTCACCGTCGAGGACGTGTTGTTGCGGCAATTGCAAATGAGAGTGAGGAAGAGCTCTCTACCTAGGGTTTTGGGGGGTTCAATGAGTTAGTACACATGGCACCACAAGTGTAATCCCAGTCAGACAAAGATTACACGTGACACCACACGTCACATGCCTACGTATCTGGTTAATGATCACATAAACAGATAACCGATTCTGACTAATGTTAGGAATATTGGACAAAAGTTTTTAAATATTAGGGAATATTTATTTCGACTAATGCCTAACAGATTTGAAGGAAAAATTTATCAAGAATCAAACGCAAAAGTCAGGTATATATCAGGGACCAAAAATATATTTAAGCCTTTTACAAATAATATATCTCTTTTAAAAAAATCAGAATTACCTCTATTGAAAATATTTAACATTTATAATTCTTCTATAAAAAAAATGAGTATTTATTTCTCACGAGTTAGACGAGGGGGGCAACTAAGATAGACCACCAGCGCTGAAAGCAAAAATCATCATTAAGTTGTACAAAAGACTAACGAGGGCAGCTAACAAACTAATCACATGCTAAATGGCCTACTTGATACATGAGAGCTAGAAAGCGAAAGTAACAAATGTGATAAGTGAAAGCAATTGAAATAAAATAAATAGAGATACGATGGGGAAAAAACGGATGAATATTCATATTTTTTTTTCTTCTTCGTTAACGTATGTTGTACTGGCAGAAGAAAGCCAGCGTACCTTGATCTCTAGAATCAACTCCAAGCTCCAAGTTTTGACTCTCTGCCTATATATATAGGATATGCCCTTTGTGTGGCCAATATGTTACGCATAAAAGAACACAAAGAACCTTTGAATTCCCGTGTAACAAACTTGTGTAAACCAAGGCGGGTGCATCAGGCAATTTTTTATTAGCAAGAGTCAATGACATAAATATCAAGAAATTTTAGTAACTCCCGCACTTTATTTTTAAGTTTAATTTTTATTTTTCTTATGAGTCTCTGGTAACAAATTGAGTTATCCGGCGAACAGTGCCGGGTGCAATTCTGCACTCCCTTTGAGATTCTGTTTCGTTTGTAAAATCCTCTATTGTGGTTGGTGTTAATTAGCTAAAACTTTTAATTGGACACGCACGTTGTAAATATTCTACATATTTCAACTGTTAAAAATAAATCTATTAATAAAATATTTCAAAACAAAACTTGAAAATTATTATAAGTCCTATGTTGGCTGACGGGGCCATGGCACCCCAATTTTATGTTTTTTAAGAAAATCATTTATATATATATATATATATATATATATATATATATATATATATATATATATATATATATATATATATATATATATATATTTTCTCATTACTAATAAGATTTTTTATAATGTTTTCAAATATTCTTTAACATCATTTATTCCGTAATTAATTAATGGATTTAGGTCATTGAAAAAATATAGAGAATTTCAATTTTAAATTTTTAATCATGGAAAGAGCATAAAAAAGTGATCTTTAATTATTATTATTATTATTATTAATTTTGTTATTATTATACATTAAGTTTTTTTTAGAACATCATGCCTTATGTGTGATTTAGCAGCACTTTTTATATATTAATTACCTATTTATTCATAATATATTTTTTATTTTTTAAACCCATTTTTTCTTTGACTATTATATACACACTAGGATGGACTTAATGGTGATGAGAGGTTCGGGTAGTGTTATTAGTAAATTAAGTAGAAAAAAACATTTTATTATATTATAAAAGATAATTAATTAAAAATAATTAATATTTAAATAATATCATTAAATTCTTAAAATTACTCATAATTAAAATAATATAATATCAAATTGCATTTAACTCATACTATTATCTTAATTATTTTGACTCCTCCAAACAATCTTGTCAAGCTCCACCATTGTGTGCACCTACCCCTTCATGAATCCATACTTCTTCTAACTGGTCTAAACTACCATTCTGATCACCCTATCCCTTTACTTTGAGAAAACATATTTTATTTTCTATTTTAATTTTTAATTATAAAACTGTCAATCTGTGTTCTCAATTTATTTCCTATTTAGATTTGTACAAGAATTAGAGAGAGAAAAAACTGTTTTCACGCTATTTTTTTTTTTACAAATCTTTAAAAACACCAATCAGAATGAAAACAAGATGATGGTTTTAAAATTTAAAGTAAAAATAAAAATCATTTTCTCAATAAACGAACCCTTAGCCCTTTTCCAAGCTTTCAAGCCCACAAACTTTTAGCAAAATTTAAGGATCAGATTTTATTGTGATGAATCAATTATATAGTTTGTCATATGCATAGTGCATTGTCTATTTAAAGGTCCAATCAATAACGAAAAAATTGAATAACCACTTCTACATTAATTTATCTTAGTATAGCTATTTAGATATGGTTCTAAACACCACCAGAAAAAACTATTTTTACGACGTTGATTTTAAGTCGATTGATAGAAAATCGTCTTAGAAAGAAATGCAATGACATTTTTGTAAATAAATATAATTATTCTAAGACGGTTTTGCAAAAACCATCTTAGAAACTACCATTCTAAGATGATTTTGAAAAATCGTCTTAAAACAAGTATCTTTTTCTTTTATAAATAAATAAATAGAATATAATCTAGGATTTCAAAGTGTTGGAGTGGACAGAAGAGAGCATCGCGCAGCTTCGAGTGAGTGACAACCACTAGCCATGGGTCGTATGCACAATTGCAGGTTTGTATTCATTCTTTCATCTCTATCATCAAATTCCTTCTCTTCATTCTCATTATTATTCAAAACTAAGATTTGATTTTTCCTATTATTGATTCCAGTAAGGGTATATCCTCTTCTACTTTGCCCTACAAAAGGACACCCCCTAGTTGGCTCAAGATCACAAGATATAATTTTTGTCTCCCTTTGTCTCTGTATTCAACGATTTTTTAGTTTCCTGTATCATGGTTTTTTTTTTTGCATTGTTAATAATGTAAGGCTCAAGTTCGGTCCCAGTTTTTCTATCCAACTAACAAACCAGGTGATCATGTTTTGTGAATGTTTTTATTTTTATTTTTATTTTTATTTATTAAAAGTTGAATTGGCTGTTAGTTGTTCGATGTTTCTTATTTTATTGGATAAATTCTTATTGGATAGAAATGTTCTACATGAATTGCCACTGCCCGATGAAGATGAAGGGTCTGAATTTGTGGGAAATTGGTTAATTTGTGTTTATTCCATGAAATCAATTCTGAATATTTTCAATGTATGAGCCACTTTCATTTGACTTATGTTATATTCTAACATACTTCAGTTATATGTGTAGAAGCAAAGCTTCAAGAATTATTTTGATGATGCCAAGGAATTTAAGAATTATTTTGATGATGCCAAGGAATTTCAAAGATCATTCAAGATGAATTTAAAGAATGAAGAAAGAAAGATGTCAAGCAAAGCAAAGATCTCAAGATAAGAATTAAGATAGACTCCTAGAAAAGTTTTTGAAAAGCACAAATGATTGGCCAAGTGAGTTTCTATCTTAACAAAAACTTTTCCAAGCATTTTATTCTCTGATAATCGATTACCAGAGGTTGTAATCGATTACCAGTGGCCACAAAGCTTTCCGGAAATGTTTTCAAAGTTATTTTCAAAGTTTTCAAAGCTGTAATCGATTACCAAAACTATGTAATCGATTACCAATGCTTTAAAACGGTTAAAAATGATTTTGTAAGTGTGTAATCGATTACCAGAGCTTTTGAACGTTGGACATTTGAATTTTGAATAAAAATAACTATGTAATCGATTACACCAATGCTGTAATCGATTACTAGAGAGGATTTTCGAGAAAATCTACCAACAGTCACAACTTTTCATTAGATTTTTGAATGACCATCAAAGACATTTAAATAGGTGACTTGGGCACAAATTCTCTTCAAAGTTTTCACTGTTCACAAAAGGAATAATCCTCTCAAACAAAAATCTCTTATCTTCAAAAATTCCTTGGCCAAACACTTGTGTTATTCAATAAGGAATTGAGGGCTTCATTGTAACATATGTCTCTTTCAAGAGAGATCATTTCTTCTTCTTCTTCGTACTTATGAAAAATGGCTAAGAGACTGTGAGTCTCTTGTTGTAAAGCATTTGAGCACAAATGAAGGGTTGTCCTTGTGTGTTTCATAAGGTGTAAAGGATTTGTGAGATAGTGGAACTCCCAAGCGGGTTTCTTGGGGACTGGACGTAGGCAACGGACTTTACCGAACTAGTATAAAAACTGTGTTTGCACTTTCTCTTCCCTTAAACTCTTTTATTTATTGTTGCTTATTGTTTCTCTTCAATAAGTTTAATTTGAATTATTATTTAGGAATTCATTTTAAAAGGAATCTTGGGACTTGAGTTAAAATCAAAGTAGAATTTTTAATTGGGGAATAGTTTGTGATATCTTAATTCAACCCCCTCCCCCTTCTTAAGATATCTGAGGTCACTTGTTCAACAATATGATTGTTGGAATTCATGAGGCTATAAATTTGGTTTCATGTTATGTGCTTTGTTCTTGGTGATGTGTGAATTGTTGGTGATTGGAATAGAAATCTTCCATGCATTGTTCTATAAATTTATGAGGTTTAATCATTGGTAGAAAAATAGTTGGGATCGAGCTATGTTGCATCAATACTCATTCTGAGTGTCATTGTGTGTGATTAAATATTGATACTCATAGATCCGTTCAATTATTTGTCTCCTTTTTCTTATGAAATTATTGTTATATTAAATTGGGAACATGTAAAATTGTGTTGGAAATTGGAATTGGAGGATTTAGGTCATGGGAACAAGAATGGAGGTGTCATGGCCTCTAAATGTTGTCATCATGCTCAGAGTAGAAAAAAGAGATCCACCATGAAAATGGACTCTACTTGGAGAGTTTGGACATACGAATTTGGGCTTGGGAGAACAAAAAATGTTTTGGGCTTTGGCCTATTGTTTAGTGTGCACCAGATAGAAAAAGATTGGACTTATAGGAGGCCGCAAGAAACAATTGTGGGAGCTCAACAGGAAACATTCAAGATGGAGCATGTGGTAAGGGTTTTTGTTCTATCTAATTCATGGTAAAGATATCGGGGAGCTGGTTAAAAAGAGTCATGGTAGCTGTAGTGCTTAGCAGCCAAAGATTACTATTAAGGGATGAAAATAAATGCAAAGTACAAACCTTAGAGGAAGAAAAGTGATGCGATGACCAAGAACAGCTTCCTGAACCCATCAAAAGGAAACAAACTCTTTCTACAGAAAGGGTGATTGATCTAATTTCTGAATTTATAGCACGAGCACTTTTTTTATTTATGTTTATTGTTACATATAGGAACTGAAATAGTTGATGACTTGCTATATTTGTTGAAGGTTCTTAGTGTTCTGAAAAGGATAAGTGACGAGGACTATTAGTTATTGGGCTTTAATCCTAAGTATGTTCGTCCTAACTGGATGATTTTACAAGTTCTTTCAATTCCTCCTCAAACCGCTAGGCCTTCTGTAATGATGGACACATCCTCTAGGATTGAGGCAAATTTTTCTTTACACCGCTTTTGTGTGTTCTCGCTTTTTACAAGTCACACAAGTCTTTTTTTATTTAATTATAATTTGCTACTGATCATAATGCATGATATCATTTACAGTAACACTTTTAATTTTTGTGTTACATGCTGTGACTTTTTTTTTGTTTCTGTTGCTTGTAGGATGATATAACTCATCAGTTGGCCATGATCATAAGGCACAATGAGAATCTGAAGAGACAAGAGAAGAATGGATCTCCTGCACATATTATATCTGAGTTTGTGCAATTATTGCAGTGCAACATACTTTGATAATGAGTTCAAACGGTTTATTGCATTTGAGATTTGACAAAATTTGAGTAGAAACAACTCTAAGTTCTTATGCTCATCATGGTTTACATGTCAGTTATTGTTTTCCATACTGTGTCACTTGAATTAGCAATGCCAACTCTTCCAACATAGGATTTTAGGTACTATTTACTATGATTTTATTTTATTGTCTTATCAATCCTTTTCTTTTGGTTTTCGTTGATGTAAATATAATTTGGGATGCCTTTTTTTGAAGCTATTGAAGAAGCATGGGTGGAAAGAAGGGACTGGTCTTGGAGTCTCTGAGCAGGTTTTCTTTCTTACTCCTTCTTTTTTCTCCACTAAATGATGAATCTGCACTCAAAAACATATTTTTAAATAGACCATTTTCATAGTCAAGGTAAAAAATGACATACCTTTGTTAAAGAATAAACCTTAAATTTGATCCCCGGTTATTACTCTCTTTCCTAAGTTGTCCCCAAAGTAAGAAAATTATACAAGTAGACCCTTAAGTATTGAATATCCATCAATTTAATCTCTAATTTGATATTTTGAACTAACGTTCAAGGACCAATTTCAAGGGTTTTTTTTTTCAGTTTTTGGGGATACTTAGCAAAGTTAGCACGATTTCTAATACCTGGGCAATTACTTGTATATATTATTTTACTTTAGGGATCATTAGAGAGAGTAATACTTCAAGAATGAAATTGAGGATCTTATTTAGGCATTAAACGATTTTAATTTGAAAAGCTATGCTTGGTGGACAATTCTTTACTTAACACAAGGTGTCACATTTTGAGTGTTATGTTAGAGATTGTAACTTGTGAGGTTTATTTGCTTTACATTTTAAATTACTGTTATACTTAAAACAGTATTCAAGATATAATAAATGATGGAATACTTGAGCATAATTGATGTTAGGATCAAAGTTAGGCTTGTTTTCTCATCCTAATTCCCAAAATAACTATTAACCTCCTCATTCATTTGTTCCGTGAAATGTCCAGGATTCATTTTCAATATGTATATCAATTCATAGATTCCAGTTTGACCAAAAAAGGAGCAACACGTTCATGGACTTTTATTTAGCGAATAAATAAATCTGAATTCTACCTTGTTTTGAAGAGGGTTTTAATGGACTTTTATTTATGCAAAAATCCCTTATAATTTTAAATTTTTATTATTTCAAATATATATGTATTTTTTTTAATTTTACCTAAGCTTGAAATACTTGTGCAATGCGTAGGATACCTACTAGATATAAAAATATAAGTTCCATACCTTGCCATATTGGTCACTAGGTGAAAGGCTCTAATGCCTTTTTTATGTTCACAACTCAACATTACGAGTCTTAGTTATAATTATTTTTGTGTAAAATCCGACAATGGTCCGACTGATGTATGATTAAATTGATTTTTAGGTTTTTGGAAATTATTCCCTTGCTTATGTCAATGACTTCCAAAGTTCCAATGATAATGTGATACTACTATTATTTTCTAATGAGTACAATTGTGATTATTATTTTATTCAATTGCAGTGGACAAAGTGGAAGCCTTGAAGCACTACAAATTTAGCTTAGCATTTGAAATTCTAATGAGAAAGATTATGTAATTGAAAAATTATTTCAATCCCTTGTTGCTGGTATGCATATATATTTTATCTCTATTCTCTTGCTTGCATTTACTCTATATACAACATTATTAATGTAACACTAGATGTTCGTGGGCTCCAGGAACACTTGCATCCCATCTGATTTTTTTTACATCTAATTCCATAAAATGCCAAGATTTTCTGTTGCAAAAAGGCAATTGCAAAAATTTAGTTGGATTTGAATGCTTAATTTGGAATAACTTAATCGATATTAATGATGATAAGCTCTTCAGAAATAAATTTAGGAAAGTATTTCTTGAATACATGGTATCAATGTTTTGATGTTCAAATAAAGAAATTCTTAAATTTATTGATAAACTAGTCCTTTTTATAGTTCTAGGATAGAGTAGATGTTGTTTAGTTATAATTAATCGTTACAAAATGCTTGGAATTTTACACACTTAAATATGATTTACTCTCAGTGTTTTGAGTTCATTCCTTCAAAGTAATTGGCAATATACTATGCATTTGTGAATGAGCTTTGAAACGATAAACCAAACATAAAATAGTGTGCAAGGTACATTTGGTAATGGGCAACTGCTGGCATAAATTCAAGAAATTATACTGCAAATGATGTGGATAGTTACAATAATTCAAAATATTTTAAATTTTTAAAAAAAATACATTCTAAGACGGTTTTCTGAAAAATCGTTTTAGAATGTCTAAAAAAGTGTACCCTTCTAAGACGGTTTTTAGCTAAGAACCGTCTTAGAATGATATCTTTTTCTAAAATGATTGTCTATTGAACCGTCGTAGAAAGTGCAACTTTCTACGATGTCTCCTACAACGACGATTAATAACTGACGTAGAATGTGTATTTTAACCGACATAGAAAACCCTTTTTGTAGTAGTGAAAAGGGAAAGCGGTTACAGAACTTGAGATCCAATCACCTACAGTCAAGTTCTTCAATGCTTATGCAAAAGAACTTCAGAATGGGCAAAACATCGTTGACACAAGGCACGATAGCAAGTTGCAAGATAATGAACGTGATTGGCATGATTTTGGCTCTGTTAAGAGCTGGACTATTACCACAGGTAATTATATACGCTTCTACAACTCATGAAAATTAATATAAATATTATGAGATAATTTATTGTATGATTCACAACGACTACTATGTGACTATGGTCCATGGTCCCTTGCAATATACATAATTAAATTTTTAATTTGTAATAAATATATAGTAAAATACATGGGAATACGGAATTACATAAAAGAGATTTTATTTTCTAAGCATAAAAGTGTTCACATAGGTATATAAGTATAACAAGTTCAACTTAGCAAAATTTGCATCACTTTACCACTCATTGTGTAACATTACTTGTCCCAAGAATTTAATCACAAAATCACATTCTACACCTTCACATTAATAACGTGTTCGGAATAACACATCTTAAGTACAACACAACATCTCACGCTCACACAATTCATTACTCACCATCATGTAACAAGTCATAATGATCATTACACAGGCTATGCAACAGATACACTAAGACTCAATCATATATGCAATGTGGTACCATGTTAGTGAAAACTCTCGTCGAGCGCCTAGGAGTACATGACAAGATAGGCTACACATTGGTAGGTCAGGTCACTCTCACTAGGTAAAATCATAGGGAAACCAGTCAGGGTCACATTGTTTTGCAAGGCCTAGACTCCGAAGAGTTGGTCAAGGTCTCTCCCTCCTAATTCAAGTTCAACCCAAAAAACATTTTAGGATGATCCAACCGTTAACGAGTTCAAGATTGTAGTTTTCCTGGGTTAGGTTTGGGTGTAGGCGGAAAAAAGAAAGAGTTTTGGAAGAGGGAGAAGGGAGAACGAATTTAGGAGAAAGAGAGAGCATACAAAATATCGTAAATGTAAAAATTGACCTAATATGTCTTTATTTATAGATAGGATACTCTGAACCTATTATTTACTCCATTTTATTTATTTTATTATTTTATAAAAATGAACTCTATTTTACTCTTTCATTGAATAAATAATCAATTAAAACATCTTTTTATTTTCTAAAACATCAGTTTACTCTATTTATTTTCTAATACTATGAAACTCTTATTTTAATTAACAAAAATGATTTTCTCTCATTTATTTAATTTCTACAAACTCTATTAATTTTTAAATAAAACTCTTTATTTATTGTGATGGTCCTCGACCTTGGCATTGGCTCCACCACCAAACACGTCGTTGGCAGCATCGGCGATCTCCTTCGCCAGGGCAAGCTCAAGGACAACATCAGAATCCCTACCTCCACCAAAATCCACGACCATTCCCTCTCCCTTGAGATCCCCCTCTTAGATCTCGATGCCCACCCCTTTGTCAATCTTGCCACCAACGGTCTCGACGAGGTCAATCCCTCTCTCAACCTCGTTAAGGGTTATGGTGGGTGCCTCTTTCGAGAAAAGATGGTCGAGGTTGCATAAGCTTTTTGAGGAGGTTGGGTTGATGGATAAGAATAAGTCGTTAGGAGAGTGAAGGTAGGTTAATTGGTCGAGCTTGTTTCTCTTTTTCCAGATCTTGTGTTGCCCATGCTTGGTTAACTATGATCTGTGCAGAGCAAACGAGAGTGAAAATGAACGAGAAATCATGAGGGAATGAACCATTGTTGTTGTTTCTTTGTAGTGGTTTTTAGCCGCTAGTATTTGAATACCATTGTCGGTGTTAACTTTCAATTGATTGAAGGACCATTTTTAATCAGTTTTAAAAAATAAAGAATTAAAATAAATTTTTTAAAAGATAAAAGATCAAACTGAACTAATATATATATATATATATATATATATATATATATATATATATATATATATATATATATAATGTAAATTATGCTTTCAATTAATTATGCAAATCAAAGTGCGGCTATTATTCTTCTCACTTCATTTCTAATCTCAAATGCTTGTCAACAACCACAGAAGGGAAAGTAGAAACATTTTAGGAGAGCATTGAAGCTGTTGATGAACAGAACAAGTCAATTACGTTCAACTTCTTCGATGGAGAAATTAGTAAGAATTACAAAACGTATAAGATCCATTTGCAAGTGGTTGATAAGGAGGAAGGTGGTGCTGTAACTATATGGACTATGGAATATGAGAAGCAGAATGAAGATATTGCTCCTCCATATCCCTACTTGGACATTGTAACTGCCGCTACTAAAAGTATTGATGCCCATCATGTTCTAAAGGCGTAACAACAAAAATAATGCAATATAGAATATAAGTTAGTACTAGTACCAAAAAAGAAAGAATGTGTTCAGTATGAGGACAATTAAGTGCTTATTATCTAAAACGTTAGTGTGAAATATCATTTTTAAATAATAAGGAGTCGATAATTTCCTTGTACAGAGTAATGAATGGAGAAGCAAATCTATATATTATTGGGTGTGTTAAATTGGGTGAAACAACCAACAAGGTTTGACATGGTTGATAAATAATTTTCTCTCTTTAGTATATAGTTATGAATTCGATTTTTGGTTAGTGCGTAAAACAAAATATTTATTGAGAGAGGTCAATTCCTTAAATAACTCTTGGTACCTCGAGAGATTAGTCTTTAACTATTAAAAATACATTGGTTCACACCAAATCAAATTTTAAAAAATTAATAATAAAGTGGCCCAAATGAAAAAAAAAACTAACTAAAGAGACTAACATAGTAATTTAGATTAAAAATAACTTGTTTGATAAGAGTAGTTTTTAAAAATTATTTCCATACCTGAGACATGAAAAACTAGGTACATATATGTTTTGGTTTTTTGGAAAACAAAATTCTTCAATGAATCAATTTATAAAAAGATACATATTAAAGATTACAAATATATATAAATTATTTTGTCAATTATTATTAATCTTTTTATCTTATAAAACACATAACTTAGTTATTTAAAA
This sequence comes from Glycine soja, assembly GCF_004193775.1. Taxonomy (NCBI): domain Eukaryota; kingdom Viridiplantae; phylum Streptophyta; class Magnoliopsida; order Fabales; family Fabaceae; genus Glycine; species Glycine soja. Next base: position 11,319,927 of record NC_041017.1, on the reverse strand, counting down.
TAGTTTATAAATTTTTATATCTTAATGTCATATTATTTTATAATAATATTAAAAATATTGATTTAAATATTACAGGTTTAACTACGGTTCAACCAGGTAGAACCAATAAAGCGAAAATCAGTAATTTTACCAAGTCAATTACCAATCTTAGTTTTAATCAGATTGTCCTACATACCTGAATTTAAAATTATCTTGGAAAACAAATGTTGCAAAGAACCATATTAATTATTATTTTTATTTCCAACAATATCGATCAGAAAAAATATTGATGGTCCACGCCATAAATGAAGATGCAAAGGACAAATTGATTTGCCAATAACGATTAATATAATTTGCCACAAAAAAAAAAAATTGATCTAATTGATAAAGATTCAACTCTTATCCTTGAGGAATATAAATTCGAATTTTGTTTACTATACCTTTATAGTAAATAATTTATAAATAAATCCGTAAGCATAATTTACTCTTGGAGATCCCATCAACTCTTGATTGATTGTCTGCCCACATTTTGTATTGAAAACTCTTTCTAAAACAATCTTACAACACTTTTCAATCAATTTCTTATCTAAAATCCAAGTTTTAAAATTTATTTTCAAAAGTGTTTCGAACAAACAAAAAAAAAACAGGAACAACTGTAACATTTTCTTATTCTCTTCTGTGTTTTTAAGTACTCTATTCAAGTATCCATAGGTTAAATTTTTAGAAACTCCATAAACAAACTTTCAAATGTGCTCACGAACACAAAAGCTGCAGAAACAGAAACTTTTTTTTTCCAAATAGTAAGCAAACAAGGTCTTTGACATCCGGTTTTCATGTTCCCTACAGGTTTGAAATTTCAATGTTACAGTTAAGGAATGGAATCAAGTATCCTTATAGAATTTGCTCAATAATTACATAATATTTCACTACATGGGGAAACTATTGAATGATAAAGACAACTGTACAAAATATTAATTAAAATGAATAAAAAGTGTTATATGCATTATGAAGATTCAATAATATCATACTGTTGCAGTTCAAAAGTTGAGTGATTCAAAGGCAGTGCTCGCGCTGGAAGGGAGAAGAGAGAGCCAAAAATGGTGCGGTTAAGATGTTAGGCTGCAAAGGCTGAAAAGAAAATCCCGCAGACTCTGGAACTCCAATTGGCGGATGTTGTACTGAACTGTAAAGAGAACAAGCCAGGTCCATGTATCTATGTTAGCATATAGTAATACAAATTTAATATAGAGGAATTTTAGCAACACACTTTCTATGATTTCCTTACTTAATCCTTCTAACACATTACCTACAATTTAATTAAAATTTATTGAAATGAAACACATTATAAGTAGGATCCACAAATTTATTTGATCACTAATAAATTTCAACAAAGTAGAGAGTATGTTTGAAACTATATTGCTAGAAGTTCTCATTTATTTTAATTTAAAGCATTCCACATTTTGGTATATTTACGTCTGCTATGGTATTTGCAAACTTAAGCATACGTGGCCCACATATATGCATAGATACAACACAAGGCGTCGTCTTAATTCAAGTAGAGTTAATTGTTATGTACTTAAGTGTGCTACGCAGTTGGCTCATTGTACATTTAGACCTGATGCGAATTTCAAATTAATGATTTTCGTAAGATAATTAAAATAATGTATTAAAGTTATTGTAATTTTATTTTGTATTTATCTTTTGATTTATTTTTAATGCAAAATTACTTGATAAATTGTTGTAATCAATTTCATGATAGTCATTCTAGTTTAATAGATAATTTTCAATAGCAAAAGAACAATTCAAAATTTTGTTTATACCGATATTTAGAAAAGTAGGAGTGGACGATTGCAATTCAGTAAGTAATAAAATTATTGAATTAAGGGGTCTGATTTATATTTGAAATTTTTTAAAAAAATTAATGTTACATCGGCCAGATTCGAGCTCAATTTTGGGATTAATTACTATACGGACCAAGAATGCAGGTTAAAAAAAAGTTAACGTTTGAGAAACGTAACATAGTTGGTAATAGATGGCTGACACTTTAATTTTTATTTTAGTTGCACATGTAATATAACCTATTAATTTTTTCAACAGAGATTAAAATTACTAATCCATTAATGATTTAGATTACTTACTTTATCCCTCACTCTAGACTGTAGAGGAGTCGTACTACCCTATTGGCAGTGTTTTCTCGTGGGCAATACATTTGCCCATTCCGGTAGTTTCCAAGATATTTAGCTTATGAAATGCATCATGCATTATTTTCCTATTCTTTCAAATGGATTTAGATCTCGAGCTGCACTAGTTGATTTGCTAAAACAACAGTAGTTGAATCCAAAGGTCTATCCAAATTAATCAAGACACTTATCACAATTATCTTTTATTCATTTTTAATAGTAAATTAGCCCTAGTTCTGCTTTACCTTTTGATGAAAAAGCTGTTAATATTTATTCCTCAAAAGAATTAATAATTTAATAAGATTACAATTAAAAACAACCACTAAGAAAGATGATGAAACCACCTACTAGATGTATGGGATGAGAAAAGGCAACGAGCATATGCATACCTGAATGACAATGACAACGAAGTCTCGGCTGAGTTATGAACTCCATTTTGATCAGGAGATAATAATGTCCAAAATACTATATCACAAAATAAACATAACCCATCATTGTAAAAAAAGGAACATTAAACAAAAAATTTTAAATGAGAAGTAATGCCTTATCCTAGAAATAATAATGAATCATATAATTATGGTCAGCAAACTGTTCAACTGAGCATTTTTTCACTCGACTCAAAATTGACTAATTGCGTGCCACTTAGCTGCCAAAAAGTTAAAATCTTGATCAAATAACTAACACTGTTGTTTCCTAGCAGCAAATTTTCCCTTAGCAGCAAATTTATTTACATAGTTTCCTCCTTAATTTTAAAATCTTATCTCTTTAATTTATCCCTGTTATAATTATTCATTATTAATAATAAAAACATATTCTATTCTATTTAATTTATTAATTAATTTTATTTAAATTAAAAATCCACATGCAATGCACATGAAACTTGCTATTGTAAACAGCAAGATTTCTTATCGATATTGGAAATTTATTCTTTCTCCTTTAACATAGTTCATTTATTGGAACACAGCCGGAGAGAACAGAATGAAAGCTTTCCTAAAAAATCAATTAAGACTAATCTATCTCTAACCTTTCCAAAGTTAAGGGTTATCTCTGCTCTGTAAACATAATAAAGCTTTTGAAAGATTGTTATGCAAATAGAAGGTAAGAAACTAATAATCACCTGACTGGTCTGAATGATCATTGAAATCTGAGCAAAATAGAACATTCTGCATATTCATGTAGATTAAGTCAAAAAATAGAGGTGAACAGCTGTTGAATTAGGATTTCAAAACAAAAAACCGGAATATGTCATGCTGCAGGATTTACAGCACCATACACCAACCTCTCTGACACCCTGAGATACATTTTGGACCACATCTGCAGGAAATGATAATAATTAAATGGTCACCAATGTGTGCTACTGAAAAAAGAAGAAAATGAGAGGTTTTGAAATGTGAAAGAAGGCCAAAGAGTTAAAAAATTTACTAAGTGAAGAATAATAATTGGAAAGGCTTAAACATTTAAAAAACAATCAACACCATTCAGAAAACAGAACACATATTCAACATATCAAATTGAAAATTATTTGCAACAAATTGTAACTGACAACGAATGCAGGTCAGGGGGATGGGCTTCCAGAAAATGTTATAGAATATTTACTCAGGAGAGAATATAAAAGTTTTAAATTCCAGAACACCCTTGGGAAAACAAAAAAATTGGGGTTACAGCAATTCAATCGAAGTAAAAACTGATTTGGTAATGAATATTGCTTCATATAACACCTTTAACAGGCATACATTTGGATAAATAAACATTCAACCAAACAACCTCTATTTTCTCATCATACGCCATTCAATTGCTCTCCTAAAAGAAAGAAAACATTAAACTTTTCCTTTTTTTAAGGTTGGAATATCTAGAAGAAGACATAATTATATCTTTTAGAATAGTTTAGATTATCTTAGAGAAATATTTTTCATATTATATTTCAATATTCGTTTTCTTATTTAATTAAGATTAGCAGTCATATATTAATACTTTATCTTTTGTATCTCATCAAAACACATCGATATACTCGATATCATATCATGCAACGTCTTTTTTTCCCTTTTTCCTCCTTTTCAACCTAAATATCTATAATGTCAACATATAACATAAACATTGCAGGTTTTAAAGAAAAGCAATAAAATCATTTGTCTAGAGAATTCTGTTTTTCAACAGAATTCCAAAGGACAAAAACAACAGTGCTGATGATATCATATAACCACAGTTAAACTGAACAATTTCTCATGTTGATAGCACTTAGTTCTACATTCAATCTGTTGAGCATTTGGCATTGCCAGAATGACACAACCTGAACCTATCTTTTAAGATAGCACATTTGTAGAGGGATCAAGCAGCAAGCAGCAAGCACAAATCTTAAGAAGAAAGAAGATTCCAATAAAAGAAAGGGATTATTTCTGTCTTACAGATAAACAAGATTACCATACATACTATTCTACCGAAATGGGTGTACAAACTTCAAAGAACAATCATTACGCAGTTACGCCAACTAATCTGTTACTTTTACTATGGTTATAAATAAATAGTTAAGGTTGCATTTACCTAAGTTTGAAACACTGGGCTTTACACCTAAAGTCAAGCCAAGAAAACAATCATCAGGATCAGGGCCAAAATCCTGCAATTTCAGCTCAAGATTTGGCTTAGCCCCTGTAAATAGTGAAGGAAGAAAACAATGAAGCTATCTGGCAAACTGATATGTTTAATATGAGGATACAAGACAGAAAGAAAATGAAAATTCCCAACTCTTGCTACTCAGCTTCAACTCAAGTGGATCACTGAGTGGACAAGGAACCCATGCATCCACCTGCCCAGTTTATATGTTAGTAAATTGAAGACATTAAGTGAAGAACAGGCTTGAAAGAGAAAGTTACTTGGAAAAATGGATGTTGCAATGACTGATCTGCATCTGGCCTTCTTGATGGGTCCCAATGTAACAGTTGCTACAGATTTTATAAAGCAGTGGATATTAGAAGATAGCACTATTTAGTATTTACAATGTCAGTGTGTGTGTGTGCATGGAGAGAGAAAGAGATTCAATTGACTAAAGCATACTGTGATCAAGTCTATAGCTTCCAAACTAGCATTCGCAATAATATTAGAAAGCTTCACAGGTGGAACCTGCACAAGCAACAGGGGAATTAAATAATAGATTAAATAAAAAGATGACAGTAATAAGAATAGTACACAACCAAACTCCTGTTACACGAACACTTACAACTTCATGAGCAACTACGTCCAATAACTGAGAGTTGTTTTCCCCTATGGTGAAAGCAGTGGAATCTGGCATACCAAGAATGCCGTATATTTTGTACAGTTGATCTATTTCACTGTCAATGGAGAAAAGGAATTTTATAAGATGTAATAGAAAGCAAAATGGATCACTTTTAGGAATAAGCATATCCCACTTGAATCAATATCAAGTACAATACAGTGGACAAGAGTCTGATCAATATATGTGATATGATATGAAAAGGAAAAGATCACAATGTTTGATTTGAACCATTAATAGCAACCACTTGACTATCAATGTCTTGTAGGCTAACTCACATCTAAATGAAGAATTGTATGTAAGAGAGGCATGAACATTTTGCTTTTAACATAGAAAGAAATTCATAGAACAAAGAATGAAGAAAAAACAAATACATCGGTACAGAAATGCCTTCCAAATCCATAGAACAAAATTTCAGTACATTTGAAATGTGACTTGAAACTTTTGATATGTGATGAAGCCATAAAAAAGAATATTGCCCATAAGTATATTATTTATCAAAATCAAAATCATTAAATATTTCATCATTATGATTCAACCAAATGTTTCAAATTACTGAAAGTGAAAATAAGGCAGTGCTCATTGATCTTGTTACTTTGAATTTCCAGATCATTCCATGAAGACTGAAGAACAAGATTATCCCTTTCTCTATAATAAAATCACAAATTTTACCTTTGGTAGCAAATTTCTTAATGCCATACATATTCAAATGCAAACAGCATAGCAAATAGTTATTTTGTTGATGGAATTATGTTCATTAAATATGTAAGGACACAAAAAATGCATTCAACAGATCAAAACTAAATATATAAATAACTAAAGCACAATTAGTTGTCCTCATCACACTATTCCTTTTACAATTAGAGACCAAAAACATAAAATACAGGACTGAAATATACCTTTCACCAGGAAATATAGGGGTCAAAGTAAAAAGCTCAGCTAATATGGCACCAACTGCCCACATGTCTGCAAATAATTTATATTTGTTATTCACCACCTTAAGAAGAAAGCAAGCATAATATCATCTGCGTTATGGCATAAATAATGGCAAACAAGTTTCATCACATCCATGCAATTCCTCCCATTAATTCCTATTGTTTAAGTTGTGTTGAATCAGTATTGATGTAAATTTGTTATCATGATGTTCAGAGGATAAAGGCAGTGCAACTTCAGACAATACTATATGGAAAGGAATAGTAATGTTGTAATAGTTGATTCCAATTATTTATGATAGCTAATCTCCCAAAATATGCTAAGCATTAGAACCATCTCTTTACCCCATGAGATACAGAGATACCACACATATATTTAACTGAAGGAAAAAAAATGTCAAGTGGGAATTGGCTCAAACTTCTTCAGACCGTAAAATAAAGCAGTAAAAGGGAATGGCAAGGTAATTTATCCACAAATAAGTCATCTTTGACATTACTCTAGTCTAGAGAGTGTAGGCTTTACTAATCATCCCCAGCTAATAGTGTTGGGGTCTGCTTTTAGGAGACCCCATGCAAAAACCAGATTGAGGAAGCAGAAACTACAAATTTTAACTTTTGCCTCCAAAACCAATCCATGATAGCTCCCAAAAACAAACACCAGCTCACTATCTATACTAGAAACAAAATATAGCTAAAATAAGTAAAAAATATACAAAAAATAAATAAAAGACTTATGCATACCAACAGCAGGAGTATAACAAGGGGCTCGCAACAAAACTTCTGGAGCTCGATACCTGAATTCCAAAAATAAAAAATTCAATAATTTTAATTATGTCCATATAGAAATTTATTTACACATGTGAAAATAAAAAGATCAGATTAATAAGATGACATAAAAGAATATGACTCACCACCGTGTGGAAACATACTGAGTATATGGAGGCATCGATGATACTTCTCTAGCCAGTCCAAAATCAGCAATTTTCAAAACATCATCTGTTACCAGCAAATTCTCTGTATAGCAGAAAACATTCCCAAAAGATCAAAATCCATATGACTTTTTAGACAGATTGAACTGGAAAGTATAAACACAATATACCATCAGAAATTTGCTAAATGAAATCATATATATGCCTAACCAGGTTTTAAATCCCGATGAAAGAATCCTTTCTTGTGCATGTGACTAAGTCCTTGTAGCACTTGCCTCATAAAGCACCGTATCTCTTCCTCTGAAAAGGGCTTTTCTCTCTCCTTTATTAATTGATAAAGATTACAATCCTGAAGAGATGAAATCTAGTGTCACTGTCAAGCAATATCTGATAAAGCAAGGGTCAATACAGAACATTCAACCTTAATTATGGATACTAAAGAGTTCTGGATGAATTACATAGTAGTGAATAATTTTTCCAGTAAATATATATGTAGCACTGAGAATCATGTAACAGTACCACATTTTGTGGCAAACATTAACATATCAGGCACAGCCATAGCCCCGTGCTTCTTTCTAGGCTGTTGAAATGGGTTTAGTTAATTGAAACAAGCGAAGATAATAGTGTGTTGTTTAGATATTTTCTGTACCATTTTTTGTCTTGAATTCTAATACAATATCATTTGCTATTAATTGTTTTTCCTATTATTCTCTCTATCAGTAATTTATTATTTTATCTTTTACAGGATAAAGCAACAACATATTACTATTCAATCTTAAGATTTAAAAGTCATTCAACAATCTACATATTTACACTATAAAACATAAATCAACAAACAAAAATGAAGAATAAGAGTTTCTTTACCATGTATTCAAAAATGAAAAATAGTTCATTATTTTCTCTAACAACCTCTTTCAACTTTATGATATTTGAGTGATTCATTTTACGAAGGACCTGCAGAAGGAACACAATACACATCAGCGAAGAGAAGACAAATAAAAAGTTAAGCAAAATCTTATTACAGTTCCAGGAATGTGAAACCATCTATAACTACCATAAACAAGTACTTTAGCACATACCATAACTTCTCTTAAATTTGTGTATTCTTCCCAGAAATAAAACTTTCTTTTCAACCTTTTGACAGCGACCTGATAGACAAAATCAGGAAAATAACATCAGAAGATATTCCAAAATGTAACATCAGAAAGTGCAGGTCTAAATCTCAATGCAAAAAACAATAACAACAAAGCCTTATCCCACTAGGTGAGGTTGGCTACATGGATCACACCACGCCATTTGGTACGGTTAAAAACCAAAGTTTCAGGAATAGCACCTCAATGTACAAAAACACCATCTAAATTAGTATGGTAATAGCACCTCTCGAGGGAGCATCATAGAAAACAAAAGGAACATTTATAATTGAAGCAAAAACATGTATCCATTTTGACCTTCAATGTACAATGTATACATGAATGTTTAACATTGGTATCACATTTTATCACAGAATACCTTGGACACATCTCACTTTAAACCTGTTAAACATTTACTATGAACTTGGTTATGACAATACATAGAAGGGTCCACTTGAATCACTATTACATAAATTAGATAGTATACAATTGTTGGGTGTTAATTATCTTTACGATCTGCATATAATAAATGCATAGTTGTACACCAGTACTATAGCACTTGAAAATAAACATTTTCTAAAGTGAAACTCACCAAAAACCTTTGATACAACCTGAAAGAGGCTTACTCAATGTAAAAAGGTCAAACTTCCAAACACATACACTGCACATTTCCTAAGGGTCTTCCCTTATTTCCTCTAACCACAGCCTCTAAACTTAATCTGATCAGCAATTAATGCTCTATGATTTTCAGGGGGCATACCCAGATAATCCAACATGTAAAGAAAATTCCAAGGAGTTTCCACCCATGCCATAACCAAGTGTGCATACAGGAAATTGAAGAGGCAAATAAACATAGAATTTAACATTGTTCAATCAGCAGCAAACTATACAGAGAAAAATTACTACAAAAATGAAAATTACAAGTGATCACTCAATACTCAAATCCTCAATCAACAGTAAGATCAGTAGTTAGAATGAGGATGGAGTGTGTGCTTGTACTCATAACCAACTCTCCTAAAGGCTTAAACAGTTAAGCTATTAGGTGCAAACACTTGAATAGTTTTTTAAGTCAAACATGCCCCACCAGGCAAGGGCCGTTTGAGCTTAAAGTATGAAAATAAACCTCAAACATATTTTATCCTCGTGCTTAAGCTATTAGGTAGAAGCACGAATAATAAAAAAATTTCTTCTTACAAATTATGAAATTCGTGCATCCCATTTTTTTAAATTTTATTAGAGAAACAAATAGATAGAAGTACGAAACTTTGGAGGATAAGAAATCTCCAACAAAGATTTTTTTGCTGAATATTCCAACAAAGACAATAACCCAAAAAAAGATTTAAAAAGCCGAGGAAAAAAGATAAAGCAGGGACAAGGAAGGGCATGAATATAACTACAAAAATGAATAATGAAACAAGAATAGTAAAAGAACATGAGTAGATGAACATGCTGAAGTTGAAAGAATTGTTTAGGTAGCAAGAGTTGCTTACAATCTCATATGTTCTCATATCGCGGGCTTTATATACATGACCGCAAGAACCATCCCCAAGCTCTCTCAAAATTTTATATCTAAAAAGAAAAGGATAGACAAGAAATAATTTAATTTACTAAGAGAATAGAGAGTCCAGGAACAATGCTCAAGTCAATAGATGAGAAGACACTAACCTTTCCATTATTAGAATTACAACACTATAACCAATAACACTTCAGAGAGACTGGAACAGATTCCATGAAGAGGTGGCTAACTGTCAACAAATTGTTGGCACTTAGTTTGCAGACGAGGGTTAGAGTTAAAATGTAGCATGAAGCATTTAGTATCATCAATAATCCACTTTTCATTGTAGAAGTGATCTACAAAAAGGGAAAGGTCCATCAACATGTTGCAACCTTCAGAAAACCCAGTTGGCTAGGTGATGTCTTTATCATATTACATGTGAATCCATTTTGACTTTGACCACATCAACTTCAAACTGAGCCCATATTTGGAGAACAAGGGATAAACTGCAGTACAAAATATAAAAGTTAGTACTTTTGAAAATTACAATAATTAGTTAGCCCCCTTCAACATCAAGTGAACAATATGTGCACTTACAAAGTGAAATAATAGGAAAATGCAGTATTATATTATTGACTTAAATACATCTTTAGTCTTTGCAATTTAGTGTTTTTTTTTTGTTTTTCGTCCTTGCAATATTTTTTTGTTTAAGTCTTTGCAAATTATGTTTGTTTTGTTGTTCCTCCTTAGAGTGGTTTAAATAGCTCTTTGAGTAATGTTTAAAAAACAAAAAACCAAACAAGCATAATTTGTTAGGACTAAAACCAAAAAAAAAAAGTTGAAGGACGAAAAGCAAAAAAGCACTTAATTGCAAGGACAAAAAAAGTATTTAAACCTATATTATTTCACTAAGCAAACTCAAAAGTGAAAATGTCACTTAATAATCAGACAATTGGAAGGTTTGTCTTTCAAAACTATTCTGGGGGACCCTAAGCCCCAAAGACTTTGTAGAATTTGCTCCTCCAAATCCAATCTCCTCAGCAATCAAATATAACGCTGATCAGAAAACAAACCTTCCCATTAAGACTCTGATCCTAACAACACAAAGATAATTGATAACCATGTCTTGTTGCATAAGAAATTTAACGTATCAAATACCCTTACTTTTATATATTATTATAATATTATATTATAACCAATAATTCAACTCATACCACTCTTCTATTTCATCTACCAATGAAAACCAAAATCTATTGATCGACAATCATGAGCCACAATAAACAAGTGAATCAGACCAAGGAATCAATTTCAGAGAAAAAATAAATTAAACAAAAAAGAAGAAGAAACAAAAACTATAAAAGTATTGTGTTTGGTTTAACTTAAAGTATGGAAAACAATTTATTTTTCTTTTTTCAAAAGTTCCATAATGAAGCCAAAGAATGAAAGAAAAATATTTCCCAAAATAAGTGAATTCAAACAAGCACTATAAACAAAAACACAATATATATATATATATATATATATATATATATATATATATATATATATATATATATATATATATATATATATATATATATATATATATATATATCTGTGTGTGTGTGTGTGTGTGTAAAAGACGAAGAAGTTATCTTCACAATCTGTTCAGAAACAATTATAAAAACACAATTTCCGATATTTTTCACTGTGAAAAATCCATAAAGTCATGAACTATTGCTTCAACTCAAACCAGTGAAAAAAAATAACATAATTTTCCATTCTTCATTCTCTTATGAAACTAACCGATCCCAAAAGAAAAAGAAAACGCAATTCAAGCTGCATTTGAGTTTGCGTAGCAGCTACGAACCGGAGGCAACGAAAGCAACACGAGGAATCGAAAATTGACGTAACTGAACGAAGAATAAATCAAGAGAAAAAAAAATTGAAAGGACGAAGAACGCACCGCGTGTGAGAATTGGATAGAATCAGAGCGGGATCAACAGATACGCAAGCACAGATGGGCAATGCGAATGAACTTTCTCGGAAAAGAAACGAGAAAAATGAATTTGTAGGGAGAGAGAGAGAGAGAAGTTTAGAGAAAGAAAATTCGGATTTGCGAAGAAGCCATATGAGAGAGGGGGGAGGATTCCATAGAAGAAAAAGGATGGAGAAGAAACCAAAGAAATAAATGATAAATAAATAAATATTATTTTTTATTGAAATATATAAAAAAAAATACTGGTTTATTTGCAGTTTTTTCTTTAAATAAAAAAAATTAAGAAAACACATCCCTTTTATCTTATACATAAAAAGTTTGTTAAGAAAAAGGAAAACACGGTTATCCTGGTTGGCATGTTGATTTTGGCCAAATTTAAAATTTGATTCAATCAAATTTGATTGGTTTGATTTAATTTTTATAATTTTTTATTTTGAAATCCAACTCATTCATGAATGATTTAGTTTGACTTGAGCTAACAAATTATCCATTTAAATTTGATGTTTTTTTAGAATTATTATCTTATATCATGATTCATCTAAATATCTCATATAATTAACGTCATTAAATGTCTAAAAGTAGTAAAATTGATTCATTTAATATCATCAATATAATATTTCAAGATGAACTAATACAAATTAAAACAAAATATTTTTTATGATAGTCTACATCTACATCACAACTATTTCCTACAAACTACTCTTTTGTAGTAAGTTTTGCTGCAAACAGATTTGTTTTGTTGAAACAAATAAATAAGATATGATTTATTAATCTGGTAAACATAGCAAAAAAGATGAAACAAATAACAATATACCTAAAAGTAAGAAATTTCAACACTAAGATAGACACATGCAATTTCAACACTTGAGTCCTAATATTAGTAGTATTTAAAATCAAATCAAACAACTCTAAAAAATTTGATCGGTTCGTTTCATTTTTTATCAAATCTATAAATCTAAACTCATAACTCAACCATGAAATGTTTTTATCGGTTCGGTTCGGTTCGATTTTGATCCAAATACATAAATGACTCAATTCAAACTATTTAAATCAATGAGGTTCCGAGTAACTGAGTACATGTGAACAGCCTTATAGACATTTAGTAAGACCTCTATCATTTATTTATTTAAAATTTTTGAAAATTGGACTTAAATCATAACTAGTTTAAATGAAATACTCGGCTTTTTTATGTTAAATATAATTGATACCCTAGTACATACTTAAGAGACTTGGTATTTTACTTTCTAACTATATATTTATGTTATTAGTGAATTTTGTCTCCTATTTTTTTTTTATTTTGATACAATTGATTTTACTTTTTTATTGTGAAGTTCCAATTTGTTTGTTGGTTAGATATTCAATGTTTAACAGAAAATTAAAGAAAAAAATTATACACCAAAATTATAAAATAATTTTATATTATTATATTAATCATAATAACATAAAATGTTACTCTGTGTTATATTATCAAGGTCATACATTTTTATTGATACGACACTTTACTGTATTATTCTAATAGCTTTTTTTTATTAAAGATGAAATATTAAACTAACATATGGAATAGAATTACACAAATTCATGAAAAGTCAAAATCTTGAAATAACTGTTAAAAATATAATTGAGAAAGAATATATTAAAGAGTAATTAAAATATCGGGGGGAAATATATTCTAAGCTTTTATTTAATTATTTATTCCATTTTAAGATTTAAAATAGAGATTGCTTGACTGGTGGGGGCTGTGGTCCCCACATTGATATGAAAATGATTTTCCGAGATTACAGTTTTGCCATCCAACGACTTCTAGAATTACAAAAATGTCGTTGTCGATTTTGCCCCTCACTTTAACTACTTAAAAGACGGTTATACCCTCGATAGCTGCTTGGAAGACAGCTTTACCCCTCCAGTTGGGTGGATAAGGATAAGGGATTGAAAAAGTCATTAAGAATAATTTTCTGGTTTTGATGTCATTTCGTACAATTATTCCCGAGCATATGCTGTTTCAGATCCGTGGGCTGGATTTGGCCGAACAATAGTTCTAGATTGTTGATGACATCTTATTATAAATTATCTTATTTGTTAAGTTACCTTAAATTATCTTATTTATGAAACGAGAAAAACAAAAAAAATATTTCTTACGGGAAATATTTTACATTTTTAATGTATTAATTATTAGTACAATTACTTTTTATTTAAATTTATTTTACTGAAGATTAATTTATTTATATAAGATTAAAAATTATTAAATTATAGACAATTTCAATAAAAAAAACTATGTTTTAGTAATTTTTCTTTAATATATTTTTCAAAAATTCTATCTAATGTATAAATTATAATAATTACATTGATTGAGTATTTTTAGTTGTCATTTTTTATAGTTTTTTTTTTAAAAATAAATGTTTATCCAAATAATATAATTCAAAAATTATTTATTCCAATGATATACTTTATTATAGCTAGCGAGAAATCAGTTTTTCAGAAATCAATTTTTCATTTTTTTTTGTAGTTAAGAAATCTGAAAGCGAGAATGATAAGTGTGTTGAAATCAAAGATGAAAACGATAGTCGATGGGAAGAGTGAACCCTAGAACTGTGGATGAAGGAGGGAATGCTATTTTATCTGTGTCGATGGATCCTTGGAATTGCTTGTGTATTCATTTTCGGCGCGTTTGCCACGAGAGAGGGAGGGGAAGAAGATATAACAACTATGCCGCGTACGAAGATGGATTTCTGATTTACTGAATTTTGGTTTTCATCTTTTACCCCAAAGAATAGCTTTGAAAAAATATTTTTGTTGATTCGGAAATTATGGAAAAAAAACATGTTGTTTAGTTCTTATAGACTATAGTTTGTTTTTAGTTGTTAAAGTTTTTTATGTTTAATTTAATCAATGTATTTTTATTAAAAACGTGTTTACTGATATCCTGCTAAGAATAAAAAAAGAATTAAATTAGATAATATGAAGTTTTAAGGACTAAAAACAAGAAAAAACAAAAGTATAGAAAATAAAAATATATTTATTTCTAAAAATAATAAGTTAAAATATAATTTTGGTTCCTCTATTTTTTTAAATTCACAATTTTAGTTTTTCTATTTTTTAATTGAAATAATTTAATTCACAGTTTTACAAAATTCATGATTTGATCCTCCAATTTAATTGTATATTGGTAAAATAAAAATAAAAATAAAAATATGTAAACTATTCAAAGAAAAAAATATAAAATAAAATTAAAAAGATTATATATTAAATATTTTTTAATTTATAAATTTTGATAATTCAAAAAATAATAATAACTCTTTACTAATAATAGATATAAAATAATATTAATATAAATAATTAAATAAAATTGAGTGTATCAGTGATTTATTATTTTGTGTATGAATAAAGAGTTATGAATTCAATTTTTATTAAGATATTTTTTATTTTTTATTTAATTTTTTCTATATAAACATTATGTCAAACGGTTACGGAAGCTTTACATCCACATTAATATTAAGTTAGAAAATAGGAGACTAAATGTATATTTAAAAATAAAGAAATAAAAATTATTGATTTAAAATTATGAAAAAAATAAAATTATAATTTAATCTAAAATATTTTATAATAAGGAATGGTATCATATTAACACACAGGTGTTTATATCATAGTCCGTATTTAATTCCCCGTATGCAATCCTTTTTAACTCTAATTTAGGATAATTGACTTATTGAGAGATACAATTAAAAAACTATGAACGGTTAATTTGTTTGTCGTGGTATCTTTAGGCCAAACAACAATTAACAGACCAATACCATAGAAGAGTGATTTATAGTCGTAATTATGTTAAAAAAATACTTATTTTTAATGTGTATTTAGTGACAGTTAAAGATAATCTTAATGTATTGAATTATTTTTAACATAAATATCGCAAAAGCATAAAATTTGCAACATTCTAAGAATTGAATGCTAACGCACTAAAAGAAATGTTGAGAACAAAATTTGTCAGATAATAAAAAATTGTAACAGATAAAAAGTATAGTTGGATTTTATTTTATATATACTAGCAAAAACATAAGTGTCATCATGTTTGTGTGTTTATATTTTTATTATAAATTTTATATAATTTATCTTAGTTAAAATTATAAATTTGGTCTTCAATTTTATCTCAAATTTTAGATTTTATCTCCTGATAAAATTATTTACGAATTTTGTCCTCATATTTAATCAAATTATACAATATTGGTGTTCCAACGTTTACTTTTACAAAATAACGTTGATTTTCACATATATTAGATAATGATTTCAACTCCATATTGTTGTTTTCATTTACATGTGCTAGTCATTATCAAAAATCGTGACACGTGACCGTCAACATTCATTTGTAATAGTTAACATCCAATTGTGGGTTGAGGGATCAACATTGCATGATTTAATTAAAGACGAGGACAAAATTCATGAATAATTTTACCAGAGGACAAAATTTGAAATTGGAAATAAAATGAATGACCAAAATTACAATTTTACCTTTATCTTATTATTGGGTTATAGTGTTTTTTTCCTTCTTTAGGGAAACCAAATTTGCTTTCTATAAAGAAGTAGTTTTGGTTTTTTAATTTTTACGGACATAACCAACTATTATTTAAAAACTATCATATTTTTTATTTTAAAATTCTAAATTATCTCATTATTCTATTTTTAAAAAAACAAACAACTATTATTTGAAAATTGGTTGTTTTATTTTATTATTAAAATTCTAAAATGTTATTATTTAAAAACTAACAATTTTTTTAATTTTAAAATTTCAACTCAATACTCTTTTGTTATTAACTTTTTCAAATAAAATTTTTCGTCTCCACTACATTAATTTTGGCTCCTTCTTAAACTATCCAAATTTCTTTGTTTTTAATTTCAATTTAAATCAAATAATTATAAAAGTGTTCATGTTGTTAAATTAGGAGAATTTTCATCCATTCTAAATTTTCGAGGACATACGAAAAATGATAATAGATCTCATAGTTAACATTAATTTTAAAAAATTTTAAAAAGAAAAGGAAAAGAAACGCTCAGGTTTTATTTTAAAAAAAAAACAATTGAACTAAAAATTAGGTCATTACTTTATTCTTGTTTTTTAAATGAAAAAATAAACCATTGTTATATGAAAACTGGTTGGTTTATTTTATCCCTACTATAAAATATAGATTTAACATCCATAGGTTACCATCGTTTTTTTATAAAACCGATGTTAACAAAAATACGGTGACATAATTGTAAATAACGTGAGTTTGTTAACATTGATTTTTCATCAAACCAATGTTAACACACTTTTAAAAAACCGATGTTAACATGACTTCATTATATAACATCAATTGTTTGAAAAATCGATGTTAGGAAATGATAAGTTAATATCGGTTTTTTTTAGTGAAAACCGATGTTGAACCTACATTTAAAAATATATGAACACGAGTCCTATTTTCTCGCGCTCTCTTCTTCTCCATCTCAGCTCCCTCTTTGCTTTTTTGTCTCTCGCAACATTGTGTCTTCGCACTCCGATATTGACATCTTCTACCACCGTTACATCTAGCATCTCTATCATGTACCTCTCTTTCTCTTTCTATTTGGTTGTTGTCGTCGTCATTTCTGTCGCCACCGCCTTCCCTGCCACGGCAGCGTCGGCCTGAGCCAACTAGGACATGTTTTTGTGAAGCTCTATGTTGAGCATTGCCAATGCCAGAAAAAGACTTTCTTGTTTTCGTGCCATCATATAAGTTAATCATAGAAAGCTTCCATTGTGACATTCAAGTTTGAATTGCTTCTAATCATCAATTTAATGATGAAAGTGGAGGCAGTAGGGAGGTGGAGGAAGGAAGTGCAGCGACAGAGAGAAAAGGAAGGCAAGGAATGACAAGGGGAGAGAGAAAGTAAGGCTATGATATGATAAAAGAGTGTAGAAGAGGAACAATGAGAGGGGTGGAGGAAAAGATGGGAGTGGTGTAAGGATAAAAAAGACTGAGAGCAGTTAAGTTATTAGAATGTGAAACCAAATTTGATGCATGATTTGTTAGTAAGTATGTGTTTTTTTCATAGTGTGCTTTTTTTTTTCAAAAGACAGTTTTTATTTTAATTTTTTTAACTGGTTTTTCTATTTGTTTTAATTTGTGTTAATTTTTTGTTTTACTAATATATATATATATATATATATATATATATATTAATTTATAAAAATATAATTTATCTACAATAGTATTTTTTTAAAAATAATTAAGTTTAACTAGAATAGGTGACTTAGATAAATAAACAAGTATTCATGTGTATGATGTTTTATCGATTGACTATTAGTTAGTCCCTAAATATAAATTTGTGGGTTAAATATGAATTTTAATAACAATAAATAAATTTTAATTTTTTCATAGAATGATTAAAATATTTTTTAAACAAATGGAAATGAAAAGAAAATGGAAAAAATAATATAGTATTAATAATTTTATTTTTTTCTTTTTATTTTGATTTCAAAATTTTTTGTAGATGTAGTGCTATTTTGCATTATTGAAGAAAAAAGCCTCAGTAAACATCATAATCCTTTGGGACTAGCAAGATTAAAATAGAGAATCTTTAAAAAAAAAAAAAAGTAACAACAGAATTTCAATGATGAATTGCAAGTTTATTCTAAAAAAGTAACAACAAATAGTTTGCACAATGACTACATAGATTCATCACGCATTAGATCAATGATCTCATCATGCGTTCTTGGTTTGTGCACCAATGCAAGGATTTCATCTCGAGAACACCCAAAAGTTGCATTCAACTCAATTGGACCTTTGTTACTAAATTCTAAGTGAAAACGTTTTGCTCACATCATTGTTGCATTTAAGCTCCTTACAGTCGTATTCAACACAACCATCATCTACGTAGATTGGTTGACAGTAAAAAAAGATTTATTAAAACTCTGCAACCTCCATTAGCGTCAAAAATTGTTTTCCTTAAGGCATCAAGTGACATGTCCTCACTTCTTGTGATGACTTTAGGATCACTAGGGCATTCAAACACTATCCCTTCGTATGACGAAATCATGTCACCATCGCAATACACAAGAGTGGATACACTCTTCATGTTTTAAGCAATAGGGACAATATTAGACAAAGGTGTTTAGTTGCATCTAACTCCTACTGTTATATATATTAGGTGATTAAGTGTTCTCCCGTTACTCATAGCAACGGATGAGGTCGCATCGACAATATATGCATTGTTCAAACACATCGTCTCGAAACAAGCAATATGAGGATTAAATCGTCTCGAAAAAATCAATGTTCAGTTAATTCATATCAGAAAAATGCAATGCTTAGTCAATTAATGCATTGTTCAGTGTTCATTCAATTAACAAGGGTAAACTGACAATGATCATAATAAGACATAATTAACATGGGCAATTAATGTCGTCTATGTCCATCAATTCTACATCTAGGAGGTTGCCTATTTCTTGTTGACTGTCAATGTACTTGTCCATGTTCTTGTGGTTGAAGTTGTTCATCAGGAACAACAAGTTGCTCTTCCTAGACGAAGTCATCAGTGGAAGAATTGTTGGAAATACTTTGGTGAAAGGATGCAAATAAAGGTATGAACATATTTTGCATGTACAGATAAGCAGACTCTGATGTTCGAAGATTTGTACCTATGAGGTTGCTCATAAAGTCTTATTTGCTAGCATTGAAGAACTACAAATTATACCCATAATCTTCTTGATGACGATGAGGTTGTGGCGTAAATTCACATGATTGAGGATATGGTTGTAGTCCTTCATCATGCATGCTAGCAACATCTGGTGGGCTTTGTTGTGGAGGATGTTATTTAGTTTTCATGTATGGAGCTGAGCGAGATGTGGTGGCAACGTTCGGATGAGTTGTAAACCGTGTTAGACAAAATTTTAAATTTTCTTAGTACCAATTCATGTAGTGACTCATATGTTCAATATTTCCTAGAATAGGTTGGCTGATTAACACATATTTGCATCTTTCCTTTCAAATTGCAATTCGTTATTGATGTTCCTCTGCCAATTGGTATCACCATGTTCTTTCATGTCAGTTTGAAGGATTTTGTCAAGATTATGCGGTAAATTTGGTATGTTTTGACAAGGTCCAAATTAGAGCATGACCTTATTAGTTTCCTGCCACACTACCACTGGGAAATAGATTAAAGCGACACAAGCACTCCATATTTTGGAATCCTTGTGTGCATGTTTTGGCATAAATGACTCAAACCCTCTATAAAGAATCCAATGGAATTGAAAAATAACTTTTATTAATAATTTTAAGAACAGTGGAATTGACATTTGAATAAATAAAACAAAAACTAAATGATTTAACCTCCTTGTTATGCATGTTGTCAAATATTGACCTGTAGCAAATAACATTACCACGTGGGATTCCAGAAAACTATAGTCCTTTGCCACTCCATCTAGTGAAATGTAATATGTTGGTTTCAAATACATTACCAAAAATGAACTTTGTTCGAGTTAGAAATTTTTGTTTACCTAATTGCAAGTGGATATGACAGTTGGCACTCTACCCTTGGTCGAATGAATAACATGCGATACCGTGCCCAAGATTGCAACAATACTATACATCCTCCCATTTTTTTAGGATGTGGGATAAATTTCTTTACATATTTCTTTGTACAAATGTTCTAAACATGCTAAACCCCAGTTGTACCAGTCAAGCCAATCAAGATCTGCTAATAGAGGTAGATACATTAGGTGAATTCTTTTCGCTGACTTGTCTGGCATCAACACCCTACCAATCAATCCTAAAATATATGCTCTATAATGGGTTTCTAATTATTGTGGTGTGGGTTCTTCTTGGAAAGTTAACATGTTTTCTTTTAACCATTTTAGTTTAAGTGTTGATCCCATTAATGCATTCTTTGGGGGGAACAACACCTATATATTATGTGCACATATGTTCCTAATCATAATATGTTGGGCTAGTAATTGATTTTCCATCAACGCGTAAACCCAGTTGAAGAGCAACATCTTCCAAGGTGATTGTGCATTCACCAACATGAAGATGAAACGTGTGTGATTCAAGTCTCCACTTTCAACCAAAGCAGTCACTAAAGTGTCATCGATTTTAATTTGTCCAAGCTTTACAACATCTGAAAACCCAACTTGGACCAACAAAGATTCAATTATGGGATTTGGAGAAGGCAATGCTTGAGCATACGACTGGATTACATCATATGTTACCCTCAAAAATCAAAATAATAACAACATCAATATTTGTAAATCATAACATAATTAACATTCAATTAAACAAAATGTATTGCATACTTCTCCAAATCTCTGAAGGTGTTGTTTCCAAAGAAAAGGAGTAGTTGTAGATTCCATGGTTTAGGCTTTAGTACTGTCGTCAAGAAAAAGTTAAAGAGGAATATATGAAAATGAGAGAAAGTGAGTCTGTGAGTTAGTGTATATGATGACAATACATGCATTGTATTTATAGAAAAATTTAACAGTAACATAATTCATTCAGTGGGATCTTGGCTGTTGATTTTGTTGATGAGATATTGGTCGTTCAACGTACGTTGCTTCAATTGGTGATATCTAGGTCATTAATTTTTTCGATGGGATCTTGGTTGTTCAACGGGTGTTGCTTCAATCAGTGATATCTAGGTCGTTCATTTTGTCAATGGGATCTTGACCATTTTGAAGCATATGTGACAAGTCATTAAACATTATAAATATAGTTTGCACTAAGGTAGTCTGATCCATCACCTCAATCAAGAACCTTACTACTACCCTAAACCAAGACTTGATCATCAATCAATGTGATTGTATATTACAATGACACCAACACAACAACTAACATGGTTCAGCGCTTGTAAGTGGTTCACCAAAGATCGTTCAACTTGATAACAAAATGTCACTTGATGCCTCGAAACAAACTATTGGAAACAAGATTAATCTTTTGACTCTATTTCTTTTTTTTTTGTTCCGGTATCAAAATATTTTATAGTTTTTATGCGAATAATTTTAATAGGTTTTTAGTCACTATTGTTAGTTACTACTGGGTTTCTGGTAAAACTACTAAAAAATGAAGATATAAGGAATAAAAACATGTTTATTTTCTTATTCATATTTTTCCAAATAAGCGATTTTAGTTTTTCTATTTTTTAACTGAGATATTTCATCACTCACTTTTAAAAAGAATTTCAAATCTTCAAAAAATAATAAAACAAAAAATATGAAGAAAAATTAACAATAACATATGCAAAATAATATTATTCTCACTTTAAAAAAGCATAAATATAGATAATTAAAAAAGAAATTAAAACAAATACAAAAAATATAAAAAAAAACTAGTTATGAAATCGATATCCTAGGAATCGATTTCATAACATAGTTTTGAAGAAAAAAACAACAACATTATGAAATCGGTTCCCATAACGCGCATTAAAAAAAATTATTGTTCACGTTGAGAAATCGATTCTTGGAAAATCAATTTCTCAACGTGAACAGTAAAGTGTATCATTTGTGTAAATATTTTTTCACTAATATTATTTGGTTAAATATTTATTTTTGTATATTAAATAGGTAAAAAATTATATTTTTTAAGGATATTCATTTTAAAAATATATTATAATATTAAATATTATACTATATACTATAGTATAATATTTAATATTATAATCTAATATTTATGATATATATATATATATATATATATATATATATTATACGTATATTATTTTATATATGCGCATATGATATAAACTACAAACAAATATTGCAAATTCAATGTGTTTATTGAAATACAGAGAGATAAGATTAAATAAATCATTGTTTTTTTTTTCAAATGATCATGTCGGTCAATTACTATTTTTTCGGTTATTAAAGAGAGAGAAGCGGGGATATATGGTAATTTATGGTTTTGGGACATATTCTTATAAAATTAAACATAGAACAAAATTATTTGTCATGTTCAATACCATAATTTTTAACAAATCAAATGGACATCAAAAGGAGAGAACGAAGACTCTTACATTGGTATGAAGGTGGCTTGACCCCAAATAGGTCTGATAGCTTACTTGCATATGTGCAAACACATGAAGAGAAAATGTAACATATTTATGTCAAAAAGAAAAAAAAACGTAACACATATTGCATGAAGTATATTAAATTAAGCAAAAGAATATTTAACCAAAGTGTAAGATTAGAAGAGAGCATAATAACAATATTTTGCACTGGAAAAGGAGTGATGGAGTGTGAAACCTCTGTTATGGTTTCTGAAGAGAATTCAAAGGAGGAAGATGATCTTCTACTTCAGAGCATAAGAAAAGTTAAAAGGAAAGCTAATGAAAAGGAGATTCCACTGGA
This sequence comes from Glycine soja, assembly GCF_004193775.1. Lineage (NCBI taxonomy): Eukaryota > Viridiplantae > Streptophyta > Magnoliopsida > Fabales > Fabaceae > Glycine > Glycine soja. Next base: position 11,296,698 of record NC_041017.1, on the reverse strand, counting down.
AAGGGAAGTAGAGTACAAAAAGATAGGGGGAGAGGAGAACTATCCTTACAAAGAAAAGTTTCTTTCAAGTGAAGGGGCGATTCCATTTTCTGCCTTTGATGGTGGATGTTATGGTATTCCGAACAAGGATATTCTACCATCACCAATATCAAAGGAAGATAAGGAGAGATTTCAGGAGGTTCCTATCTCTGATAAGGAATTTATTGATTGGTGTAAGCCTTAGAAGGGTTCTCTCATAGTGATAGTGTTAGGGAAGAAGATGGGTTTCTATCATCTAGAGGCAAAGTTGAAATGTGATTGGGCAAGGAAAGTGTAACACCCCATTTTTCGTAAAATAAATTTAAAAAGATTTTATTTAAAAATAAAGAGTTTTAGAAAAAAAAAATGAGCTTTTTGTAATTAAATAAATAAGGAGAAATAGTTTTATTAATTAAAATAATGGTTTTAAGGTAAATAAAATAAATATGTGTTTTTAGAAAATTAAAATGATGTTTTATTTATTTAATTAATAGGGAGTAAAATAGAACTCTTTTTTATGAAATAATAAAATAAAGAAAAATAGAGTAAATAATAAGCTCAAAGTACCCTAACTATAAATGAGACATATTAGGTCAGTTTTTACATTTACGATAAGTTTATACGCTCTCTCTTTCTCCCAAATTCGTTCTCTCTTATTCTCCCCAAAACCCTCTCCTTTTCCCGCATACACTCAAACCTGTCCTAGTAAAACTACAATCTCGAACTCATTAAATGTTGGATCATCTTAAAATTTGGACACCACCTTCGAAACTCATTTTCTCACGTTTTCACCATTGGGATTTGCAAAATAATGTCTGTGGAGGTGAAATTGAGGCTTCAATCCCTTCTCTTTCTCTCTAACACTTGGAAACCCTAACAGAGCAACTAGAGGAAAACCTTGAGAAATCATAGAAAAACACTATAGACACTCTTGTTGTTGCTGGACTACACACATGAGCCTACTTAGAGGTAAGGGATGAGTTACTCACACTTGGGGATTAAAATGAACAAGTATAAGGATCCCTAGAGGATCAATTTTGGGTTATTTTGGACAGTTTTATTGATGTAACTCCATGTGGAGCTTGAAGGCCTTGGATCTTCTTCATCAATGGAGTCCTTTGCTTCTTGAAGATCAATGACAGCGGAATGGGAAGAAAGAAAGATGATTGGAGATGCCACTTCAAGGAGAAGATAAGTCAAGAACAAGTTCACCACCATAGGCAGCCATGGATAAGAGCTTGAAGGTAGGAGAAGATGAGTGGAATGAGAAAAAGAGAAAGAGCACGAAATTTTATGCCTCAAATGAGGTCTAAAATTTGAAGTGTAACTCTCAAATGATCAAAGTTGAAAAAAATGCACACACAAGGTCTCTATTTATAGCCTAAGTGTCACACAAAATTGGAAGGAAATTTGAATTTCTATTCAAATTTAACTTGAATTTGAATTTGTGAAGCCAAATTTGGAGCCAAAATTTCACTAATTATGATTAGTGAATTTTGGTTATGGTTCATCCCAATAATCTAATCGAAGATCAAGTCCAAGATTCTCCACTAGGTGTGCTTAGGTGTCATGAGGCATGTAAAGCATGAAAGACATGCACAAAGTGTGACTATATGATGTGGCAATGGGGTGTAGCAAGCAAATGCTCACCTCTCCCTTAGGAAGATCCAAAATTTAATTGGATTGGGATTCTCCGAATTCAATTAAATTTCTCTCTCAACACACACACATCAAATAGTGCACTTAATGCATGTAAAATTACAAAACTACCCCTAATACAAAAACTAGTCTAGGTGGCCTAAAATACAAGGGCTGAAAAATCCTACATTACTAGGGCACCTTCCCTACACTATGGAGCCCTAAATACAAGACCCAAAAATAATGAAACCCTAATCTAATATGTACAAAGATAAGTGGGCTCATACTTAGCCCATGGGCCAAAAATCTACCCTAAGGCTTATGAGAATCCTAGGGCCTTCTTCAGCAACTCTGGCCTAATCTTCTTGGAGTCTTCTATCCAATGCCATTGAGGGGTAGGATTGCATCATTCCCTCACCCTTGAAAAGGATTTGACCTTAAATCAAGAGATTCTTGAAACTCTGGGCTTCTTTTCTCGACACTTGTAAAAAGAATAAAAACATATATGTTAGTGGTGTTGGGTATGTTAGAGTAGGTAAGGTCTGAAAACCCCTTTCTTGACCATTTTCCCATGAGGGAACATGGTTCCTCACCAACTCAACGAGTGGTGCTACAAGTATAGATAAATATGGGACAATCCTTTACTTGATGGAAGTTTGCTTTAGAAGCTTCTATGGAGGCTGGATCTTTGAGCTTCAATGAGGTCCTTCAATGGTGATTTTCAACCATGGAGATATAGCGAAAGATAAAGGAGAAGAGGTGAGAGGATGCGCCATCAACTAGGGAATAAGCCATGGAAGGAGGAGCTTCACCACCAAGAGAGTGCCTTGGATAAGAAACTTAGAAATGAAGCTTCAATGGAGGAAAAGAATGAGAGAGGGAGGGGGGGCACGAAATTGAAGGAGATAAAGAGGGAGAGAAGTTGAACTGTGAAGTGTGTCTCACAATACTCTCATTCATCAAAGTTTGTTAAGTCATGGAAACCCCAAATTTCCCTTATACTTGGTGGAGTGGGCCACTCTGGAATGACCTTTATTCTCTTAGGGTCTGTGGGAACCCCTTGATTACTATTTAAAAAATTAAGGAAAGTAATGCAATATAACGTACCTTTTTTTATATTTTCATGTTGATTACTCCTACCAAAAAGTATGACAAACCTAAGGTGTCCCATATGAACACCTAGGTTTGTATTGAAACAAAAAATAAGAACAAACCTACCTAATGAGTCCCTATGTATGTGAATCATGAAGATGTTGGATGCATGCATGATTTTACAAAAGAGGGTTGCACCACTCAACACATTCATCATACCACCTATCATAGGGATTTGGTGCCTCATAATACATATTTTGGGCACCAACAAAGCACAAGGATTCAAGCTCTTACGAATCAAACCATCATCCAACAACTCCTTTACTTGAAGAATAATCTCAAGCCCAAGAGGTGTGGCAGTGCTAACAAGTGTCTTTTTACAAAAGAGAAGATGTGGAGGTTGTCTAAGAGGGGAAGTTTCTTTAATGTTTGTCTTTATTGCAAAATGAATTTCCTTCTTAGCTAACCTCTTGGAGGAGACACTTACCTCTTTACACTCCTCCTTAACCATTAAAGGTTGTCCTTCTTCTTGGGGGTAGATTTCTTCAGTAGATTCTTCCCCTTTTGCTTCTTCACTTTCACTAGAGGAAGGTGAAGTAGTAGCCTCATCTTAGCTACTATAAATGTCTTGGCCCCTCATAATCATGGTTTTCTTGGTGGGGCATTGAGAAGTAATGTGTCCTCTTCCAAGACATTTAAAGAACTTTATAAAGCTAGTCTTCTCTTTCATGCTAGCCTTAGGGGGTTGCTTTTCTATTGTCTTCCCCTTATCATCTTTGGGCTTAGAAGGTGCCGCCCCTAAGATGCCTTGACCTTGGTCTTTCTTTGGATAAGAGTGAGGGCGATAAGATTTTGAAGTAGACTTCCTTTTAAGTTGTTGCTCTATCCTTATTTCCCAATCTAAGTAAGCCTCTACATTGTCCTTCCCATGGAAGTATGAGAGGTTAATGTTAGCCTCTTGATGCTTTCTTTCCTTTTCTATCCTATGGGAGTGAGGTCTAAGATGTGACCTATGCCTTCCTTCATAATAGTCATGAAGTTCTTCACTTAGGCTCTTGCAAGGGTCATGACTACTATAGGAGACATGTTTTTCTTTTCTTAATTCTTTTAGTATTTTTCTTCTTTCTTCTTCCCTTATTTGTTCTCTCTCATCTTGATTTATTTCTACCCTCTCTTTCCATTTTTCTTTTCTTTCTAGTTTTTCTTTCCATAAATTTAGGGAACTCAACTCATCTAAGATTCTAGATAGAGGGTAATTATGACTAGTACCCTCACCATTAACAATAGATGAATGATGACTCATGTTGGTTCCTAAGTTGTGGTTCTTTCTTGTTGGGGGTTTGCAAAAGGTAAAAGCTAGGGTTCAAAAGAACTTAAGATAAGTGTGATAATCAAGAAGAAAGTATTATGCAATAACAAGATAAACTAGGCGTCACTAGTAAATAAAATAAGCTATGAAAGTAAGCAAGAAATTAAAGTGCAAGAAATGTAAACTAGGCGGATCCTAAGAGTGTTTGGATGAATACATTTAAGGTTCCCAACAAAACACTCACTATCCTAAGGGAAAAATTGCCTAAAATTATTACACATAAATGGAAGTTACGTAACCTATTGGAGGCTCCCAACACACTTCCAATGAAAGACCTTTTTGTTACAAAATTTGAAAGCAATTAAGGTAAGTAAATTGCCAATTACAAAGTTACAAAAAAGTCCTCAATGTTGTGGTTGTTCTCTCTTTGGTGTTTCACTCAATTTGGAGTGCTCCTTAGTCCAATAGCTCTTAAGGTGGTTGGCCCCTTGCTTCTTGACTCAAATTCTTCAAGGGATGACACCAATTCTCCTTTCCAATTTCCTATATGACAACTCACAAACAAGGAAAAAAAAAGACAAGCAATAACCAAAGACCAAAAAATTAAATGAAAGCTAAACCAATAGATTTTTAACAAGACAAATTTTCAAGGATTATTCAACAATTAAAGCAATGAAAAGCACATAAAAGCAAGCTAAAACTCAAAGAGAAACCTAGAATGACTTTAGAGTATAGTAAAAAAAACTAAAAAAAAACTCAAGAAACCTCTAGTTTTGGCACTTGTTTCCACACTAATTTTCAATTGAAATTTCAGAACTAATATTGGTATAAAATAGGCACCAATTATAGAACAAATTTTGAGTCAAAATAACAAACACACTTCTCTTTCACTTTTCTTTCTGGACACTAATTTTCCTGCCAACTTGTGTGATTTTTCTCATTTTTTACTTTTATCCAAATCACTTGGTTCTTTATTTATAATTTTTTCCAGATGTGTAGAAAATTCCGTAAAAATTTCATCTCAAAATTCGAAGTATTAAAGCCATGGTGGAGTTAAGAACATAGTGTGCCAAAACTAACAGCAACCAGAATTTCAACCTAGAAATCAAGAGTAGTGTTTATGTTGCTTAAGGCTTGGATAGTTATAATTTGTGTTGGCTTATGCTCAATTGTCTTGAATAACACAATTCAAGAGAGCTTAAGACTTATTTTGATTCACAAATCCAGACACAACTTAGCACCACAACTCAATTTCTTCATAGACATCATATAGGAAACTTAGAAAACAAAAAAAGTTCAACAACAAGACTACTTCTAGGAATTGATTTAGAACATGTTATGAACTAAATAAGATGCATGAATTAGACTCAAAATTCAAATGATAGGCTAAGAATTGCAAGAATACACAAACAAATATATCTAGCATTCAATCAACAAAATCAAAATTGAACACAAACTTAGAACATAATGTGATAATTATTATGACTAAACATGACTCTAAGACAGCATGAATGAAGTGATTTACACTTAGATTTTTGTGTTTTCTTTTATAATCAATATTTTGAAAGAAAATTGAGATCTAAAGGTTCAAAACAAGAAGATTATGCCTGAAAAATGATAGAACCTAAAATCAACACAGAAACATGATTCAAGAGTAGATCTATAAAATTTGAACCATAGAAATGCAAGAACAAGTGTAGATCTAAGATTTAATCGGTTTATTTTTTTGAATCTACTCTAAACAACACCAAACCACATGAAAATGGAGGAGATACATGGAGAAGAAGATGAAGAACAAGGAATTAAAGTGAAGTGACCAAACAAAAAGATAGAGGAAGCAAAAGAACATTACCTAAATAAAGATGCTCTGATACCACATGATGTAGCCCCATGTGGAGCTTGTAGGCCTTGGATCTTCTTCATTAATGGAGTCCTTTGCTTCTTGAAGATCAATGGTAGTGGAATGGAGAAGGAAGAAAGATGATTGGAGACACCACTTTAAGGAGAAAATGAGTCAAGAACAAGCTCACCACCACAGGAAATCATGGATAAGAGCTTGGAGGTAGGAGAAGATGAGTGGAGGGAAAAAGAGAGAAAGAACACGAAATTTTATGCCTCAAATGAGGTCTGAACTTTGAAGTGTAGTTCTCAAATGATCAAAGTTGAAAAAATACACACACAAGGCCTTTATTTATAGCCTAAGTGTCACACAAAATTGGAGGGAAATTTGAATTTCTATTCAAATTTCACTTGAATTTGAATTTGAATTTGTAGAGCCAAATTTGGAGCCAAAATTTCACTAATTATGATTAGTGACTTTTAGCTATGGTTCAGCCCACTAATCCAAGATCAAGTCCAAGATTCTCCACTAAATGTGCTTAGGTGTCATGAGGCATGTAAAGCATGAAGGACATGCACAAAGTGTGACTATATGACGTGGCAATGAGGTGTAGCAAGCAAATTCTCACCTCCCCCTAAGGAAGGTCCAAAATTTAATAGGATTGGGCTTCTCCAAGTTCAATTAAATTTCTATCCCAACACACACATCAAATAGTGCACTTAATGAATGAGAACTTACAAAACTACCCCTAATACAAAAACTAGTCTAGGTGCCTTAAAATACACGGGCTGAAAAATCCTACATTACTAGGGTACCCTCCCTACACTATGGAGCCCTAAATACAAGGCGCAAAAATAATCAAACCCTAATCTAATATGTACAAAGATAAGTGGACTCATACTTAGCTCATGGACCAAAAATCTACCCTAAGGCTTTTGAGAACCCTATGGCCTTCTTCAACAGCTCTGGCATAATCTTTTTGGAGTCTTCTATCTAATGCCCTTGGGGGTAGGATTGCATCATTTATGAAATTTAATTTTTTTCTTATGCTTTTATTTGCAAATTGACTATGTTTGACAGACCAATTGATGTCCCGATGCGAAATTGTTGTAAAATTGATATGTTCTTGTGTTGAGTATGAACCCTAGAAATTGAGGCTTTTTCTAATTAGCGTGAAATCATGAAATTAAGTAAGGAGAGATTTATCATTAGAGGGAGTGAGGAATTGATTTTGTATTTTCCCCTTTTCTAACTTTTTAGGGTTTTTCTTATATAGTTTGGAATTAATATTATAATTGAAATTGACCAAAGATTCCTAGTAGATTGTATGGTGTATTCTTAGATAATATATATGAATTTATGTATACTTATTTTTACATTTATATACATATATATATATATATGTGTGTGTGTGTGTGTGTGTGTGTGTGTGTGTGTGTGTGTGTGTGTGTGTGTTTTAAAAATATTTGAAATTAACTCATCTTAATAATATCATATTAGGCATGTTAGTTTGGAAATGTATTTTCAATGGCAACTTTAGTTACTATATAAATATTTACTTATAATAATTCTTTTTATATGTATAATCGAGTCCAGTAGATTTGCTTTCTATTTTTTTATATATATTTGAATTGTTTAAACTTATGCCATGTTTCATGTTAGTTACATGTATATATATAAATGTATGGTAATGTGTTCATATAATTATTTGGAATTGGTGCATTGAAAGCTTACTTTGAAATTCATAATCCAATATGATGTGTTGCAATTCATGATATGGTATGATGTGTGCTAGTTTTATATATATAGATTTAGCTATATATTTATTTATATTAATATTTGATGTAAATAATATTGTAGTGTGGTTATAGTATGATTCCGAAAATTATTCAAGTTTTGGAGTTTGAGAATATTATGGTTAGATTTGATGTACATGTGTATGTTGTACCTTATGAATATTGTTATGAAGATGTATAAATAAACATGAGGCGTAATGGCATGTCATTTTGGGATTATGAAATTGTGATTAAGATTGAGTATAAGTGGCTTGTTGAGCATATGTTAAATTGTCGAATACACGTAAACATGTGATGATGGATTATGACATTTTGAGATGTTAAATTGTGGACATGGGATATGGTTGTGAATAAGTGTGTGGTTAATACTTTATGTGATATTACTTGTGTTATGAGTTGTGAATTATACAATAACCCGACCGGTGTTTACCTTGAGAAAAGTATTTATGCACGAGATGTTAAAAGGAAAGTGTAGGGTTCCAAGTAATTAGCCTAAGGTGTTAAATTGTAGTGCAATGCGCGAGGTGTTAAAAGGAAAGTGTAGGATACTAAGTTAGGAACCTGAGGTGTTAAATTGTAGCGCAATGTGTTAAATGTGTTTGAAAACAAGTGTGGGATCTTGGGTATTGTATAATTCATGAGCAGTGTCTGCGTGCAAAAATTGTTTTAGGGGTTGGACCTGAATAAGGAAGGTGAGGCCCTAACGGATTCTTCGAAGTCTAGGCCTTGGGGGTAAATACACTCGGTTTGGGTACTTCTTTAAGCCTATGTTGATCCCATATGGTTGGATCATTCTTCCATAACAGAGTGACCCTGACTATTCACCTTATGATTTTACTTACTGAGAGGGACTTGACATGCCCACTGTGTAGCGTGTCTTGTTATCTACTCCTAGGCGCTCTAGTGTTTTTTTTCCACTAACATGGTACCACATTGTATATAGGCTTGAGTCTTGTATAATTGTTTTATAACACCTGTGAATTGTTTATTATGAAATTGGTGAATGTTGTTACATCTTGAGTCGAGTGTGTGATTCATGTGTGATGTGATTGGTGATTGAAAAATGAATTTCAAATGATAAAGCGGTGAAGTGACGAGGATTGTGCTAAGTTGATCTTGTTATACTTATATTATATGTGTGTGTGTGTGTGTGTGTGTGCTTTCGTTTATCTCTACCTATTTAGGAATATGATAACTCACTTCCTATGTGTTGTTTATGTTTGGATCCTGTGATGATCTCGAATCTTAGGCAGTTGACTAAGTGGATGACTTTAAAGAACCTCGTGGTAGAGGACATTGGGATAGCTCTGATAGAATGTGACATTGGGACATTGGTTTCTGTTTCAATTGCATGATGTTCTGAACATGTTATTTTACTTTATTTTATTCCGTTGCTTAACTTGAGTTATTTTATAAACTTGGACGACCTTCTTATTTATATGTATGTCGAGGTAGAGGGTGTCACATAAGGGTCCATAAAAATTATTGATATTCCACTTGCTTATTATCAAGTTTTGTTTACTTCAGATGAGGATTACAATCACACATTCATTAATGGGCCATGGATGATTGTTGATCATTACATTATGGTATAGAGATGGAGACCTTTCTTCTTGGCTAATCCATTAGTGGGAAGGAAATTAGTAGTATGGATACGTATTCCAGAGCTTCTTATTGAACTATTCAATGATCAATTTCTATGGAGGTTGGGATCTACATTGGGGGAGATGCTGAAAATTGATCAAGTGACAACTATTCAATCCAAAGGAAAATTTGCCAGAATTTGCATTGAATTGGATCTTGATAAATCTCTTCAACCAAAAGTTATTGCTAGAGGATATTTATTAAGCATTCAGTATGAAGGACTTCACGCTATTTGTTTCAAATGTGAACATACAATCACATGGAAAATGTGAGTTCATGGAGAGATCAAGTAGAATGTTGAAAAACAGTTACCAAAAGGAACTACGATGGTTGAGAAAAACAACATGGTGGAGATGGAGGAGTGTAGCCAGAATAATGGTGTCCTTGTTAGTCGATGGATACGACTAACTTTTGTGTATAAAACCTGTGTAAATTGTATCAAACTCCTCCAATTTATGGTTATTTTGTATGTTGGATCAAGTGGCCTCGGAATAATTAAGAAGGGGGGTTGAATTAATTATTAATGTGTCTTGACTAATTAAAAAATTATCCTTCTTAATGTTACTAGATTCAACTAGGATTTTACTACTAAGTTAAGAAAGTAAAGAACAGAAACAATAACTTAACCAAAAGTAAAAGCAGCAATCAAAAGTACACAGTAGAAATTAAAGAGTGTAGGGAAGAAGAAGACAAACACAAGATTTTTACTGGTTCGGCCACAACCCGTGCCTACATCCAGTCCCCAAGCAACCAACGGTTCTTGAGATTTCTTTCAACCTTTTAAAATCCTTTACAAGCCAAAGATCCACAAGGAATGTACCCTCCCTTGTTCTCTTTGAAAAACCAAGTGGATGTACCCTCCACTTGAACTAATCCACAAGAGATGTACCCTCTCTTGTTCTCAGTATAACAACCCAAGTAGATGTACCCTCTACTTGTGCCACAAAGGATGTATCCTCCAATGTATTAGGACAAAGAATTCTTAGGCGGTTAATCCCTTGAATTCCCTGTGAGGGGGATACAAAAGATATCTCAGGCGGTTAGTCCTTTGAAATCTTTTGTCAAGAGGGAGAAGGGAAGAAACAAAAGAATTCTCAGGCGGTTAGTCCTTTGAATCTTTTGACAAGAGAAAGAAGTGAATGAAGAAGAAGAGTAGCACAAGTTTTTGGTCAATGAACTTTTCTTGAAAGAGAAGGTATTGAACAAAAAATTTTAGAAAGATGAAGAGAAAATGAATGAAAGAAATATATTATGCATAAAAGGAATCAGTCTTAGTTTTTTGAAATTCGTGCCATGGTCACATATTTATAATCATTTGATGACTCAAGTTAAAGTTTGTGACTCTTGGCAATTTCTTTAAAACTAGTCACCTTTTAAAAATTGTGACTCTTTTGAAAACTAGTCACTTCTAAAGTTGTGACTCTTTTGAAAACTAGTCACTTAAAGGTTGTGACTTTTGAAAAACTCTTCAGAAACAAGTCACTTTAAGAATTGTGACTTTTGGTAATTTATTTTTCGAAATCAATCACTGGTAATCAATTACCATTATAGTGTAATCGATTACATATCAAAAGATGTGACTCTTCATGTTTAAATTTGAAAATCAAAACGTTTAGAAACACTGGTAATCGATTACAAGAATTGTGTAATCGATTACACAAGTTAAAAATGATTTGAAAATGTTTTATCACTAGTTGTGACTGTTAAAATTTGAAATCTAACATTTTAAAACATTGGTAATCGATTACATGTTCATGGTAATCGATTACAACTTTGTAAATCAATTTTTGAAAACAATGCTGGCTACTGGTAATCGATTACTACCTTTTGGTAATCGATTACCAGAGAGTAAAACTCTTTGGTAAAAGATTTTGTGAAAAATTCTTGTGCTACTTAATGTTTTGAAAAACTTTTTTTTAGTATTTATCTTGATTGAGTCTTCTCTTGATTCTTGAATCTTGATTCTTGAAACTTGATTGTTCTTGAATCTTGAAACTTGATTCTTGAAGCTTTTTGACTCTTGATTCTTTGGAACTTGCTTAACTCTTGATTCTTTGGCATCATCAAAATAATCTTATAAGTCATTGCTTCCACATTGTAGTTTTGTAATTACTTTTTGTTAAAGATAGGTAATAAATACTTAGTACTCCCATTTTGTGTGTTTAATAACCATTTCCTACCAATTTTAGGTTAATTAGGCAAGTTTGTGAAGTGCTGATTTTCATCCGCTCGCTAAGCCAATCTTCTGGCTTAGCGAGCCGTCCGCTGAGCGCAACACTCCTCGGCTGAGCGCAAGGAAGAATCTGGAAGAAGGATGAGTTGTGCATTTGCACTGAGCGAAGGGTCATCCCGCTAAGCGCACCGCTTCAGTCCATCCACTGAGCGAGAAAAGCACGCGCTAAGCCGAAATCCACTAATGCGCGTTGAGCGGTCCATGGTCGCGCTAAGCGCGCTAGCACAAACAAAGCCACCTATTTAAGCCTGAAATCAGATTTTGGAGAGGATTTTGGCCATTTTCTCGAAGAGCTTCTGCATGTGAGAGATTCTAGAGAGAGAAAGGTCTGAATCGAAAAAGTTTTAAGAGATTTTGTTGTGAGAAGACTGGCAGAGAACTGAGTGAGAAGAGGAAGCCATCCTGAGAGCATGAGATGAATCTGTGAGTGATTGTGAGGTTCTAGAGGTGGAGGAGACATCCCCACTACTTGTATTTCTTCAATCCTTCATTTTTCTCTTCTCTTTGTTGTAAAGGAAGCTTCCCAGATATGGAGAGCTAAATCCTCTGTTGGTTCTTCCTTGTAGGTACTTGATGTAAATACTTGTATATCTATTTAATGATGTTTTATGTGTTCTCTGTGCTATCAGTACGTCATTTCAGTGTGCTTTTGCCTTGATCATGTAGATACATGCTTTGTTAGGATCATTCAACAGTGGAAACTGGTTTTATTCTTAGAACTTGATAGGACAGAGCTAGTTTATCGTATTATCATGAGGGATCAGGGTACGGTAACCTAGTTGTTTGTATGTTTGTCCAACAAAAAGAATCTGAGGATGATGCTTGATCAGGATTAGGCTAGACTATCATGAGGAATCGGGGTTTAGCATTTTAGGAGACACCATAGAACACATGAGCATTGTTAAGTAGAGAATATCCTTTTAACATCAGGCACCTAATAGGAAGACCAACGTGTTGTCTACTTGTCTTTACACATCATTACTCACGTGATTTTCCTTTTAATAGTTAGTTTACATACCTGTGCATAGTTGACACATCTCTTTTCATACTAGACACCTATTCATTGAATATAGCTTTACCAAGTAACACAAGTTCCCCGAGAGTTCGATACTCGGTTCTTATCGTTTTATACTACTTGCGCGATTCGATGCACTTGCCGGGTTTGAACAGTCGTAAAGTCTAATAATGAAAAATTTATGGGTAGCAATCATGTTGAGTCACTTACATATTTTAATACAAACAATTCCAAAATGGAACTTGGTATTTATGAGCCTTGATTACTTATTAAGAAAATTCCTAAGAATAGTATAGGGAGAAGCTATGTGAACGGCATGAGTAGAGGCATGAATAGTGGAAGCAAATAAAAAAAGGTTATAAATGAGGATTTGGTGAATGAATGGCCTAGTGGGTCCAGGTATGTAATTCTCAAAAATTATTTTGAGAACCTAGATGTGAATGGAGAAAATAAAAAGAGTAGTGGGCATAAGATAAAGGGCAGAAAGGAGAAGAAAATATCTTATTAGGATATGTTGAATAAAAAAGACAAAAAGGGGAACAAAAAAATGAAGGGGGGCTCAACTTCAAGCCTAAAATCAATCAGTGGACAGAAGCTACCCAAGCTAAAAATCGTTGATGCTACAAAAAGGAACAAAGAGGTCCAAACCGAAAGGGGAAAGAATGTTGCTATGGTGGCTTGAGGTAAGCAAAATGTAGTTCGAATACCACTTTAGATCTTTTAAAAAAATATTATTGAAGAGAAGGAGGCGAATCTTAATAACTTAGAGATGATTCATGCTCTCCAAAATATGAAGATTGGGTTCATGTTTGGAGATGAAATTCTAAAAGACAATCAGGAGAAAGCAGCTATAGCACTTGGTGAGGGAGCCATGCAATTTTTTCAAATGCAAAAAGAGATTCGTGTAAAAAGGGGTTCCTTATCAATTCCTCCTGATTGGATGAAAGTTGAAAGTGACAATAAACAAGAGATTAGTGTTGCTAGTGATATTGAAATTTTGAATCAGAGTACAATTATTGGACTAGTTCAGGTCACAACACCTATTGTATCTCTATGAATATTTTAGCTTGGAATTATAGAGGAACATGTAATAGGGGTTTCCCTAGTTTGGTTAATGATATTACTAAAGAATGCAAGGTTTCTTTATGTTTCCTATTGGAAACACGTGCCTCTGTACATAAAGTTGAGGCAATTATCAAAAGGATGAAGTTTCATGCTCATCATATTGTTAGTTCGAATGGTCAATCAAGAGGTTTGTGATGTGTATAGAATCCAAATGTGTGACATGTGAAGGTGTTGGAAGAAGCAAATCAGTTTGTGAATTTGGAATTAAGGAGATCACATGAGGAACCTTGGTACTTGACTTTTGTTGATGGAAGTCATGTTCCATCCTTAAGAACTAAGTTGTGGAGTTTTATGCGAATATCTAGTGATGAAATGAACTCACCATGGGGTCTTATAGGTGATTTCAATGTCATTTTAAATGAAGTAGAGAGATCTAGAGGTGTTGAATCCAATAATCATAGAGGTATGAGGGCCTTTAAAGAAGTTATGGATTACTATCACTTATTATATGCTGGTTTTGAAGGTCTAAAATTTACTTGGGCCAAAAGGGAGCTATCTATGAGGCTTGATAGAATGGTGATGAATCTAAGCTAGAGATTGAGATTTGCTAGAGCCAAAGTGACCCATATCTATTAGTATAAATCTGATCATAGACCACTTTTGTTAAATCTAGATGTTAGTGTTCCCCCTAATAGGAAAAGAAGACCATTTAGATTCCAGGCAGCTTAGTTAGCTCATCTAGATTTTAAAAAAGTGGTGGATGATGGCTGGAACAAAGATGTTGAGTGGAATTCAAGCATCCATTTTTTGACCCAATCATTAATAGTGTGTTTGGATGGAGCAATTTAACAGGGAAATTCATTTTTCAAGTAATTTAAAATGATTCATGATAAAATAACTTGTTTGGATATAGTATTTGAAATGAGATTTAATTTTTGGTATTTTTATGAATCATTTTGATTGACTAAAACAGTGGGATTTCAAATTCTCTAAAAAAATATAGAATTTAAAATTCTCTTTTTGGAGATGCTCACTCTAACTCACGTTCTTGCTCGCGACTCTTTCTCGCTCAACACTCACAACTAAGGGTGATCAAAGTTTTTACGGTCGATATCAACATAAGTTATTTTTCACTAACGTTGGTCGAGGTTTTTTCGGTCATAATTTTTTGTATGATGTCAAACAAAGCTATTTTTTACCGATATTGGGTAAGATTTTTTTTAGATGATGTTGGTTAGGGTTATTTTTTCATTGACGTCATTCATGAGAAATTGTTGCTAACGTCGGCCAAGGATTTTTTTGGTCGTTATCATCTAGGTTTTTTCAGTTGATGTTGACCAATGATTTTTTTGGCCAATGTTGGCTAGACTTTTTCTACTGAAATCGGTCATGACTAACTTTTGAGTAGACACTTGTTAGGGTTTTTCAGCCGACGTCAGCTAGGTTTTTCTAGCCAACATCAGCCAAAGCTATTTTTTAGCCAATATTGGCTAGGGTTATTTTTTAGCCGATGTTAGCTAGGGTGTTTTGGCTTATGTCAACTAGATTTTCTTAGCCGACGTCGATTAGGATTTTTTTGCTGACATCGACAAGGGTTTTCTGGCTGACATCAGCCAGAGCTATTTCTTAACCACATTAGCTAGGTTTTTTGGTTGATGTTGGCTAGGGTTTTTTCTGCTAACACCAGTGTCGCAACCTACCATTTGGCGGGAGGGCGACGCGGGGCTCATGAGTGCGTCTTCCATGGGAGGAAAATGCGTGGAGTCACCACCAATGTTTATTCAAGGAAAACGTCAGAAAAACCGGAAAGGTGTGGTCTACGAACTTTAATCGTGAAAGGTTCGGGAGTTGTTTTTACGCACGGGAAAGGTATTAGCACCCCACGCGTCCGTCACAAGGGACGACAGCCTTTAATCAAGTGTGCAAATATGACTTCAAAATGTTTTATTTTCCCTTTTTTATGTCTTTTTGTGTTTTTATGCTTTTTATGTTTTTTTGTATTTTTTTATCTTTTTGTGGTCGACAAGGGTGTTTCCCTCGCTCATACGTATCCTCAATTGCGATGAGGAAATTAGACCTACGTAGTTCTTTTAGAACTAAACATTGGTTAAGTTGTTTTGATCTTTTTTTGCAAGATCGATTTTAACCGAACAAAAGTCGTTTAAGGCATTGGAACATTAAACGATCTTTTGATTTTTGGAAAGGAGAGAAACGTTAAGGCATTGGACCATTAACGATCTTTTGGTTTTGAAAGGAGAGAAACGTTAAGGCATGAGACCATTAAAGATCTCTTGGTTTTTGAAAGGAGAGAAACGTTAAGGCGTTGGACCATTAACGATCTCTTGGGTTTTGAAAGGAGAGACACGTTAAGGCGTTGGACCATTAACGATCTCTTGGGGTGGTCGACAAAAGCGGGGCTTTTGCTCCTACGTATTTTCAATTGTGATGAGGAAATAAGACCTACGTAGTTCTTGCACAAGTGGTAAAGTTACATGTTGATTTTATGCTTTTGAACGGTCCATGTTAATCGATAAAAGCAAAGAGGACCGTTTAAGACGTTGGACCTTAAAATGGTTTTTAGTGATTTTTGGGGACAAAGCTTGATTTGTGAGTTGATTTTAGCCTTGGTTTCACTTTGATTATTAGTCAATTAATTCAAGGAAACTTTCAAAGAAAAAAGTCCGATTGATTTTTCTTGATTATTTTATTCAAAAGATATTTTGATTATTTTATTATTATTTTTCAAGATATTTTGATTTTTTATTATTATTTTGCCTTTTTTTTGTTTAACCGTGGTTACCACGTGAACGATCGGTTAGATTTTGTTTTAACAGTGATTAAACGAGATTACAACACAAATGATCGGTTGAAATTCATTTTATCATTTATTAGGTGAGAAAACGACTTAAATAAACGGTAAAAAGCTCGTTAAAGCAAAAGAAAAGAAAACTGAAAGTAAGCGAAATTAAAGTGAAAGTACACAAAACAAGTAGGGACCACTAAGGGTGCATAGAATGAATTGAAAGATTTGATTTCGGGAACTTACCGGTTGAAGACTGAAGAACGACGAAGAACAAACGAAGAACGATGAAGAATTTCCACAGAATCGCTTACGGAAGCGTTACGGAAGCACTTCGACTCGATTTTTCTTCACGAAAACGTGTTTTTTGTCCAAAATAGCCGAAATGAATAGCTTAGGGGTCATGAATCTTTTTGAAACTGTCCCCCTCCCCTATTTATAGGGAAAAAGGGAGGTGCTTGCCGCCAAGAGGCTTCTTGAGGAAGATTTCTAAGCGCACCCCAATTACTAAGTTCACCCCCTTTTTCGTACTTTACGAAAGTTACGAAAATGTTAAGTGAAATATGCTTACCCAAGGTTTTTGGAAATTTTACGGAAGCATTACGGAAGTCCCGGAAGCCCTGGAAACCATTTTTGAACAACGTGGAGGAGCTTGCTGCCCAGTTACTTCCTCCTTAAGTAACCCAACTTCCAAAATGTTCCGGAAGGGCCTAGATTCGAATTGTTATTTACACCCTTATCTTGATAAATTCACCCCCCATTTTTGTGTTTTTGGCCGTTTTCTTTCCGAAATCTCACGAAACTTTACGGATTCCACCGCGATGAGTGTTAAGTCTTCCGAAGCGATCAACAATGGTCCCCGGATGAAATTTGGCTATGACAACCATCTAGGTATTTTTGACTGACATCGGACATGACTATTTTTAGTTGACATCAACTAGGTTCTTACAGTCGACATCTACTAGAGTCTTTTCGGTCGACATCGGTCAGAGCTATTTTTTAGCCAACATCAGCCAAGGCTATTTTATAGCCTATGTTGGGTAGGATTTTTTGTCCGACATTGATCAAGGCTATTTTTTAGCCAACTTCGACTCGGGTAGGTTCTATTGGTCAACATCGACCAAGTTATTTTTTAGCCGATATTGGGTAGATTTTTTTTTCAACGCCTGCTAGGATTTTTTAGGCCGATGTTGGCTAAAAATAGCCTTCATCAATGTCGTTCAAAAAGACCCTAGCCGGTGTCGGCCAAACAAACCCTAACCGATGTTGGTAAAAAAATCTAGCCAACATTGGCTGAAAAATAGACTTAGCCAACGCTAGCCAAAAAATAGCCCCGATTGATGTCACCTGACAAATATTCCCAGCATACTTTTACAAAAAAAAATCCTATTTGATGTCGACCGAAAAATAGCCTTGGTTGATGCTAGTTTAAAAACATCACTGGTTATGGTCAGGCAAAACAACCCTACTTAAAATTATCAATATTTTTTATTTATAAATTATTAAAAATTGAAAATATTTTTTAATTAATATTTCAAAATTAGATTGTGTTTATTTTCTATAAAGTTTAATATTAAAATTTCATCTATTTAAAATATAAAATTGAAATTTTGCACATGGAGGAAATTGAATTGTCCTACCAATCAAAGAATTTAAAATGGAAGAAATTTGAATTGATTTATCCAAACAAAATATTTGAAAAATGAAGGAAATTAAAATCAAAGCAATTCAAATTCTAGGCATTTCAAATTCCTTGAAATTTTAAAATTCTTGATCCAAACACAAGATAATAGATTGAAATAAAAATGCATTTAGGAGTATTGTTAAAAGGAAACAGGAGATTCATAGAAGATTGAAAGGTATTGATAATAAGTTGAAGAATGGCCATAACTATATTTTGGTCAAGTTGCAAGGTGAGCTTTGGAGGGAATTGGAGGATGTGCTTTTTCAGGAAGAAGTTCTTTGGTTTGAGAAGTCTAGATGTAGGTGGCTTAAGTATGGTGATAAGAATTCAAAATACTTTCACTGTACGTACTACTATAGTTAGAATGTAGAAAAATATTATTACTAGATTGATGGATGTTGGATTTCCCCTATGGTTGCTTTTTGTTCCACTTTTTCTTCGTTCAAATATATTCAAGGGAAATCCGGTTTGCCGGAAAACGCATCGGATCGTCAAGTATTTAAAAATTAAAATGGATGAATCCGAGTATCGAATACAAGGAACTAATGTTAGCCTGAATTAAGTTCAGAAATAAAGCATTGTTGAGAGAACATGTATGATTGATAATTTCAAACATAATTTAAACTAACTTTTATGCTAAAGACTATAAAATGCAAAGTAAGTAAAAGTGACAACAGTAGGTAGAAATGTTGGGTCTTTCTAACAAACAAGCTGATGCATATAAATATATTTCTCTAATCAATCATGCTTTTGTGTTCTATGTTGTAGCCTAAATTACTAAACTTCGATCCCTCGTCAGACCGAATCAATCCAAGCTTCGTCCTCAGATCCCTCTTGTTGGACTAGGCCCAATTGAGACAACCCTCTTAAGTTTAGACTAACTTAAACTGAGTTTCGTCCGCAGATCCCTCTTGTAAGACTAGACTTAGCTCAAGCAGCTTACGTAAGTTTAGCCTAATTTAACCTAAGCTTCGTCCACAGATCCCTCTTGTAAGACTAGGTCTAGACTAAACAGCATTATTGTAACAATATAATTAAAACCAAAACTTAATCTGTAGATCCCTCTTGTAAGACTAAGTTTCGATCCTACTTCAATCAAGTTCTAAGGCAACAGTACATTTCCCAATGCTAAAGCCACCTAACTATGCACACAAATGGATGATCAGACCAAAAGCATACAAACATTAAGCATTGAAGGAAGCATTGAACACAAAAAACATAATCAATTAGATATTAGGTATTTACATTAGTTGTTCATTAGAAATCCCCAACTAGGGTGTTTAGCCAACCATTACAAAAGAAACCCTAACAATAATAAGCTTACAAAACCTAGGTATCTATGCAAAAGTTGCTCCTCTTGCTGCCTCTAAAGCTCTTTTCCCAAGGTAGGCACTGTGGTGTCTGTGGAATTTTGTGTCCTGGGCATTGTACCCTAATTCTACACAAGACAGGTTTTAAATAGACTCTAAATTCGCGACGTTGCGCTTAGCGCCACCCTCGCGCTTAGCGTAGATAAGTGGATTTGGGCTTAGTGCCGGTCGTGCGTTGAGCCTGGCTGAAGACACCTACTGCGCTTAGCGCACTGAACTCGCGCTTAGCGCACGGTCTTGATGCTGATGCCCTACCAGATTCTTCTGTCGCACTAAGCACGCTGAAGCTGTGCTTAGCGATGGATGCGTGCTTAGGCCACTGATGAGCTAAGCTCAACTTTCACTTTTGGCACTTCATGACTTAGCCTTTTTTTCACCTAAAATTGCATATATTTCATCATTAAATCCAATGGACATATTCTAGAGACAGCTTTATCCATAAAACAAAATTTATTTACAAAAATCACTAAAAGATAACCATAAATTGGGGAACTATACAAGTTTTGGAAAATGATTTCTATACAAAAGTTAGTCGTATAAGGCGACTAACAATGGATGATGTTGGTAATTGAGTGACTGATTCAAATATTATGGAAGGAATGGTGTTCAAGAATTTATTTACTCAGGAGGAAGGTCTAGAAACTTTTTGTCTCAAAGGGAGGTTTCCTAGAATGGTGGAGGATGAGATGGAGATGTTGAGAAAGGATATTACAGAGGAAGAAAATAGAATAGTTGTTTTCCATATGGGGAGTTATGAGGCACCAGGGGAAGATGGTTATCAACCTACGTTTTATCAGAGTCAATGGGAGGTGGTTGAGATTTCTTTATGTGAGACTATTAGGAATCTTTTCAGAAGTCCAGCTGAGGTGAAGAGAGATTGTGGAAAAGGTGGTTAGCCCTACTTAATGTAGTTTTGTACCTAATAGGTAGTGTAGAGATAATATTATCATCACTCAAGAGGGGATTCATTCTACGAAGTTGAAGAAAGGAAAAAAATGGATGGTTATTAAAATTGACCTTGAGAAGGCTTATGATAGACTGAGCTAGGATTTCATCAAGGAAACTCTTCAAGAGGTAGGTCCTCCATCAAATTTCATAGATGTTTTTTTATTGTGTCTCAACCTCTATTGTTAAAATGCTATTGAATGGGGAAGCGTTGGAAAAATTTACTCTTTCTAGAGGTATAAGGCAAGGAGATCCTTTATCTCTGTATTTGTTTGTTCTTTGCATGAAAAGATTGAGTCATATTATCTCAACGGCGGTGGAAAATAAGTTCTGGAAACCTATTAAAGTAGGAAAGAATGGTCCTTGCCTTTCACATTTAGCTTTTGTTGATGATTTAATTTTATTTGCAGAGGCTTATTTAGATTAGGTGGATGCCATTTAAACTTGTTTAGATTTATTTTATGAAAGTTATGGAGAAAAAGTAGTGAAGAGAAAACAAGGATTTGCTTTTCTCATAATGTGCACTTGAGTGTGAGGGAGGAAATCAATAATGGCTTGGGTTTCCAATGAACATATGATCTAGGGAGGTATTTGGGGATTAATCTTCATCACAAGAGAGTGTCTAAATCTTCTTATAGTTATATTGTGGAGAGTTTAGCAAAGACTTAGCAATTGGAAGACTAAAAATCTTTCATTTGCAAGTAGATTCAATCTTTCCAAAGCTATTTTGAGTTCTATTCCTATGTATACTATGCAAATTGTTCTTTTGCATAGATCTATTTGTGACAAGGTGGATCAGCTCTGTAAAAGTTTTTTATGGAGGGATACAATTGATGAAAAGAGGGCTCACCGGGTTTGTTAGGAAGGAATCTATTTGCCAAAGGAGTTTAAAGGTTTGGGATTACGATAGGCTTGCCATGTTAATAATGCTTTTATGATAAAAATGGCTTGGGAGCTTTGTACTAATAATGATGCTTTGTGGGTACAGGCTATTAGAGCCAATATAATTATGGGGAGTTGGGGTTTCCTGTTGTGAGTAAAGCTAGAAATGGCTCTAATATTTGGTCAGGTATCAAATTTGTTTGGGATAAATTTGTAACTCTGTGTGAAGGAAATGTGGAAGATGATGAATTGATTTAGAGAGCTATTGATAAAGTTGTGTTAGATATCCCATCAGCTCACAAGATGATTGCTAATTTAGATAGTAGACAGATTATTCCTATCTTTAATCTAGTATAGAGGTGGAAAGGATATAAGAGGGGGAAGATTTTATAGTGAAAGATCGCTAGAGGGGCTTTTTCCTACAAACCTTGCTTGAAAAAGACTTTGGAGTTTTTGTGTTTGTTGTGTAAAAAGGAGCCAAAGTCAGTGATGCATTGTCTTTGAGATTGTGAAGAGGTTAAGAGGATATCGAGGGCAACAATTCCAGATTTAGCTAACCTTTTCCTTTTCGTAAGTACAATTGAGTAGTAGATAACTAAGAATATTAGTATTTTTGTCTAAGCAATGTTCTTGGTGGCACAAGAGATTTGTCATTCTCTTGGATTTGATTTGGAAAAAGGAGGAACATATTCATTTTTGAAAACCTCCTTTGGAGTGATCATGAAGTCAGAAGTAGATTACTCAATTTGGAGCATCACTTGCGGCTTGGAGACAATTTGTACAAAGCTAGCAATTATAATCACCATCACATGGAAGCATCTATGTTGCACTGGAGGCCACCTAATCATGGTTTTGTGCGCCTGAATGTTAATGGAGCTTTGACTGTCCATGGCCCCAAAGCTGCATGTGGAGGGGTTATAAGATATCAAATGGGAAACTTTCAAGGAGCTTTTACCTGTAGACTAAAAACATGTTTAGTTGCTCAATCGGAGTTGTGGGCCATTCTTCATGGTATTAACATGGCTAGGGAGCGAGGTTTTATGCTATGAAGCACGGGGATGCCTGCTAGGTGACATCCCCTGGTTTTGGTATTGCACAGGGATGGGATGGGATGGCCAGGGGATGGTGTTGACTTCTTGGGTATGACTGACCAAGACAGGGACGGCAGTGGCCTATACGCGTATACCCACAGTCCAATTTTTTTTATAAAAAAAACATAGAAAAGAGGACAAACATTTATTGACAACAATAAATAAAAATAAAAAGGGAAAAAATTTAAAGTGATGCACACCTTCTCTTCTATTCTCATTTGTTCTCTCTTTTGACTCATACTCTGCCCTGCTGTCAGCGATTTTTTTAGCTCCGACGCCCAACTCTACCGATGATCACTTCAATCAAAACCACGGGTTTGTTTGTCATTCTTCAATCGCTCCTTCTATTTCTTATTCCCTACACCGCATGATCTTTTTTTTTTACTATTTGCATTTTGGTACCCAATTAGAAAATTGTTTTTCATTATTATTTTTGCAATTGATACATTACTGATTCGAATCCCACATTCTCGGTTATTGAATTATTTAACTTTTACTATTTCTCGGTATAAAGATAGAGAAATCCTAATACTTGTGGTTGTGCTAAATAACTATTTAATTTAATATTATCTTCCTGATTTCATGTTCATCATTCCCTATATTTTATAACTTTTACACATGCAAACGAGGTTTATTTATATAATAAGAGCCTTGAAATGTCAGTGTCTTTTGTAACACCCTGAAATATTGTTAATCATAAATGATGTTTAATTGTATTTATTGTGTTATTTCACTATATGGTTGACTTGAATGAGTTGAGGTATGGCTTGAATTAGTCATGTGTGATTTGCTTGATGTGGATGTTGAGTTATGTGGAGTTTTATTGAGCTAAGTTGAAATTATGAGATTTCAAATTTTACCTAAACCTATTTCAGTAAAATCATAATCTTGAATTTTTTGACCGTTGGATCTTCTTAAAATTTCGGTAGGAGGTTACTAATACAATTCTACACAATTTAACCGTTGGGATTTTGAAAATAACAACTTTTGATCTCTCTCTTATTGCAAGAAGCGCGCTAAGCGCAATTCCAACTTGAGAGGGAATTGCACTAAGCGAGAATTGTCGCACTTAACGCAAGGGGAGTTGTGCTCAACGCGAATTGTCGTGCTAAGCGCAAAAAGTGGACTCCCGCTTAGCGAGATGAGCTCTCTAAGCGAGATTTTCATATAATAAATATGTTCTTCAGCATGAAAAATATGATTTTTTCGCTCTCCTCCTCTCCAAACGCCCACCCAAACCCTAACACCTTCCTCTCCACCACCCACGACCACCGGTGGCCACCACGAGCCACCATTTCTTGCCGTCGAACCCCCACACCAAGAGGAACGTTTTAATCAGAGCAGAACCCTCAGAATCCATCATAAGGATTCGGTGGAGAAAATTCCCTCAATCCTTCCTTTCGTAGCTTCTCTGAGGTAATCTTGACTTCTAAGCCTTTCTCTTAGTTAGTTTGAGTTTTTCTTAGTGTCTCTTATGTTATGAGTACTGTAATAGGATGTTTTTACACTTCCTTGGAAAAACCCTTGAAAATGAGATGTTGTAAAAGTTATCTTTTTTAAAAATTGATGTTATTTTCATGACCTTCACTGAACCCCGGTCATATTGGCGTGATCAGAATTTTAGAATGATATCTCCTTTTAGTAGAATTTGAAACACCCCTTAGCCCTTTATGTTTTAACAGGGGTATTTGACTCTGAATGTTGTCATTAACCTTGTTTTAGAAATCTATACTAAATTTTCTTCAAATTGGTATATAGAACCTTGCATTTGGACTGAGGAACGTGAACAAGAGAGGTATCTGAGTGACGCAAAGAGGAACTAATTTAGAGCTTATAGTAGGTGAAAGGAGTTTATTATAATTTACAGTTTTTGATACCATAGTTGGGGTCAGGGAACCTAACTATGGGGATGTATGTTCGTCTCTGTTGCATGCTGGTTTTCAAGAAAAACAATATTTTTGACTAATGGGATGTGATACGTCTATTATTGATAAATGACATTATTGTTTTTATTAGACTTGTGTTGTCTGAAGACTTGGGGAGTGTGAATCTCAGGTATGAACTATATATGTATATATATGTGAGATGTGACTTACTGATAATATTGTTATTAATGATATTAATTGATATGAGGTGACATTGATGTTTATGATAATGTTGATATAGAGAATGATGTTGTTATTGAAGATGATATTGATAATAATTTATACGAGACGATGTTGGTGTTTATGATAATATTGATAAGAGATGATGTTGTTATTGATGATTATGTTGATATGAGTTGATGTTGTTATTGATGATTATATTAATATGAGATGATGTTGAAAATGTCATTGTGATAATGTATGTTGTGTATGTACATGTGGGGTGCAATGACCTTGTTGGATATCCCTAGTGGGGGAAATATAAAGAGTTTTAAGCATCTCTGGAGGGCGATAGCTTAGAATCTTTAATTATCCATGGTCAGTGCATTGATGGTGCTTATGTTTCATACTTCATATTGCATGGAAATAGTATAAACTTTGTCAATAAGTACTTGTAGTTTCTCATGAGGAGGAATACTTGTACTTGGGGGCATATCACTCGGTTTGGAACTCCCTTGAGACTTAGGCTGATCACCGTGGGGGGGGGGGGGGGGGAGTTGCCTGTGCACGACAAGGTGACCTCGACACCTACTGCCTAATTTTCCTAAGTGAGAGGGTCGTGTGGACATACTTAGGCTAATTACTTGAGGATGGTACCGCATTGTATTTAAGGGTTGAGGTCAGGTGCATGCATCATACTGAGCATGATTGATTGGAATTGTGGATGGATGATGACTATTTGTTGAGTGTGTGTTGGACTAATGAATGTTTGTGTAAGCTTATGATATTTGTTAATATTTTCTTATAATTGTGGTTTTTTTTTGTATTAATTTCTTTTATAATAAACTCACCCCTCACAATTTTTGTACCATGTGGTTGGTATCTGTGATGATCACAAACTTTTGTTCATGGGAGCAGAATGACAACAGTAGAGTACGTGAAGTGAGATTTTTTTGTGGAGCCGCCAAGCCGATGTGATGACATTGGGATTATTTTGGGAGAGAGTTGTGTTTTGTTAATCAACTCCTCCGTAGCTGGTTCCATAATTTTTTTTAATTGAGGATGTAAATCACAGATTTAATTATATGTATGAACAAATTTACTTTCCATTATGTGAATGATGTGTACTGAGTTACTATACCTATATATATATATATATATATATATATATATATATATATATATATATATATATATGTATATTCATTTAACTAATGGTGCATTTTTTGGTGAATGTATATTGAAAAAAAAATTACTTTCATTTTTCATAAGCAAATTAACGGAGTTTTCATTTAAAAATTGAAATTTTCACGGTTTAGAGTGGTGATATCGTAGCGACGAGGCGGGTCATTACATCTTTTAGTCTTAAATAATTTATTTATTTTTGTTTTTTTATTAACAGTAAACATGGCTTCCAATAATTATAATGTTAGTAGTGGAAGTGATAATTTTGGTACACCTAATGTTGCTAGTGGGAGCGATAATTCAGTGTCTTCTTCAATACAAATGTAAATGCAGCTCCTTTGTGAAATTATGTTACGAAATTGGATAAAAGGGGAGAAGTAGGAGGAACTTGGAATTTTAAGTGTAATTTTTATGGTGAATCTAGAAATGAAAGTTATTCGAGGGTGAAGGCTCATTTACTTCAAGTTAAAGGACAAGGAATTGCTATTTGTAAAAAAGTGACCCGACAAGATACAATTGAAATGACGAGGGCGAAAGAAGAGTTTGAAAGGAAAAAAGAGTTGAGACCTAAGATGTTCCTTTACCATGTCAATCTCAATCTTAATCGAAACTTGATTTCTCCTCTAAAAAACTAAAATATGATTTTCCACCTACTTTGAGATCATTTGACATTCCTACTAGGAACCAATTGGATCAAGAAATTGCAAGAATGTTTTTTTACGAGTGGTTTGCCATTTAATCTTGCAAGAAATCCACACTCTTGGAGATCTTATTCTTTTGCTGCTAACAATAGCTTGTTAGGTTATATTCCTCTTGGTTACAATAAATTGCACACCACATTACTGCATCAAGAAAAATCAATGTTGAGTTGTTGTTACAACCAATCAAAACAACTTGGAAAGATAAAAGGGTTACAATTGCGACTGATGGTTGGAGTGATCCTACTAGAAAACTTCTCATTAATTTCATGGCAACTTGTGGAAAAGGTCCAATGTTTCTTAAAGCTGTGAATTGTTTTGGGCAAGTGAAAGATAAATTTTTCATTGTCAATTTGATGAAAGAAGAGATTGATGAGGTGGGTCATCAAAATATGGTGCAAATTGTAACTGACAATGCAACTAATTGTAAGGGGGTGGGGGAGATAATTGAGAGCATGCATCCTCACATATATTTGACACCATGTGTTGTCCACACTCTTAACCATGCTTTGAAAAACATTTATGCTGCTAAGAATATAGTGGACAGTGAGGAAACATTTGAATTGTGTAATTGGATCACTGACATTCCTGGAGATGCCATACAAATCAAGAATTTCATCGTGAACCATAACATGAGATTGGCAATCTTCAATCGATTTACTCCTCTTAGATTGCTTTCAGTTGCCAATACTTGTTTTGCCTCCACTATCGCGGTGCTAAAGAAGTTTAAGCTAATCGAGAGAGGTCTTCAAGTGATGTTCATCAGTCAATAATGGATTTTTTATAGAGAGGATGACACAAGGAAGGCAAACTTTGTGAAAGAGAAGATTGTGAATGATGATTGATGGGATAAGGTAGACTACATCATTGATTTCACAAGACCAATCTATGACATGAGTCGGGTTTGTGACACTGATAGATCATGCCTTCACTTGGTGTATGAGATGTGGGATTCCATGATTGAGAAGGTGAAACTTGAGATTTACAAGAAAGAAAAGCATTCTCGCTCACAAAATTGTCCATTTTATGATACAATATATCAAGTCTTAATAGCTCGTTGGACAAAGAGCTATACTTCTCTTCATTGTCTAGCCCACTCATTGAATCCAAGGTATATATTCTTTAAAGTTAGCTTTCTATGTTAATAAAAATAATTCCTTTTGATAAATGTGTAATGCTTGTTTTTGTTTGACACTTGATGAAGGTATTATAGTGATGGATGGCTTCATGAGGATCACTCTAGAGTTGCTTCTCATAGAGATGTCGAAATCTCTTGTGACAAAATGAAGTGCTTTCAGAGACTATTTCCTAATAGTGATGATTTTGATAAAGTCTATGATTAGTATGCTCAATTCTCATTTATGACAGGTCCATTTGAAGATCCAACTTCTCTTTCAAATAGATACTCTTTGGATCCTAGGAATTGGTGGGCTAACTTTGGTGTCGAGACTCCTTTCCTTCAATCTATGGCTTTCAAGTTGCTTAGACAACCGACTTCGTCCTCTTGTTGTGAGCGAAATTGGAGTACCTACTCTTTCATTCACTTATTTAGGAGGAATAGGTTGAATCCAAGTTGTGCTAAAGATTTAGTTTACATTCTCAACAACCTCAGTCTCCTATCAAGAAATTCTGATCAATATGAGAATGAGAAGACCAAAATGTGGGATGTTGGTGGTGATGCATTTGATTCAATGGATGATGTGGGATTTTTAGTGTTTGCAAAACTCTCACCCGATGAGCCAGAATTGGAGAACTAGTTGATCACCGAGAATGTTGACAATGCTTGATGTTTTATTTTATTTGTTGTTTTAGACATTAAAGTAAGTTGTTTCTAGTACTTTTTACTGTTAATTTCACACTTTGCACCTTAATGCTTTATTTTGGTAGGCTATTGGATTATCTTTAAGTTTATAATATGCTAGTGTTGCTACTTATTTCTCATGTTTTTTTTTAATTTTTCAGTTTTTTAAATAATAAAAAATATTTAAAAATTTGACGTTTCCTAGCCGTACTTGTATCTTGGGATTTCTAGATTTGTTGTTTCCCATCCTCACTCCCGTATCCGTATGTTCCCGTCCCCATTTTGGTGCATCCTAGGTTTTATGAATTTGAAAGTTCATTTAGATTCTAAAGAAGTTATTCAAAGAGTTAAAGGTTTATAGGTTTCTCATAATCTTGACAAGATTATAGTGGAGTCTATTAAGGCAAAACCATTGTGCCTACTATGAAAGTTCACTTTTCTCAAATTAATAGGAAGTGATATAATGTTTCAGATATTCTTGCAAAATATTGTCTCTCATTAGAGGAGAGAATGTTGCCATTTTTAGATGTATCCAATTTTGTGATTTTTGCTATCCAGGTCAATGTAGTAGGCTTGGGGTAGTTTTTTTTTTTTTTTCAGGCTTTTGCCCTATCAATACAATAAAAAAATATTTTTAATTTATTAACCAGGTTTGTTCACTGGTACGAATCATCCATGAACCGAATTTACCCAAATTGACTCAAATAGTTTGGGTTGAATATTTAGTGTGTTTGGCTTCAACCAACCCATTAATAATAATAACAATATACATAACTTATATTTTAAAAATTCAAATGCATTTTAATAAAATTTTAGCTTGTAAAAAATATTAAACATACGTAAATGTTGTGACTCTTTAACCTAATCCGACCGTTTGTAAATGTGTTAGTTTGAGTTGGATTTTACAAAAAGAAAATTGACAAGACTGACCTAACTTAACCTAATCCATCTAAGTTTGATTGGGTTAAGTCATTGGTTTGGACAATTTTGACCCAATCCAATCCTTGAACATATGCGTATTTTAAAAGAGTTTAAATTTTATTTAATCAAATATTTTAAAAAGACATAAATAAGTGTATTAAAAAGACATAAATAAGTTAATATAAATTATATATTTTATTAATATTTTACTATTTTACAGACTCGCTTAAGTCTATTTTTCAGTTGATTACGTTAAATTATATTTCATAAACAATAATATATTTATTAAGAATAAGTAATTTATTATTAATGAAAAATATAGTATGATATATATTAGATTTTAAACCTATTTGGTGCACGCGTTTATTTAAATTTTATATTTTTATATCTGTATTTAATGTCTATATAAATATATAAATAAAATTATTTTAAAAAAATCAATTAATAAACAAATTATAAAAACTACAATAATTATTTGTAACATAAGATGATATACTAAATTTTTGGAATAAAAAAATGCAGGTATTAATTCAAAAAATATATATATTTTTTTAATTTGAATACACATTAAGAAAAAACAAGTTGTATAAAAATGGTTGAGAAAGATATATTGTTGTAGGAATACAACAATCAACACCGGACTCCTGCAAATATATAAAGATACTATAACTGATTTATAAAAATGTAATTAAATTTAAAATAATTCACAGATACATATTTTAAAGTAACTAATTTATTTTTTAAAATAATTTATAAATAATACTTTAAATCATCGTGGACATTACTATTTATATTAAAATTATTAAGTTAGTAGACTGTATCCTCTCCATATAATTTACTTAATCAACAGTAATGTACATCTAATGAATTTAATTATATTAAAACTATTATTTAATAATATTAAACCAAGAATGAACCTATTCTTAAATTTAATACTATTTATAACTATTAATTTATATTAATCTATATTACCGTTTCAAATTGGTCATTAAGTTAGTGAACTATGTCCTCTCTATATAATCTTAAGCTAAATGTTATGAGATTAAATATTTTATTTAATCTGATTTTAGTAGTTTTTCTGATTATAACGGTGGTAGAGTGATGTGCCATCATTTTCTCCTATTTCTTAACCCTTTTTTGCCCCATTTTAAATACTGATTAGTCTTGATTGTCAAATTTATTAGGCAATTTTATTATTTGGGCCCATTCAGCTAATTTGATGTTTTTAATCTAATTTCAGGAATTAATGAAGCACTTGAATCTAGCATTGGGCTTGAATCTAGAATTGGGCTTGGACTTGAAGAGGGCAGACTAATTTATTCTATAAAATTAGATCTTATCTTATCTAGATATTATTTAGATTTGATCTCATCTAGATATTATTTCATCTAGATCTTATCTTATCTTATCTTATCTAGATTTGATTTGATTTTCCTTATGGGCTTGGATTTAAAACATATTTGTAAGCTTTGGGGCTGAAAAAAACTATATAACAGCACCAAGGTTCTAGTTTAGGGGACACCCTCTCTCCCTCGCGGGAGACTCTCTCTCTCCCCTCTCTCTTCTATTTTTCGTTTTTAGTTTTAGTCTCTCTTCTCTTTCTCTTTTATTTTCGTTTTTTTTTACAATTCCAGTTCAGACTTTTAGTTTTATCAATAAAATTTCATTCTCTATTTGATTAATGGAAGGCTAAGTCCGCAGCGTTGTTTTCCCTTGAGGATCAAGCACAGTTCTCTTTGAGGTTCTATTATTACTGTTAAATTCTGTTTAGTTTTTCCTCTTCACTAATTACTTTGAATTTGTTGCTTTTAATTCATGCATGCTTAGTGCTTGATTAATTGTCTCTGCGCTTAATTTACGTTCATGCTTAATGATCGTTTATGAGTAATTGGTGTATGTGATGCTTAATCACATAATGAATGCCTTATGTTGAATTTCGCTTAGTAATTTAATTTAGGGTTGGATTAAGTGGTTAAATTGATAAAGGATAAACTCTCGTAACCTAGGATAAGAGACTTGCTTGTGAATCAAGGGGAAACAACGTGTTTTAATTATGATATTTTCTAATTCACATATATTCGTTGTTTAATTTACAAAAGCAAACAACCCCCCCCATCGTTACTGTTACTGTTACTGCAAGTATATTATGAACATTTGGCTTGTCACTGCTCGTTGGGAAACGACCTAGGATCACTTCCTAGTTACTACATTTTAATGTTTATTTGATTCGGGTACGGCCTCGATCAAATTTGGCGCCGTTGCCGGGGAGCAGTGTCCAAAGGTTCATAATAGCTAGCTATTGTTGTGTGTTTAATCCTTTCGTGTTTTATGTTTAATTGTTAGTATTGTGTTAGTATGTGTGTTGATTAGTTCACTGGTATTGATAACAGACAAATCCAGAATCCATATATCTAGGCTAATTAGACTTGTCAGGTTTTAGCGATTTTAATATATAGATTTTAGTCCTTATTTTCATTGTCGGTTTTCCTTAGAAGTAGTTATTCCTTATTTTTTTACTGTTGGGTTTTAGGAGTAAGTATTTAGATTTAGTAGATTTAGATCTTATTTATTTGAATTTCTTAGAAGTAGTTATCTTTATCGCAATTTAAATATTTTATCATATCTTATCTTTAAATTTTTTATCTTATCTTATCTATTATCTTTATCTTCTATTTTGATCTTTCAATCTTTTATCTTCGAATTTTATCTTTAAATATCTTATCTTTTCTTTTATCTTCTAATTTTATCTTTAAATATCTTATCTTTTCTTTACCTTATCTTCTATCTTCTATTTTAAATTCTTATCTCTTGCTTTTAAATTGGGTTTGCATTAATCTAAATACAAACAAAGTACCTGTTTCAGTCTTGGGTGTTTTGCTGTGAAGATTGTGCAACCAAGCAGAAAAGATTGGAGTACCAGGCTTGATGATGCTCTCTGGGCACATCGGACTGCCTACAAAGCACCCATAGGAATGTCTCCTTACCGGGTTGTCTTTGGAAAGGCATGTCATCTTCCAGTGGAAATTGAGCACAAAGCATACTGGGCAGTGAAGACTTGCAACTTCTCTATGGATCAAGCTGGCGAGGAAAGGAAGTTGCAACTGAGTGAGTTAGATGAAATCTGCCTAGACGCCTACGAGAATGCCAAGTTCTACAAAGAAAAGACCAAGAAGTTCCATGATAGCATGATAGTTAAAAAAGACTTTGTGGTTGGGCAAAAAGTGTTATTGTATAATTCTAGGCTTGGACTCATGAGTGGTAAGTTGAGGTCTAAGTGGATTGGTCCTTTTGTTGTTACTAATGTTTTTCCTTATGGTACAGTTGAGATCAAAAGCGACTCCACAAACAAGAGCTTCAAGGTCAACGGACATCGACTTAAGCCATTCCTCACGAACCCTTCTTTAGTGGACGTAGTGGTGGAAGAGACTTCCTTACTCCACCCTACTCTTCCTCCACCATGACTTAGGGAGTTTTTCTTTTCCTATCTCCTTCTTTGCTTTTATTACACTTGTCCGATTCTCTTTGATGATTTAATTGTTTTTAATCTTTTAATTGTGCTACATTGAGGACAATGTGTTGTTTAAGTATGGGGGAGGGGGAGTGTTCTTTGGTTTTGCTAGTTTTGTTGGTTTTGTTAATTTGTTAGTTGTGTTAATTTGTTAATGTTGTTAGTTTCGTCGGATTTTCAGTTTAATATTTTGGGTCAATTTTGTGTGCACGTACGACTTTGCATGTTTTTCTTTGAATTATAGGATATGTTCAAGAAATGGGTAATTGTTTTGAAAATAAAAGTTCTTGACATTTTGTGACTTGAAATCCTTGATTCTTCTCTACATGTCATGATAGTTTTGAAAGCTCAATTTGAAAGTGATGATTTTACCTTTGTGAGAATTTGAGCCATCCATCATTATAATCATTTGGTGTGTTTTGCCCCATTGATTGCTTGCACAATAGTCTTGGCTTGATTCTTGTTGATGCGTCCTAATTCACATGCATATTTGGAAATGATTAAGGCAATTTTGTTCTTATAAGCTTCTAGCCAAATGGACTTACCTTGAATTAATTCCTTTGATAGCCCTTTTGAGCCTTGTTTCCCTTTCCTTGTTTTGAAGCTCACTACAAGCCTTAAGTGAAAAACCATGATATTACCATATCCTTAAGGAATTTTGGAGCTTTGGAATTGTTTTGGGAATAAGTGTGGGGGGTTTTTGTTTCATTGGACAACTTGTTTTGTTGACTATGCTTCATGATGTATTTTGGGCCATACTTGATGTACATTGTATATTGGTTAAATGTTGGACATGCTGAATGAAATGTTGTTTCTCAAAGGCAAAAAAAAAAAAAAAAAAAAAATTCGAAAAAAAATTCGAAAAAAAAAAAAAGAAAAGCAATAAAGTTGAGTGAATAAGATCTTAAATGGCACAAGAATGATGAAACTCTTGGTTCTACTCTTCATGTTTAATTTTTATCTTTACTTCTTTTTATTTTCTTATTTTTTTCTTAATATGCACTTATTCCCCTTTGCTCCTCTATTCCTTTGGAATTTAGCCACTTATTCCATATTTCTCCATACCTTGTCCTTGGCCCCATTACAACCTTAAAAGACCTTTTGATCCTCATGTGCTTGTGTTTATGGGTTGATTGTCAATTTTAGAATCTTGCCAAGTTTATGTGGTGTTTGCTTTCATGGGTGCTTTGAGGGTAAATAGTAGCCTAGACACTTGAGAGATAGAGTGTATATCTTGTGAGGCTTTATCACTTTTCATTCTTGAGCTGATTAACTATTTTGCCATGATTGGGTTGCTTGGATGATTTTCATGAATGTCTTGACTTTTTGGATCTCCTTATGTTAGATGTTACCCATTCCTTTTATTCCTTGATGTTCATTGAGAAATATGTGAATGTTTTTGTTTGTCTCCCTCTGATATCCTTGGATTTTGTTCTTTGTTTCATTTTGCCCAGGAGTGCAAAAGGCTAAGTATGGGGGGTTTTGATGTGCCATCATTTTCTCCTATTTCTTAACCCTTTTTTGCCCCATTTTAAATACTGATTAGTCTTAATTGTCAAATTTATTAGGCAGTTTTATTATTTGGGCCCATTCAGCTAATTTGATGTTTTTAATCTAATTTCAGAAATTAATGAAGCACTTGAATCTAGCATTGGGCTTGAATCTAGAATTGGGCTTGGACTTGAAGAGGGCAGACTAATTTATTCTATAAAATTAGATCTTATCTTATCTAGATATTATTTAGATTTGATCTCATCTAGATATTATTTCATCTAGATCTTATCTTATCTTATCTAGATTTGATTTGATTTTACTTATGGGCTTGGATTTAAAACATATTTGTAAGCTTTGGGGCTGAAAAAAACTATATAACAGCACCAAGGTTCTAGTTTAGGGGACACCCTTTCTCCCTCGCGGGAGACTCTCTCTCTCCCCTCTCTCTTCTATTTTTCGTTTTTAGTTTTAGTCTCTCTTCTCTTTCTCTTTTATTTTCGTTTTTTTTACAATTCCAGTTCAGACTTTTAGTTTTATCAATAAAATTTCATTCTCTATTTGATTAATGGAAGGCTAAGTCCGCAGCGTTGTTTTCCCTTGAGGATCAAGCACAGTTCTCTTTGAGGTTCTATTATTACTGTTAAATTCTGTTTAGTTTTTCCTCTTCACTAATTACTTTGAATTTGTTGCTTTTAATTCATGCATGCTTAGTGCTTGATTAATTGTCTCTGCGCTTAATTTACGTTCATGCTTAATGATCGTTTATGAGTAATTGGTGTATGTGATGCTTAATCACATAATGAATGCCTTATGTTGAATTTCGCTTAGTAATTTAATTTAGGGTTGGATTAAGTGGTTAAACTGATAAAGGATAAACTCTCGTAACCTAGGATAAGAGACTTGCTTGTGAATCAAGGGGAAGCAACGTGTTTTAATTCTGATATTTTCTAATTCACATATATTCGCTGTTTAATTTACAAAAGCAAACAACCCCCCCATCGTTACTGTTACTGTTACTCTGCAAGTATATTATGAACATTTGGCTTGTCACTGCTCGTTGGGAAACGACCTAGGATCACTTCCTAGTTACTACATTTTAATGTTTATTTGATTCGGGTACGGCCTCGATCATAGAGGCATGTGCTATATTAAGCAAAATTATTCTTGGTGAGCCATAATTAGTTATCTAAACTATGGTTTTGCAGTGGTTTTTGAAATTTAGTTCTAGACTTACCTATCAAACTTTTGATAAGTGTAATATGCAACACTAACATAGCATGACGACGTGACCACACTCCATAAAGCTCAAAGTAGATTTCATACTAGTGTTACACGGATTTATTTATATTATATATTTAATTAATTTTTAAATTAATTTAGTCTGTCTTATTTTTATTTTGTAGTTTCTGATTTCCCTTTTCATTTCAGTGCTTTACTCTTATCGTTGTCTCTTTCTATTTCTCTTTGGGTAATTATTTTTTTCTTCTAATTTTCATTAGTTTATTTAATATTAACTACATCATAAAATTATTTTAATACCTCTAATTTCATAATTGAATTGAGAAAAGTAAAATAAAATTTACATAGAGATAAAAAAATAGATTTCAATAATATCGATTATTCATTTTACTGATGTTTTTCACATAACTGATGTTGTGTTTGTGTATGTGCTAAAAAATTAAATTATTAATAATAATTAATTATTATATAGTTTTGATAATTATTTTGTTGCAATAGAAAATCTCGGTAAAAAAAATAATATATTTTATTATTAATTAAAAGTATGTTATAATATATATATATATATATATATATATATATATATATATATATATATATATATATATATATATATATATATATATATATATGGTTTTGCTCAGTCATTTTAAATCATGAGACTTAGTTTTAAATCATTTTAAATTAGGTATTATTAAATTTTCAATAAATAATATTTTGATCTCAATTAATTAAAACAGGTAACCGTTACTAAAATGAAATACAAAATTTTTAACAGATGAGTATTAAAAAAAATTACCATTATTTTGATATCAGTAGTGATTAAAAAAGTTAATAAATGTAAAATAGTCTTCTAAAATTTGCAACATATCATGATTAAAAAAATAATATCATATACAGGCATTATAAAAATCAAATTTTAAAATCAAATTTATGAACAAATTTAATAGAAAAAGTATTCATGCACAAATTTAATGAAAAAAAAATATTTAATGAATTTAGCTAAATCAAACCTAACTAGATTTATAATAATTTAAATTTGTTATACTTACTCACGAAATAAATTTCTAATATACGAATCATGATTAAAAAAATGAAACTGGTAAATATAGGTTTTAAAAAAATGAACTTCAGAATTGATTTTTTTTTAAGAAAAACTTTAGAAACGTTTAGAACATATGTTTTTGTTTTTTAAAAATTATTATATCATCTTACGTTACAAATATCTATTGTAGTTTTTATAATTTATTTATTAATTGATTTTTTAAAATAATATATATATATATATATATATATATATATATATATAATACAAATATAAAAGATATAAAATTTAAATAAAACTGTGCATCGCACATATTTAAATCTAGTTATTAACAAAATAAAGTACTTAATGTTGGATCAAGTGGTCTCGGAATAATTAAGAAGGGGGATTGAATTAATTATTAACGTGTCTTGACTAATTAAAAATTTATCTTTCTTAATGTTACTAGATTTAATTAGGCTTTTACTAAAGAACAGAAATAGAAACTTAACCAAAAATAAAAGCGATAATTAAAAGTACTTATTCACGAGAGATGTATTCTCTCTTGTTCTCAGTATAACAATCCCCAAGTAGATGTACCCTCCAATGTGTTGGGACAAAGAATTCTCAGGCAGTTAGTCCTTTGAATCTTTGTAAGGGGAAACAAAAGATATCTCAGACGGTTAGTCCTTTGAAATCTTTTGCTTAAGGGGAAGGGAAGAATCAAAAAAATTCTCAGGCGGTTAGTCCTTTGAATCTTTTGTAAGGGAGAAGAGAGATACAAAAGAATTCAGGCGGTTAGTCCTTCTGTTCTTTTGGCAAAGGAAGAAGAGAATGAAAAAGATGAATAGCACAAGTTTTTGAACAAATAACTTTTCCTGAAAGAGAAATTATTGAACAAAAACTTTTAGAAAGATGAAGAGAAAATGAATCAGAAAATTCTGTAGAAAGAGTTGAAAGATATTTGAAAGATTGATTGAAAAATTCATTTTTAGATTGATGCCATGGTCACATATTTATAATCTCTTGATAACTTAAGTTAAAGTTTGTGACTCTTAGCAATTTCTTTAAAACTAGTCACCTTAAAAATTGTGACTCTTTTGAAAACTAGTCACTTAAAAATTGTGACTTTTGGAAATTTATTTTTCAAAATTGTGACTCTTAGCAATTTCTTTTGAAAACTAGTCACTTGAAACTAGTCACTTAAAAGG
Source organism: Glycine soja (assembly GCF_004193775.1). Taxonomy (NCBI): domain Eukaryota; kingdom Viridiplantae; phylum Streptophyta; class Magnoliopsida; order Fabales; family Fabaceae; genus Glycine; species Glycine soja. The sequence continues at coordinate 11,259,111 of NC_041017.1, read as the reverse complement.
TGTAATCGATTACACATCAACAGATGTGACTCTTCATGTTTAAATTTTGAAAATCAAAACGTTTAGAACTCTAGTAATTGATTACAAGTATTGTGTAATCGATTATAAGTATTGTGTAATCGATTATACAAGTTTAAAATGATTTAAAACTGTTTAAACACAAGTTGTGACTCTTGAAATTTGAAATCTAACGTTTTAAAACACTGGTAATCGATTACCAGAGGGTAAAACTCTTTGGTAATGATTTTGTGAAAACTTCTTGTGCTACTCAATGTTTTGGAAAACTTTTTTAGTACTTATCTTGATTGAGTCTTCTCTTGATTCTTGAATCTTGAGTCTTGAAACTTGATCTTGATTATTCTTGAATCTTGATTCTTGAAACTTGATTCTTGAAACTTGATTCTTGAATCTTGATTCAATGTTTTGGAAAACTTTTTTAGTACTTATCTTGATTGAGTCTTCTCTTGATTCTTGAATCTTGAGTCTTGAAACTTGATCTTGATTATTCTTGAATCTTGATTCTTGAAACTTGATTCTTGAAACTAGATTCTTGAATCTTTGGAATTTGCTTAACTCTTGATTCTTTGACATCATCAAAATAACCTTGTAAGACATTGCTTCCACACTTAACAACAAAATGTGAATTTTTTTTATGAATACCAATTTTGATCCTTGAAAGTGAGAAACATTAACATATTAGTTCTTGAAAGATAGAAAATTTGAATTTAGTCTCCAAATGTGTAAAAAATACGATAAATTAATCATATAGTTAACTCTCCTTTGTTATCTCTAACCCGTGCCTATATGACACCTCTGGTGGCGATTGCCATATGTTTTTCAAGTGTTTAAAAGTTGACTTTTGAATTTAGTTTATAAACTTAATAATTTTTTGTCATTTTAGTCACTCAACTTAATCACTTATTGTCATCTTAGTCCCTAAACTTATTATATACTGTCATTTTAGTTCTTGAAAGTACCTTTAAAATTTTAATTAAGTCTTACTTTGCATGTAAATAATTAGCATACCATATCTTCTTGCTTCCATTTTAGATCCCTCATATTTTCACCTCCCTCTTCCACACTTTGTAGTTTAATTTAAATTATTCCAACACCTTCATTTCTCTCTTCATGACTTTCAAGTTTTTTTAATTGTCTTTTCATGATTAATGTTATTCCCTAAAGGGTATTGATTAAGGAACTTAGAGGAGAAAAATATTATTGAGATGTATAAAATTAATTTGTCCATGATATATTTTGTGTTCTCTTATGATCTTCACAATAAATAATTTTTCCTTTTAGTTTCTTAACCATTATCATTTTGGCATTGTTTAGCAAGATTCTTCCATGAAATAGATTAATTAATTAATTAATTAATCTAACATTCTATACATATTAATAACATATAAAATAATAACTTGATATAAAATCTTGTTAGCAATGTCTTGAATATAGTCACTAACTACTACTATGTAATCACTCATAAATTAGTTCCATATCTATAGTGTAATTTAAATGGCAAAATTGGTAAGAGGAAGGTGAAAAATATAAGGAATGGAGAATAGAAGTGAGAGAATATAGTAATATGTATGCTAATAATTTACAAGTATCATGGGATTGAAAATTTGAAAGTGCTTTGGGGAACCAAAATGACAATATGTGGTTAAGTTCATGACCAAAATGTTAGCAAGTGATTAAGTTCATGAACTAAAATGACAATAGATTTTTAAGTTCAGATATTAAATTGAAAAATCAATTTTTAGACATGTGATAACTATGTATTACAACCACCTGGATGACACATGTTGCACTTTTTGTATATTTGAAGTCAAAATTTTCATTTTTTAGGAACCAATATATGCATGTCTCAAACTTTTAGAAATCAAAATAAACATTTGTTATTTTTTTTTAGGAATCTTTCTCATCAAATCTACATTGGGAACATTTTTATTATGTATGGAATAAGTAACAACAATACTAGTAGAAACCTTGGAGACGATAAAATATATTTTTTAATTTAATTTATATGTATTGTCATAATAAAAAAGTACATATAAATAAGTGCTACAACACAATCTAGAATACACTGCTTTTAACAATTTTTTTACTATTAATTAAAATATATTAAAAATTATAAGACTTATTATATAAAAGAAAAATTATAAACCAATAAAAAATAATGTTTTACTTTTCTCTAAGAAGAATTAACCATAACTACATCATCTTTTCTTAAAATAAATAAATAATTAGATCGTCTTATTTATTAATAGGATAGGGCAGTAGAGAAAATTCTTAATAGATATTTGTGAAAAAAATTGTTTTACACTGCTAGTATATTCAAATTAAATTTTGTTTCTACTATCTTTGCTTGCTAATATTTTACTAATCCACTAAATATCATATTAAAGATGTTAAATAAAAAATAATAAAGTAGAATATAAAAAAACAATTAATTTTTACTTTCTTCAATAAAAAGTTTTAAAAAAATGGTAGGAGGATAGCATCATTCTGAGTGCAGGCGTCCAACTATATAATTCCATCACTATTCTTAAATATTTAACGAATAATAAAATTATTTTACTCAAAGGATAGTGTTCACCAATATATAATTTACTCTTTTATATTAATTTATTATATTTTTTATATCTTGATATTTTATAATTTTATATTATATTAATATGACATTTTATTTTTTTTATTTATTGTATAATGTAAACTTGTTGTTGTTAATGGACATTATTGTATTTTAATAATATTTAAACTTATGTATTACCATATATTTAATTAGACTTTTATGTATATTTTGAATGTTAAGAACTTGTAAAATAATGTTTTATTTCAGTTTTTATTATTATATAAAGTAATGTGATATTATATTTGTTTAAGATTATTTTATAAACTATTATTATTATTTTATTTGTACATGTTTAAAAATTACAGTTGAATCATTGAATCTTAAATCAATATCTTGATCGGTTCAATAATGAGTTTGATTTTAAAAATATTGGTATCCATCAAAACTAATATATTTACTTTACTCTCGTGATAAAGTATTCTTAAGAACAAAGAAAATAAAAAAAATGAACTATAATATAAATTCATAGTTAATTAAAACAAAAAAATCTTAAACACAATAAACCTAGGATTTAAACTACCACAACAAAAGTGGACAATTGATAAACTTATTCGGGTACTTATCACATAATATTAGCCTAGTTGAGAAATATCCCAAGTCAACCACAACACCACAAATTGTTTTTCAACAAATTGAGTTGAGAAGATTTTATTAGCAAACCCATAAAGATCCTAACAATAGTTCATTCTAAATTTTTAATAAATTAAAAACACTAAAAGAAGGGCTACTCTTAGACCACTTGGCCCATATAATAGTAGGCCTATTAGAAAGAGACAAGAGTCCATCTGATTAAGCAGATATATCTATTAGAAAAGAGATATTTTGTTTTTAAGTTTTGTCTTGTTTTCCAAGAAGCTTCTAGAACATTCTTAGATGCTAACAACTGTAAGAGGTCTTATGACCTAGGACCTTGACATCTGTATATTTAAAAGATATTATTAAATGAATGAAATAGAGAACCTTTTTGTTTGCATTTTTATTTGTTATATGTTTTAGGAGAGCCTCCCTGTTCAAGGTTGGAACCCTAGCCTCCATAAAGAGGTCTATCAACCCTCTATAATTGGTGTTTTCATCCTTGTACCATGCCTCCAAACAAAAACAAAGAAAATGAAATGGAAGATGCCATGCTCCTCATGGCTAAAAAATTCATAACTTGGAACTTCAAGGTAACGTCCACCATGAGCAACTCCTGGTGCGCCTTGAAGCTAGCCAGATCGAAATCGCAATTGTTCTTGCAACCCTCACAAGCAAAATCAACAACCTCATCAAGCCTACCCCCACCCTGACCCACCCTCTATGACAGTTGTTGCCACTCCCACCAACTCCTCCAACACCTTTGTCAATGGTCCTGATGGTAAAGTTCATTCCTTTTCTGATGCCATGCTCCTCATGGCTAAAAAATTCAGAACTTGGAATTTCAAGGTAACGCCTGCCATGAGCAACTCTAGGTGTGCCTTGAAGTTAGCCAGATCGAAATTGCAACTATTCTTGCAACCTTGACAAGCAAAATCGACAACCTCACCAAGCCTACCCCGACCCTCGACCTACCCTCTATACAATTGTTGCCACTCCCACCAACTCTGTTGGATCGAGTGGCCTTGGAATAATTAAGAAGGGGGGGTTGAATTAATTATAAATGTGTCTTGACTAATTAACAATTTATCCTTCTTAATATTACTAGATTCAATTAGGCTTTACAACTAAGTTATGAGAAAGTAAAGAATAGAAACAATAACTTAGACAAAAGTAAAGCGGAAATAAAAAGTACATAGCGGAAAGATAAAGAGTGTAGGGAAGAAGAAGACAAACATAAGATTTATACTGGTTCAGCCACAACCCGTGCCTATGTCCAGTCCCCAAGCAACCACCGGTTCTTGAGATTTCTAATAACCTTGTAAAATCCTTTACAAGCAAAGATTCACAAGGGATGTACCCTCCCTTGTTCTCTTTGAACAACCAAGTGGATGTACCCTCCACTTGAACTGATCCACAGGAGGTGTACCCTCTCTTGTTCTCAGTATTACAACCCAAGTAGATATACGCTCTACTTGTACCACAAAGGATGTACCCTCCAATGTGTTAAGACAAAGAATTCTTAGGCGGTTAGTCCCTTGAATCTTTGTAAGGGGAAACAAAAGATATCTCAGGCGGTTAGTCCTTTGAAATCTTTTGTTTAAAGGGAAGAGGAAGAATCAAAAGAATTCTCAAGCAGTTAGTCCTTTGAATCTTTTGGCAAGAGGGAGAAGGAAGAATCAAAAGAATTCTCAGGCGATAGTCCTTTGAATTCTTCTAGCAAGAGAGAGAAGGAATGAAGAAAAAGAATAGCACAAGTTTTTGGACAATGAACTTTTCTTGAATAAAGAAATTTTTTAACAAAAACTCTTAGAAGAATGCTTTAAATGAATGAAAGAAATTTGAAAGTTGTCTTTTTAAAATTCGTGTCATGGTCACATATTTATAGTCATTTGATGACTCAAGTTAAAATTTTATGATTCTTGTCAATTTCTTCAAAACTAGTCACTTTTTAAAAGTTGTGACTCTTTTGAAAACTAGTCACTTTAAAAGTTGTGACTCTTTTGAAAACTAGTCACTTAAAAGGTTGTGACTTTTGAAAAATCTTCATAAACTAGTCACTTTAAGAATTGTGATTTTTGGTGATTTAATTTTCAAAATAAGTCACTGGTAATCGATTACCATTGTAGTGTAATCGATTACACATCAACAGATGTGACTCTTCATGTTTAAATTTGAAAACCAACATTTAGAATCACTGGTAATTGATTACACAAGTTTGAAATGATTTGAAAAAGTTTAATCACAAGTTGTGACTCTTGAAATTTGAAATCTAACATTTTAAAACATTGGTAATCGATTACATGATTATGGTAATCGATTACAGCTTTGTAAATCAGTTTAAAAAGAATGTTGGCTACTGGTAATCGACTACTGCCTTCTGGTAATCGATTACCAAAGAGTAAAACTCTTAGTAAAAGATTTTTCTTTGAAAAATTCTCTTGAACAAAATTATGCTATTCAATATTTTGAAAAACTCTTTTAATACTTATCTTAATTGAGTATTCTCTTGAATCTTCACTTTAATCTTGAATCTTGATTGAACGACTCTTTGATTCTTGAAACTTGCTTTCATTGAACGACTCTTTGATTCTTGAAACTTGCTTTACTCTTGATTCTTGACTTGAGTCTTTGGCATCATCAAAATAATCTTGGAAAACATTGCTTCCATAATCTCCCCCTTTTTGATGATGACAATCCTGAAATCAAGAGAATACATGCAAGTTTTGTTCTATCGTTCACTCATCTCTTTCTCCCCCTTTCTTTTTGAATTTATGCTTAATTTTAAAGCTTTGAAAATATAATATCTTGATTTTTAAAATACCCATTTTCTCTCCCCCTTTGGAAACATCAAAAAGCCAAAGTGCGTAAAATAAAATCATACATAAATAATTTTAAAACATACACAAAGCATAACTTGAATATCATAAAGTTTAGATACATATAACTGGTCATATATCATTGAAATAACTAAGAAAAGAATACTTATAAACAACTAAGAGCAAATAAATATAATTACCATGTTCAGTCATAATTAACCAAGTAGCAAATAGTAAAAGCAAACCCAATGTTCAGAGAATAATGTCATAAAACATAGCCAAATACAAGGCTTAAAATTAAAATATAATAATAATAATCTAAATCTATGAGGATGGTGGTGGAAGGTCGAAGCATTGACGAATATAACTCATATCCTCCTCAAGCTGAGTGATGCGAGTATCCATTCCCGCAAACTGTGCATCAAAAGCATCAATGTGGCTGTCCAAGGAATCAAAATGCTCACCAACGAAGGTGTGGAGTCCATCCAATCTGTCAAGAATGTTGTGCATAAGAGATGAAGAATCATCTCTCTGAGGAGGTGGTGATGGAGAACGGTCTTCTACGGCCTGTGCTGGTGCGTCCTTCTTCACCCAAGAACCATCCCTCTCTTTGCGGTATCCAAAAGAGGAGACCACATTCGCACCGGTAGAGAAAGATCTCTTGACTTTAACAAAGGGATCAGAGTCAAGAGATACATTAAAATGTTGTAAGAACAAGGTGATCAAATGAGGATATGGAAGTGGAGCATTTGATCGCAATGCCTTATGCATGTGATATCTCACAAGATGGGCCCAATCGATTTGACGACCGATTAAGAAAACCCACATAATTATCAAATCTTCCTCAGAAACCTATGCAAGGTTGGATGATCTAGGGAGTAGGATGCACACAATCAAGTAGTACATGATGCAGCATTCGAATCCCAATGAACCGACAAGAATCCTTCCGGTCATATCCGCTTGGTTGGTGCAAACCATCTGGCGGGCATCAGAAACAGAAAAATCAAACTTCCACTCATCATCATCAAACGGTACACCGTCACTCGATAATTGAGTGAGTTCAAAGAGAAGGGACTAGTCTATGACCATCTTAATCTCATATATTTCGGAAATCAAGGAATCTTCTTGAATTTCCAAGTTAGAATAAAAAGCTCTAACTAATTCAGGATAAAAAGGAAGTTTCATGGAGATAAATTGAACTAAACCAGAATTTTGAAATGCTTGAAAATGTTGGATCAAGTGGCCTCGGAATAATTAAGAAGGGGGGGTTGAATTAATTATGAACGTGTCTTGACTAATTAAAAATTTATCCTTCTTAATATTACTAGATTCAATTAGGCTTTACTACTAAGTTATGCAAAAGTAAAGAACAGAAACAATAACTTAGACACAAGTAAAGCGGAAATAAAAAGTACATAGTGGAAAGATAAAGAGTGTAGGGAAGAAGAAGACAAACACAAGATTTATACTGGTTCGGCCACAATCCGTGCCTACGTCTAGTCCCCAAGCAACCACCGGTTCTTGAGATTTCCAATAACCTTGTAAAATCCTTTACAAGCAAAGATCCACAAGGGATGTACCCTCCCTTGTTTCTCTTTGAACAACCAAGTGGATGTATCCTCCACTTGAACTGATCCACAAGAGATGTACCCTCTCTTCTTCTCGATATTACAACCCAAGTAGATGTACGCTCAACTTATACCACAAAGGATGTACCCTCCAATGTGTTAAGACAAAGAATTCTTAGGTGGTTAGTCCCTTGAATCTTTGTAAGGGGAAACAAAAGATATCTCAGGCGGTTAGTCCTTTGAAATCTTTTGTTTAAAGGGAAGAGGAAGAATCAAAAGAATTCTCAGGTGGTTAGTCTTTTGAATCTTTCGGCAGAGGGATAAGGAAGAATCAAAAGAATTCTCAGGCGGTTAGTCCTTTGAATTATTCTAGCAAGAGAGAGAAGGAATGAAGAAGAAGAATAACACAAGTTTTTGGACAATGAACTTTTCTTGAATAAAGAAAGTTTTTAACAAAAACTCTTAGAAGAATGCTTTGAATGAATGAAAGAAATCTGAAAGTTGTCTTTTTAAAATTCGTGCCATGGTCACATATTTATATTCATTTGATGACTCAAGTTAAAAGTTTATGATTCTTGGTAATTTCTTCAAAACTAGTCACTTTTTAAAAGTTGTGACTCTTTTGAAAACTAGTCACTTTAAAAGTTGTGACTCTTTTGAAAGCTAGTCACTTTAAAGGTTGTGACTTTTGAAAAATCTTCAGAAACTAGTCACTTTAAGAATTGTGACTTTTGGTAATTTAATTTTCAAAATAAGTCACTGGTAATCAATTACCATTGTAGTGTAATCGATTACACATCAACAGATGTGACTCTTCATGTTTAAATTTGAAAACCAACGTTTAGAAACACTGGTAATCGATTGTGTAATCGATTACACAAGTTTGAAATGATTTGAAAAAGTTTGATCACAAGTTGTGACTCTTGAAATTTGAAATCTAACGTTTTAAAACATTGGTAATCGATTACATGATTATGGTAATCAATTACAGCTTTGTAAATCAGTTTGAAAAGAATGTTGGCTACTGGTAATCGACTACTGCCTTCTAGTAATCGATTACCAGAGAGTAAAACTCTTGGTAAAAGATTTTTCTTTGAAAAATTCTCTTGAACAAAATTGTGCTATTCAATATTTTGTAAAACTCTTTTAATACTTATCTTAATTAAGTCTTCTCTTGAATCTTCACTTTAATCTTGAATCTTGATTGAACGAATCTTTGATTCTTGAAACTTGCTTTGATTGAACGACTCTTTGATTCTTGAAACTTGCTTTACTCTTGATTCTTGACTTGAGTCTTTGGCATCATCAAAATAATCTTGGAAAGCATTGCTGCCACAAATTCCTCCACCACCTTTGTCATTGGTCCTGATGGTAAAGCTCATTCCTTTTTTCCCACATCTTGCCCTTTCCACACCATTACTTACTCCTATCCCTTTTGTCTCTCCCTCCTACTCCACTTCGCTAACCCAACCTTTTCTAACCCTATTTACCAATGTTTTTGCCCCTTTTCACACCATATCCCTGTTTGCAACTTCCATTACCAACTCCAGTCTCCAACCTCCTAAAATCCATTTCCCTTTTTTTGACGGATCAAACCCTTTGGACTAGCTTTTCCAGACATGAAACTATTTTTCCTTATATCCAATCCCTTTTGAGCAACACATTTCTCTTGATGCTTTCTTTGTGAAAGGTGATGCCTTTGCTTGGTTCCAATGGATGTACCACAACCAATAACACTTTTATTGGGAATCTTTTATTTATGCCCTTGAGTTACGTTTTATACCTTCTTGTTATGAAAATCATCAAGCGAAAATTTTTAAGCTCTGACAACAGGGCAGTGTCATTGATTACCAACAACAGTTTGTGTAATAAAGTGGTCGATCTTTCTTTTGATGTTCTATTGATTTTTTTTATCTGGACTCATGATACTTGACCAAGTTGATTGAGGCCAAACTTCATGATACTTGACCAAAAACCACTTATTGCCCTTCTCCCAACCCACTAACTTCCTTTCCCTTACTACCATCCATTTTTGTACCCACCACTAACCCTATACCCATTAAATGCCTTAGCCCAACTAAATACCAAGATAGATGCACAAAAGGCCTTTGCTATAACTATGACAACAAATTTCACCCAAGCCATAAATGTGCCCAACCCCAACTCTTGCTACTCATTGAGGAGGATGAGCCTACCCCCTTGACCCCACTCAAAATGATGACAACCATAGTCCACTTGAGTCACCCTTACCTAACCACACCTACCCTTTTTCACCTTTTAGTCGAAGCTCTTAATGGCTAACCCTCCTACAAAATGATTTGCTTCTCTGGCCATATCACTAGTCACCCAATCACCATTTTGGTTGACTTTGGAAGCTCACACAACATATAACAACCTCGTCTAGCCCAATATCTTTAGTTTCCCACACAACCCACCACCCTCTTTCTTGTTATGGTTGGCAATAGAGAATACATCTTTTGTGCTAGTTTTTTCCTCGAGGTAGCCATTTCCCTCCAACATTATCATTCTTGCATCTCTTTTTATCTTCTTCCTATACAGGGAGTCGATCTTATCTTGGAGTTGATTGGCTAAGTTCTTTGGGTATTGTGGTCTCGGATTTTTCTATTCCCAAATTGTCCTTTACCTCAAAAGGCCAACCCATTTCCTTTACTAGAAAGCCCAAGCTAACCAATAACTTCACTTCCTTCCACCAACTTTGTCACATGGCCCATCAAGATTCCATTTCTACATGCTTTCTATTGACCATTTCACCCATCAACCAACCCACACATCCCAAACCCAACATTTCCACTCTGGTGCCCATTTGGACCAACCTATTTAATCTGCCATCACCTCTTTTTCTCCATGCCACAAGGACTTCCCCCACCTTATTTTCTCGAACACCATATTCCCCTTTTTCCCAACAAATAACCCATCAACGTGAAATCGTATCTGATGCAATCCTACCCCCCAAGGGCATTGGATAGAAGACTCCAAGAAGATTGGGCCAAAGATGCAAGAGAAGGCCCTAGGGTTCTCATAAGCCTTAGGGTAGATTTTGGGCCCATGGGCTAAGTATGAGCCCACTTATCTTTGTACATATTAAATTAAGGTTTCATTATTTTTGGGCCTTGTATTTAGGGCTCCATAATGTAGGTAGGGTACCCTAGAAATGCAGGATTTTTCAGCCCTGGTATTTTAGGGCACCTAGACTAATTTTTGTATTAGGGGTAGTTTTGTAATTTCACATGCATTAAGTGAATATTTGATGTGCGTTGGAAAATAAATTTAATTGAATTGGGAGAATCCCAATCCAATTAAATTTTAGAGGGGGAGGTGATCATTTGCTTGCTACACCCCATTGTCACACCATATAGTCACACTTTGTGCATGTCCTTCATGCTTTACATGCCTCATGACACCTAAGCACACTTAGTGGAGAATCTTTGACTTGATCTTGGATTAGTGGGATGAACCATAGCTAAATTTCACTAATCATAATTGATTAGTGAAATTTTGGCTCCACAAATTCAATTTCAAATTCAAGTAAAATTTGAATAGAAATTCAAATTTCCCTACAATTTTGTGTGACACTTAGGCTATAAATAGAGGCCATGTGTGTGAATTTTTTCAACTTTGATCATTTGAAAATTAAACTTCATATTTTAGAGCTCTTTTAGAGCACAAAATTTCGTGCTCTTCTCTTCCTCTCCCTTCATTCATCTCCTTCTTCTTCCAGGCTCTTATCCATGGCCTCCTGTGGAGGTGAGCTTCTTCTAGACTCATCATCTCCTTGAAGTGGCGTCTCCTCTCTCTCTTCCTTCTCCATTCCATTGCCATTCATCTTCCAAGAAGCAAAGGAATCCATTGATGAAGAAGATCCTAGGTGTCATACCCTAATTTTGTCCGGGGACTTTTGCTTGATGACATGCGACCTTTCTTTGGTCCTTGTGAGGTGCTTGGTACCCATCATTAGGCAATTTGTGAAATTCCAGGACATGCCGAAAAACCAAAAAAATATTGATGCACAATCCGTAAGTTTCCGTGACACACCGGAAATCAAATGGAAGCATCGTTGCATAATTAAGTGAGGTTCCGTAACATTCCGTAAGTCAAAAGGGGGATGATTATGTAATCCGCAAGGTTCCGTAACATTACGGAAAGAAAACAAGTATCGTTACGAAATTCATAAGTTTCCGTAACTTTACGAAAAAAGAATCACCAAAAAACAGCAGAGGGGGGTGTACTTAGTAAAAATGGGGGTGCAAATAGCACCCAGGCCCACTTGGGCCCTCTAGAATATTCCTCCAGAAGGCTGTTGCTTCTGGAGGAAGCAACCTGGCTCGCCTGGGCGAGCTGAGCTCGCCTGGGCGAGCTGGGCGGCAACCACCTCCCCTATTTTGCTATAAATAGGGGAGGAAATGAAGAAGGAAGGGGTTCAGCCCCTTTGGCACTTCTCTCTCTTTCGAATTTGCTTGGAAAAATTGTTTCCGTGAAGAAAATCTAAGTTGAGGCGCTTCCGAAACGTTTCCGTAACGTTTTCCGTGAGGAATCTCGCAAAGGTTTCAACCGTTCTTCGACGTTCTTCATTCGTTCTTCATCGTTCTTCGATCTTCAACGGGTAAGTACCTCGAACCAAGCTTTTCGATTCATTCTATGTACCCGTAGTGGTCCACATTGTGTTTCGTGCATTTTTATTCTCGTTTTGTTTACTTTTTATACCCCCTGTTGACGTGCTTAAGCCATTTTACTTAAGTCATTTCTCGCTTAACTTAAAAATAAAATAAATTTCCACCGAACGTTTGAATTGTATTATCCATTAACTTCGGTTAAAATAAATTCCGACCGTTCGGTCGTGCCGTAACCACGTTGGAAATCAAAAAGAGGTAAAAAATAATATAATAATCAAAAAGACATCTTTTAGTAAAATAAAGCGGAAAATCAATCGGACGTTTTCTCTTTGGGATTTCTCATTCTTAATCGAATCGATTAATAACTAAAGTGAAACTAAAGGCTAAAATCAATTCGCCTAGTCAAGCTCGTCCATAAAAATAGGCTTTTGAAGTTTGTCATTTCAATTTCTCACTAAGTAAAATGGATCATTTTTTAAGGTCCAACGCCTTAAAATGATCACCACTTAAGTAAAAAAGAATCACTTGATAAGAAAGAACTACGTAGGTCTGAGTTCCTCATTGAGGATACGTAGGAGCAAAAGCCCCGCTTTTGTCGACCACCCCAAGAGATCGTTAATGGTCCAATGCCTTAACGTTTCTCTCCTTTAAAAAAAAAAGAGATCGTTAATGGTCCAATGCCTTAACGTTTCTCTCCTTTCAAAAACAAGAGATCGTTAATGGTCCAATGCCTTAACGTTTCTCTCCTTTCAAAAACAAGAGATCGTTAATGGTCCAATGCCTTAACGTTTCTCCCCTTTCAAAATCAAAAGACCGTTTAATGGTTCAACACCTTAAATGACCTTTTGTTCAATAAAAACATATTTTGCAAAAAAGACAAAAACAACTTAACCAAACACTTTGTTCCGAAAGAACTACGTAGGTCTGATTTTCTCATCCCAAATTGAGGAATACGTAGGAGCAAAGGGAAACACCCTTGTCGACCACAAAAAAGAAAAAATATAAAAAGGGTATAAAGGATATAAGAACATAAAAGGGAACATAAAAATCAAAGTCATGTTTGCACATTCGATTAAAGGCTGCCGTCCCTTGGGACGGACGTGTGGGGTGCTAATACCTTCCCTGTGCGTAAATACAACTCCCGAACCTTTCACTAAAAAGTTCGTAGATCGCGTCTTTTCCGGTTTTTCCGACGTTTTCCTCAAATAAACGTTGGTGGCGACTCCGCGCGTATTCCTTTCGTGGAACACGCATCCCGCGAGTCACACGTCGCCCTCCCGCCGAAGGGTAGGTTGCGACAGTTGGCGACTCCACTGGGGACCGTTTTTTTAGAGAGTTAGGCCATTTAATCTTGTGCAATGTTTTATCATGACTTTCTCCTTTGTTGGTTTCCCTTTATTTGTTTTATGTTCTTGTGTATATAAACTATTTGTTGCTTTTAGTGTGTTTTAGAATGTATGCATGAGGTAAATATTTATTCATTTGATGCACACAAAACACTAACACTATTTGCACACACTGTGAGTGAAAAAGGGCCCTATACCCGGGTTCATGGGAACATAAGGAGTGGAGGTGAATCTGTGATCATGCTAGGTCTCCGACTTGCTTGATTACAGTGAACCCTCATCTAGAGCTTTTCTCTTTGAAAACTTATTGTTGCTAGTAGTCCCTACTGCTGCAATATGTTCTTCGAAGGGGATGATACCTCTAGAAACCATCAAGAGAGATATGACTACCTTGGGGATTATTACTAAAAGCCTAGTTAGCTCTTTCCCTTATAGGTCCCTTAAATAGAGGCACGGAGCAAACACGTTGCGTGCCATTTTTCACACTGCCATGCATAAGTATCATATACCCTTTTGCTTATATTTGTTTGTGAATATTGTCGTACTATGTACATCACCGTGTTGTGCCTTTCGCATATGCATCATGCGTAGGTTTCGTCTTTGATCCCCTTACTTTAGCAAACCAACGAAGGGTCCGTGTCACCGTTTTAAATACATACGTTGGGGCACTTTGCTACCCCTAGACGTTGTATCTAAGAAGGAGACGGTTTCTCGGGCTCCCGTATTCGTAAATTGCATCTGTGTCATATGCATTTCTTCATGCATTCATCCATTCCACCCATGATAGATGTCGGAGTTTTGATTCGCACTAGATTTTATTTCACTTTAGTAAAACATGGGATCAAGTCAAAAGCCTTCGCTTAAAAAGAGGTTTTATCAAGTCAAAATCAAGAGCTTAGAGGTCACCAGTTTACGAAAGTTGGGGCAATTAATGGGTCAACTTCAACGGCAAGCCTTCCGCAAAGCCTATGGTAAGCATTTGGGACCTAGCTAGGGTAGAAGTCTCCATGGAACCAATTGCCTCCCTCGCCCAGTATTATGATCAGCCGTTGAGGTGCTTCATCTTTGGGGACTTCCAGCTATCACCAATGGTGGAAGAATTTGAAGAGATCCTAGGATGTCCTCTAGGGGGAAGGAAACCATACCTCTTCTCAGGGTTCTATCCTCATTGGCCAGAATTTCTAAAAAAGTCCAAATCTCGGTGCAGGAATTAGACCGCCAAAGGCAAGTCGAAAATGGGGTGGTCGGAATACCGAGAAAATATTTGGAGGTAAAAGCAAGAATCTTGGCAGATAAAGGCGAGTGGACCCCATTCATAGATATTCTCACACTGTTGATTTTCGAGGGAGTCCTCTTTCCAAATGTGGATGGGTTGGTGGACCTGGCAGCGATCGACATTTTTCTCGCCTATCATAACCACAAGGAAAGTTCGGTTGTCGCTATGCTAGCCGACCTATATGACACCTTCGACCGAAGATGTGAAGAAAGCAATGCAAGGATTGTTTGCTGTACTCCAGCTCTCTATGTGGGGCTGGTTTCACACCTTTTTCTCCAAGAAGGTAGGCCCGTCTATCCGCTACAAGGTTACCGCTCGTGCGTCGAAAAAGGAAAGACGAATTGGGACCAACTCTTGGCTAGCATGGGGGGGCGTCTGTTAATTGGTTCCCTCGCTAGAAGGAAGGAAGAATCAAGATTCTATCTTCATGCGAAGGATGTCCAAATGTTCCCTTGATGGGAACAAGGGGTTGTATTAATTATAATCCCGTTCTCGCCATAAGACAGCTTGGCTACCCCATGAGAGGAGCGCCATTAGACGAAAGCATCACGCCTTTCATCGCACGGGGTTTTAGTGACCACAACGCGAGGGTACTCCAAGGAGTTCGCAAGGCATGGGATGCGGCGTGAAGAAAGGACAGAGAGCTTAGGGGAAGCAGTAATGGGATCATCGGCGGCTATCATAAGTGGCTGAGAGTCCGAACACAAGGATTGGATTGGCTCCCAAATCTAAAGACTGTGAGGGACGATGAGGTTAAAGCTTCGGAAGAAAGTGATGAGGTACAAGCCCTAAAGGCAGAGCTTGAAAGAGCCCGAGTAGTCGAAGAGAAGTTCAAGTCCATAGCCATCAAAGTCTAAAAAGAGTATGATGAACTAAGGGACGTCAATATGGCCACCGCTGAAGCCTTGGAACGAGAAACCAAGAAGGCCCGAAAGGAAGAGCACGTGCCAGCAAAGTTTTGAGGGGCTTTATAGGGCAGCAATAGTAAGCTCAAGCTCCGAAGAGGTGAAAGGAATCATCACGGGTCAAAGGCATGATCTTGAAGGACGAGCTAAAGGCTTACCTTAGGTCGAAAAGAAATTTGTCCCAACAGTTAAGCGAGACTGAAGGGAATATGTGGGCCGTCATTGATGAGTGCAAAGAGAAGCTAAATCTAGCGGCGACTCATGAGCAAAGGCTAGAGGATGAGTATGCCAAGATATCAGCAGAAAGCGAAGCAAGGGAGAGGGTAATTGATTCATGGCACCAAGAGGCAACAATGTGGATGGACCGATTTGCTCTTACTTTGAACAGGAGTCAAGAACTTCCCCGATTGCTAGCCAAGGCCAAAGCAATGGTGGACACCTACTCCGCCCCCAAGAAGATCCACGGACTTCTCAGCTATTGTCAACATATGATAGACTTAATGGACCATATGATTAGAAACCGCTAGGAAGTTTGTATTGTCGCTCAGATCTTGACTAGTTATAACTTTTTGAAAAAAATGAGTTTATCCCACGTTTTTACTCCAAAAATTAGTGCGAATCAAGTCACTCCCACATTTTATCTCTAGCATGCATTGTATGTTGGTCTCGTCCTTTGTCACGGGAAGCCAGAAGGTCCATATCACCTTCTTAATTGTACACATGGGGCACTGCGTCCCCAAATGCGCAAGTAAGAAGAGATAATTTTTCGGGCTCTCGTGTCCGTAAAATGCATTCATATCATGCATCGCATAAGCATCTCTTCATAACATCATAATGAACATATCGTTCCTGCATTTGTCCGTTATCATATTCCAGCCTCACATTTTGCATGAGTCATGGCATCATCATGCATATGCGTTCAACAAACTTTTTGATCTGCAAAATTGCATACCATTTGTTTTCATGTTTGCTCATCCTTGCGTTTTCCTCTACAAAACAAAAACAAAAAAGGGGGAAGCGTGAAACTTCACACTACATTCTTAGTTTCATGTGTTAGGCACCACGAGCCAACCATGTTGGGATCATAAACCCGTTTCACTTAAAAAACAAAATAATTGAACATGGTACCTAATGCATGGTTAACTAGGAAATGGTGTTTCTTCGGGCATCTCAATTTCATAATTACATTTTCCGTGCATAAGCTTAAAGTATGCCCGAGTCATTCATCCCTATGAGATGTTGTTGAAGTATTGGCGATCAGAATTGCCATTCCTTGGATTATAGGGTTGAACCAAGCTCATGCTTTTACAAAAAGGTTCATCAAGTCAAGTTGAAATATGGAAGTAACCGTCTTGCAAAATTGGGGCAAAAGATGAATTGAGTCACATCACTGCTTCGTCTACTGCCAAACATATTTAGGATTATTGATGTCCTTGTTACTTCCAGTTTCACCTTGACAAAGATGTCATGGACCATGTTGAAAATCTAAATTGATTCAACTCCATATCCTACGTAAAAATTCGCAATACTTCAACTGTACATCATTCGCATACATCCATGCTTTTCATTGGTTGCATTGCTCATTGCATTCTTTCCTTGAAAAATAAAATAAAATAAAATAAAATGAACTTAATCATTGTTATCAAAAAAATAAAAATAAAAATAAAAAAATAAAAAAACATGCTTTACGGCGTCCTCACCGAACTTGTGCTAGAGCTAGAGTAATGGGTGAAGTAGAGGAGATGCAAGAGAAGATGGAGGCCATAAAAGAGCAAATGGCCACAATGATGAAGGCCATGATGAGCATGAAGAAGATAATGGAAGCCAATGCGGTTATAGTTGCCGCTATTAGTGCTGTCGCTAAAGTGAACCCGATGCTCCCATCTGGCCTCAAGCAAATGAATCATCCAACCTCAAATATGGTAGGCAAAGATTTGGGAAGTACGGATGACCCCATGATGTGCAAATTCAAAACGAGCACGCCTTCCCATCATATGGCTTGCCTCCCAACTATACACCACCCAATGTGGCATACACTCTCAATGAAAATCTCAATAACTCCACTCCGATACTCATTGAGAACAAATAACCTCATCAGGCACATATCTCTCAAACCATGGGGGAGACACATGAAATTCCCCACCACAATCTAGCTGACTTCGAGCCTTGGCTCGGATATGCCACTGAAGGGCAAGCAGTTAGTGGTATACCCTTTGAAAACACTTTGGAGGGCCCTCAGTTTCACCCACAACCACAACCATTGCATTTTGCGGTGGGAAGAGCCCCTCCTGCTATGGCCGAAAAGGGAAAGGCGGATCATCTAAAGGAAAGGCTCAGGGCCATTGAAGGAGGTGAAGATTATGCCTTTGCTAACCTAGAAAAGTTGTTCCTAATACCCAAACATGGTCATTCCCAAGTTCAAGGTGCTGGACTTTGACAAGTACAAGGGGACTACTTGTCTCAAGAACCATCTAAAGATGTATTGTCAGAAGATGGGGGAATACGCAAAAGATGAGGAATTGTTGATACATTCCTTCCAAGAAAGTCTTACTGGGGTAGCTGTTACCTGGTACACTAACTTGGAACCTTCCCGAGTCCATTCTTGGAAGGACCTAATGGTTGCCTTTGTTAGGCAGTATCAGTACAATTTTGATATGGTTCCGGATAGGATGCAACTACAGAACATGTGCAAAAAGGGGGACGGATCATTCAAAGAACACGCCCAAAAGGTGGAGGGATCTGGCGGCCCAGGTGGTACCCCCAATAATGGAAAGGGAGACGATAATCGTGATGGTAGACACATTATCGGTACTCTACTATGAAAAGATGGTGGGCTGCGCACCCTCAAAGCTTTGCGGATTTGGTCTTCGCCAGTGAAAGGATCGAAGTGGATCTGAAAAGAGGCAAATTTAATCATCCTGCTTAGACGAATGAGAAAACTGGGGCAAATAAAGAGGGTGAGGATGAGGGAGAAACCCATGCTGTGACTGCCATTCCTATACGGCCAAGTTTCCCACCAAACCCAACAATGTCATTACTCAGTCAATAACAAACCACCTCCTTACCCACCACCCAGTTATCCACAAAGGCCATCCCTAAATCAACCACAAAGCCTGTCTACCGCACTTCCAATGACGAAGACCACCTTTAGCACAAACCAAAAAAAACACCAACCAAGAAATGAATTTTGCAGCGAAAAGCCTGTAGGATTCACCCCAAATTCCGGTGTCATATGCTAACTTGCTCCCATATCTACTTGATAACGCAATGGTAGCCATAACCCCTGCTAGGTTCCCTCAAACCCCCATTTTTCTGAGGATATGACTCGAACGCAACATGTGCATATCGTGGGGGAGCCCTGGGGCATTCCATTGAGCACTGTATGACCCTCAGGCGTAAGGTGCAAGGTCTAATTGATGCGGGCTGGCTGAAATTTGAGGAGAATCGCGTGTAAATCCTGACATTGACAAGAGATGCCACACATGGGGCAATTTTGAAAACTGTTGTTAGATGTCTCTAATGACTCATCAGGATTTTCAAGTGCAAGCCATTGGTCAGTTTGCTCAAGCGACCTGTGCTCCTGAGTTTGGACTTCCAAGACCGTTCAATCAGAGATTACTCGTCTTGCACGTTGGTGGGGTTGCCGTAAAACAATGAGTAAAGTTCAAAACAAATAAGTTTCAAAATAAAAAAATAAGTTTCAAAATAAAAATAAAATAAAAAGGCATTTGATTGACTGTGTTTTCAAGTAAAAATATAGTCGTTCATGTGACTTCATTTTATCATTCCAGAAAGTTTGTCTTCTTAGAGAAGCGAGTTGTCAAGAATAGGATGTTGGACAAATGGCCTCAGTTACCTTAAGAAAAAGGGGGGTTGAATTAAGATGCAAAGACTATTCCCCAATTGAACTATCAATCTCTCTTTTCGAATTAACAATGCACACAGGGATAACCCTTCCCTTGTGTTCAGGAATCCTCTACAACAAGAGACCCACGGTCTCTTAATCCCTTTTCAGAAATAAGAAGAAGAGAAGAAAAGGTCTCTCGTAAAAGAGGTAGATTGTAAAATGAAGATCAATCAAAAATTCCTTATTGAATAAGCAAGTGGTTGACCAAGGAATCTTTTTGAGAGGATAAGATATTTCAGTTCAGAAAAACTCTTGATCTTTCGAGAGGATAAAACTGTTTGGGCAATGAAAACTCTCTTTAAAACATTTGAATGGCCATTCATAAAACATTTGAATAGATATGTCTCTTGGAAATTATTTTCTGAAAATCCCCTCTGGTAATCAATTACAAGACTTATGTAATCAATTACAGGTTTTAAAAATTTGAATTAAAACTGCTGGTAATCGATTACCAGAGAGCAAATCTCAATTTGAAAGGATAGAATTCCTTGGTCAAACCTTTTGCTTCTTCAATTTGGAAACTTCTTCCTAAGATTCTAGAGATCAACTTGATCATATATCTTGATTTTCTTGGATTCTTGTCTTGAATAAAACTTAGAAGCACTTGATCCTTTAGCATCATCAAGACATCAAAACGTCTTGCTTCTACATAGGAGTCATTTGACTTAATCCATCAACTAAAAAAAAATCCTTCAACTATTTCTCGTCCTTGGAAAATTCTTTTTGCAAGAATCAACTGCTTCTTTCATTCTTCCTCACTACGAGGTCGTGAAAACAAGACAACACTTGGTACCTCAAAGCCTTACACTGGGGCAATGAGGGGCACCGTGCATGAGCCTCAAGTGAACATAGGGGCCGATCAAAAGTTCTCACCCATCGATGTTTTTAACAAAAAAAAAGGGGACAAACCCTAGGATTTCAATGGATTGATTAAACATCAAACGACTCCATTGCCGTCACTCCAAAATGGTCAAGTGACTAAATCAAAAAGAACATACACTCTGAGGGAGTTCCCGGAGAGATTTGCAAAAAGATAGGATAAGGTCGCATGAATTATCACCTCTTTCAAAAGGACAGTCAATTTGTGTTTTTCAAAAATCAAATCAAATCAAAATCAAAATCACAAAATAGGGAAAGAATGCCATGAACATTGTACAACTTTCCATTACATTGCATTGTTTCATATAAAGTCCGCATTTACCCAAATTTCACAACAAAGGTTGCATGCATTTGCATCCCTCAAAATCATGTTAACTACATAGATTCCCTACATCTAATGTCCAAATCTTGTGGATTTGGGATGACCGGCCCTCTCGATGAGTCGATCTCTTGCTTTCTCATCCGGGTGGACCTTGGGTACTAGTTACCCTCACCGTTGAGAGGACTACACGTCCTCGCCTTGAGAGGACTATGCTTCCTCACCATCAGAGGGCTGCACGCCCTCACCATCAGAGGACTACACGTCCTCGCCTTGAGAGGGCTACACGCCCTCATCTTGGGTACTAATTACCCTCACCGTTGAGAGGACTACACGTCCTCACCATCAGAGGGCTGCACGCCCTCACCTCTAAAGGACTACATGTCCTCGCCTTGAGAGGGCTACACGCCCTCACCTTGGGTACTAGTCACCCTCACCGTTGAGAGGACTACACGTCCTCACCATCAGAGGGTTGCACGCCCTCACCTCTAGAGGACTACATGTCCTCGCCTTGAGAGGGCTACACGTCCTCACCTTGGGTACTAGTTACCCTCACCGTCAGAGGGCTACACGCCCTCACCTTGATAGGACTACACTCCCTCGCCTTCGAAAGGCGACACGTCCTGAACTTCAGAGGGCTACACGCCCTCGCCTTTAGAGGACTACACGTCCTCACTTTCAGTGGGCTCCATATCCACACCTTAAGATAATTTAAGGTCCTCTGTCCTTAAATGCTTAACCGAGACTTGCACTCCCGGTTAAGGGACCAGTAGTTTCCTTTTAACGGCTCCTGGGCCACCCCCTGATATTGGAGGAGGGCCAACTGTGCGAGCACAACCAGAGAGGGAGGCTATCACACAGCTACTATGCATACTGGGGCAAGATTTCACCCGTGCCGCTGCAAAGAGAAGAGTGCGGACCATGCGCACCAACATGACCACTCTTACATAGATATAGATGACATTGCTACTTAGCAACATTCTGCCCAGCGACCGCAATGCCAATCTCCCCCTGCGGAAGTATCAGTTGGTCTGTGCCGTCCCGACATGGGTAAGTATGCATATGGTTCAACTGATTTCTGATACCATTTATTTGTTTGCAGGGATCGCACCCACAAAGACACCCAGTGAACCTGAAGAAGTCCAACACGGCCCTGGGGTTTCCAGCTCTGGTTACGGGCCTCTATCAGTCCTACGGGGTGCCCGTACCCCCCCGGCAAGGTCACGTCATCATAGGTAAGTATGCACATCGCTCAACTGATTTCTGATTTCATCTATTGTTTGCAGGGATCGCGACTGCAAGACACCTAGTGGACCCGCGAGGCCTACAAGCTCCAATGGAGCTTACATCATGTGGTATCAAGAGCATCTTCATCTAGGTGATGTTCTTTTGCTTCTTCTATCTTTTTGTTCGGTGAATTCTCTTTAATTCCTTGTTCTTCATCTTATTCTCCATGTATATCCTCCATTGTCTTGTGGTTTGGTGCTGTTTAGAGTAAATTCAAAAAAATAAACCGATTAAATCTTAGATCTACACTTGTTCTTGCATTTTTATGGTTCAAATTTTGTAGATCTATTCTTGAATTATGTTTTTGTGTTGATTTTAGGTTCTATCATTTTCATTCATAATATTATTGTGCTGAAACTTAGATCTAAATTTTCTTCCAAAATATTGATTAGAAAAAAAAACTCAAAAATCTAAGTCTAAATCACTTAATCCATGTTGTCTTAGAGTCATATTTAGTCATAGTAATTGTCACATTATGTTCTAAGTTTGTGTTGAATTTTTGTTTTGTTTATTGAATTCTAGATACATTTGTTCATGTATTCTTGTCATTCGTAGCCTATCTTTTGAATTTTGAGTCTAATTCATGCATGTTATTTAGTTCATAACATGTTCTAAATCAATTTCTACAAGTAGTATTGTTGTTGAACTCTTTTTTTTTTCTAAGTTTCCTATATGATGCCTATGATGAAGTTGAGTTGTGGTGCTGAGTTGTGGCTGGATTTGTGAATCAAAATAAGTCTTAAGCTCTCTTGAATTATGTTATTCAAGATAATTAAGCATAAGTAAACACAAATTGTAACTATCCAAGCCTTAAGCAACATAAACACTATTCCTGATTTCTAGGTTGAAATCGCTGGTGCTGGCAGCTTGAACATATGAACTTGTATAAATTACTGGGAATTGGTCACTACGTGTTTTGAGCTGAAATGTTTACTGAATTTTCTAGAAACCTGGACCAAAATTATGAAAAAAGAACCAAGCGATTTGGATTAAAGTAAAAAATAAGAAAAATCACACAAGTTGGCTGAAAAATCAGTGTCCAGGAAAAAAAAGTGAAAGAGAAGTGTTCTTGTTGTTTTGGCTCAAAATTTGTTCTATAATTGGTGCCTATTTTATACCAATCCTAGTTCTGAAATTTCAATTGAAAATTATTGTGAAAACAAGTGCCAAAACTAGAGGTTTCTTGAGTCTTTTTTTTTAGTTTTTCTACTCTACTCTAGAGCCATTCTAGGTTTCTCTTTGAGTCCTAGCTTGCTTTTGTGTGCTTTTCATTGCTTTAATTGTTGAATAATCCTTGAAAGTTTGTCTTGTTAAAACTCTATTGGTTTAGGTTTCATTTCAATTTTTTTTTGTCTTTGGTTATTGCTTGTCTCTTTGTTTCCTTGCTTGTGAGTTGCCATATAGGGAATTGGAAAGGAGGATTGGTGCCATACCTTGAAGAATTTGAGTCAAGAAGCAAGGGGCCAACCACCTTAAGAGCTATTGGACTAAGAGGCACTCCAAATTGAGTGAAACACTAAAGAGAGAATAGCCACCACAATTGAGGACTCTTTTTTTTGTAATTTTGTAATTGGCAATTTGCTTTGCTTTCAAATTTTGTAACAAAAAGGCCTTTCATTGGAAGTAAGTTGGGAGCCTCCAATAGGTCACCCTACTTCCATTTGTGTGTAATAATTTTAGGCAATTTTCTCTTAGGATAGTGAGTGTTTTGTTGATAACCTTAAATGAGGTCATCCAAACACTCTTAGGATCCGCCTAGTTTGCATTTCTTGCACTTTAATTTCTTGCTTACTTTCATAGCTTATTTCCTTTACCCTCCATTGTCAAACCGCCTAGATAGCTTGCCTTTTACCAATTAGTTTTTACCTGATATTTCACACCTCTTTTAGTGTTTATTTTGGCTAGTTTCAACCATAATTTCTTTTACCTTTTGTTTTCAAACCCCCAACAAGAAAGAACCATAACTTAGGAACCAACATGAGTCTTTATTCTTCATCTAGTGTTAATGTTGAGGGTTCTACTCCTAAGGACCCCGTGTGTAAGATATTAGATGAGTTGAGATCCCTTAAGTTGTGGAAAGAAAAACAAGAGAGAAAAGAAAAAGGTAAAAAAAGAGTGGAAGAAATAAGTCAAGATGAAAGAGAGAAAATAAGAGAGGAAGAAAGAAGAAAAGTAATGAAAGAAATGAAAAGAGAAAAACATGTCTCCTATAGTAGTCATGCCTCTTGCAAGAGTTTAAGTGAAGAACTTAGCGGCTATTATAGAGGGCGCCATAGTTCACATACTAAATATCACTCCCAAAGAAGAGAAAAAGATAGAAGGCCTCAAGAGGTTAACATTAGCCTCCCATATTTCCATGGAAAAGATAATGTTGAGGCCTACTTAGATTGGAAAATGAAGGTTGAACAACTCTTTGCTTGCCATCATATTAGCGAAGAGAGAAAAGTTCCATTGGCTACCCTTAGCTTTCAAGGGTATGCCTTCTATTGGTGGACTTCCTTTGTTAGGGAATGAAGGATTCATGGGGATCCTCTAGTATAGTATTGGAATGATCTTAAGAGTGCCCTTAAAAAGAGGCATATTCCCTCCTACTCTGAAAGGGAGCTTATGGACAAGCTCCAAAGGCTTAGACAAGGGAGTTTGAGTGTTGAAGAATATAGACAACAAATGGAACTACTCCTTTTAAGAGCTGGACTTAGGGAGGAGGAAAGAGCGAGCATAGCTAGGTTCCTTAGTGGGCTTAATATGGAAGTGAGGGATAAGGTTGAACTCCTTCCATATAGGGACCTAGATGAGCTAGTCCAACTTTGTATAAGAATGGAGCAACAACTTAAAAGAAATTCTTCTTCAAAATCTTATGGCTTTCACTCTTATCCAAGGAAGGACCAAGCCCAAAGAATTTTGGGGGCTGCACCTTCAAAACCCAAGGAAGATAAGGGTAAGACATAGAGAAATCCACCCCTAAGACTAGTTCCCAAGAAAGGACTAGCAACATTAAATGCTTCAAATGTCTTGGGAGAGGTCACATTGCCTCTCAATGCCCCACAAAGAAAACCATGATTATGAGGGGTCAAGACATTTATAATAGTCAAGAGGAGACTACTTCTTCCCTTTCCTTTAGTGGAAGTGAAGATGAAGCAAGGGGTGAAGAGTCTAGTGAGGAAGTCTACCCCCATGAAGAAGGTGACCTCCTAATGGTTAGAAGGCTCCTTGGAGGTCAATCTTGTGATCTATCTCAATCCCACAGAGAGAGCATCTTTCATACAAGATGCAAAATTTTAGATAAAACTTGTTCTCTCATAGTGGATAGTGGATCTTGTTGCAATTGTTGTAGCACAAGATTAGTTTCCAAGTTGAACCTTACTATCATTCCCCACCCAAAACCTTATAAACTTCAATGGCTCAATGAACAAGGGGAAATGATAGTTAAACAACAAGTGAAGGTACCTTTCTCCATTGGGACATATAAGGATGAAGTTAATTGTGATATAGTTCTCATGGAGGCAGGACATATTCTTTTAGGAAGGCCATGACAATTTGATAGGAAGATAATTTACAATGGCCTAACTAATGAGGTTACCCTCGCCCATCTTGGCACTAAATTTGTGTTGCATCCTCAAACACCTTCACAGGTGGCCAAAGATCAACTAACTATGAAAGATAAAAGGGATGAGGAAGAAAAACTAGAAAACCAAAAGAAAAAGAAGGATAGTAAGGCCTTGTCTACAAAGGCCAAGGGGAAGGAAAAAGAGGAAAATGATTCCTCCAAGAAGATTGTTAAGAAAGAAAATCATTTTGCAACAAAATGTGATATTAAAAGAGCACTCCTTCTTAAACAATCTTTCTACCTTCTCCTATCAAAGGAAACATCCCTTAGCACCGCCATACCTCTTGAGCTTGAGGTTATTCCTCAAGTAAAGGAGTTGTTGGATGAGGGTTTGGTTCGTAAGAGCTTAAATCTTTGTGCTTTGTTGGTGCCCAAAATAGGTATTATGAGGCACCTAATCCCTATGATAGGTGGTATGATGAATGTGTTGAGTGGTGCAACCCTCTTTTGTAAAATCACTCATACACCCAACATCTTCATTATTTGTGTACATAGGGACTCGTTAGGTAGGTTTGTTCTCTCTTTTTTTTTTTAATACAAACCTAGGTGCTCATATGGGACACCTTATGTTTGTCGTAATTTTTTGTAGAAATAATCAACATGAAAATAAAGAAAAAGGTATGTTTTATTCCATTACTTTCCTTAACTTTTTAAATAGTGATCAAGGGCTTCCCATGGACCCTAAGAGAATAAAGGTCATTCCTAAGTGGCCTACTCCACCAAGTATAAGGGAAATTTGGGGCTTCAATGACTTAACAAACTTTTACAAAAGATTTGTCCCATATTTTTCTATACTTGTAGCACCACTCATTGAGTTGGTGAGGATCTATGTTCTCTCATGGGACGATGGTCAGGAAAAGGGTTTTCAGTCCTTAACCTACTCTAACATACTTAACATCACTAATACATATGTTTTAATTCTTTTTACAGGTGTTGAGGAAAGAATCCCTGAGTTTTAAGAACCTCTAGATTTGAGGTCAAATCCTTTTCAAAGGGGAGGCAATGATGCAATCCTACCCCCCAAGGGCATTGGATAGAAGACTCCAAGAAGATTGGACCAGAGATGCAAGAGAAGGCCCTAGGGTTCTCATGAGCCTTAGGGTAGATTTTGGGCCTATGGGCTAAGTATGAGCCCACTTATCTTTGTACATATTAGATTAAGGTTTCATTATTTTTGGGCCTTGTATTTAGGGTTCTCACAAGACTCTCATTCATCAAAGTTGTGACAAGTGTTACACATGTTTCTATTTATAGCCTAGGTCACTGACTTTCATTTCATGTGAATCTAAGAGGAATATTCCAAGGATATGCCAAAAGCATCTTAGCATATTCTAAGAATATGTCAAAGGCATATTAGCATTTTCCAAGAATATGCCAAAAGCATCTTAGCATATTCCTTTTAGATGTCACAAGAATGGAAAGTGTGACTCTAGCACATGAGAAAGGAATATGCCAAAGGAATATTCCAAGAATATACCAAAGGCATCTTAGCATATTCCTTGAGAAACTAGAGGGGAGAAACTATGCACACCCCTCCAATAGCTAAGCTCACCCCCATGCCAAAATACATGAAAATACAAAAAAAGTCCCTACTACAAGGACTACTCAAAATGCCCTGAAATACAAGGTTAAAACCCTATACATTAAGGTACCCTTAACTCATAGGGTAGGCTACCCTTAATTTTTAGGGTACCCTACAAACCTAAAATTGCCAAAATATAAGGCCCAAAAGAAGAAAAATCTATTTTAATATTTACAAAGAAAAGTGGGCTCATACTTAGCCCATGGGCCCAAAATCTACCCTAAGGCTCATGAAAATCCTAAGGCCTTCTCCTGCATCTCTGGCTCAATCTTTTTAGAGTCTTCTATCCAATGTCCTTGGGGGTAGGATTGCATCATAACTCCTCATTGATTTCATTCTTCTCCAATGGGCAGCCATTCCCGGTTCAAACCCACACTACCTCGTGTCACCTCTTCCTTCTACTGGCCAAGCTTGTCCAAGGACACCAAATCCTTCGTTGCAACATGTTCCACTTGCCAACACCACAAGTACCTACCAACAAAATCACAAGTGTTACTTCATCCACTTCTGCAACCAGCTCAGGTCTGGGAGGATTTGAGCATGAACTTTATCATTCACTTGACTTCATCCCAACGTCACATTGTCATTTGGGTCATGGTCAAATGCTTAACCAACTTCAGCCACTTTCTCGCTTTGCCTATGTCTTACTTCGCCCAATCTTTAGCCGCTAGATTCTCCGTTGAGATCGTTTGGTTACATGGCATCCCTCGCATCGGTGAAATGACCTATGAACTCAAAAACCCTTGTCAGCTTAAATCCACCACATCTTCCATGTCTCCTACCTCTGGCATTTTATTGGACCTCCACCTAACTCCATTTCTCCTCTACTTGCTCATCTCCACCCACTAGAGGATGACGCTTTGCCTACACCCCACACCTCTCTAAAAACTACAAGTATGACACCTACCCATCTCAAACCTCTTGCCAATTTTGAATCGAGAAGTAATGTTAGACCACTTAACCCAAATGATAGTATGCCCATCAGAAAGAGACAAGAGTCCATCAGATTAAGAGGATATATCTTGAATCTTAATTCTTTGAGACTTGATTCTTGAAGCCTAATTCTTTGGAACTTGCTTAACCCTTGATTCTTTGGCATTATCAAAATAATCTTGGAAGTAATTGCTTCTACAATCTCCCCATTTTTTATGATGACAATCCTGAAATCAAAAGGATACATACAAGTTTTGTTTTACCGTTCATTCATCTCTTTCTCCCCCTATCCTTTTGAATTTATGCTTAATTTTAAAGCTTTGAAAATATAATATCTTGATTTCTAAAATACCCATTTTTCTCTCCCCCTTTGGCAACATCAAAAAGGCCAAAGTGCGTAAAACATGAATAATTTAATCATACACAAAGCATAATTTGTAAAACAAACATAAAAGATTCTAAAACATACATATAGCAAAACATGAATAAAACCAAATTGAAATGCAAACCACTTAGTCATATATCACAAACCATAAATATCATGTTCAGCCATACTAAGCAAATACTAAAAAAATACTAAGTGTTCAAATGTCATAATAATATAGCCTAATACACGGCTAGAAATCAAAATACTATTAATAATGGTAATGTCTAAATTGATGGTGGTGGTGGAGGTAAATCAAGGCAGTTGCGAATGATGGTGACATCTTCTTCAACCTTTGTGATCCTTGAGTCCATTTCATCGAATCACGTGTCCACTTGTCGTTCCAAAGCATCAAACCTTTCACCAACATAGGTTTAAAGTCCATCAAACCTGTCCAACATACTCTGAAGGAGAGAAGAATCCCCTTCAACCGGTAAGTGTCCATCATCATTTGGTTGAGCATCCTTTTTTACCCAAGAGCCATCACGCTCTTTGCGGTAACCAAAGGACGCAACCACAGCAGCACCAATCAAGAAAGATCTCTTGATTGGAACATAAGGTTCAGAATCAAGAGGGATGTTAAAATGTTGAAGGAACAAAGTAACTAAGTGTGGATAGGATAGAGGAGCATTTAATCACAATGCCTTATGCATGCGATACCGGACTAGCTGTGCCCAATCAATTTGTCGGCCGGTATGAAAGGACCACATGACTATAAGATCTTCTTCAGAAACCTGTGCAAGGTTTGAAGATCTTGGGAGTAAGATACGAACAATAAGATAGTGAAGGATGCGGCTTTCAAGAGCCAATGAACCAGAAATCAGCCTTCCGGTCATATCCGCTTGGTTGGTGCAAACCAACCGGCGGGCAACATGCACAGAAAAATCAAACTTCCAATCATCGTCCAGTGCACCTTCAAATGGTACACAGTCACTAGATAATTGGGTCAAATCATAGAAGAGGGATTGGTCAATGACCATTTTTATCCCATAGACCTCTGAAATCAAGGTACTTTCTTGAATTTCAAGGTTAGAATAAAAAGCTTTTACCAATTCAGAATACACAAGCAGTTTTAAAGACATAAAAGGAATGAGATTTGAATTTTGAAATGCTTGAATGCATTTGAAACTCTCATCAGAAAAGAAATCCATATCTATGAACTTAGGGTCAATGATAGAACGAGAGGAGAAGAGGTTTGTGTACCGTATACGTTTTTCTTCCGATGAGAACAATGAGGAGGAGGAAATGGAGGAAGGAATTGGAGTATCCTGAGCCTCAGAATGTCGTTGGCTTCTACTTGAAGAACCCTTGCGCTTCTTCGATGGTTCCACCATTTGAGAGACTTATTCGAAATTTCAATCGGTTTAAATGAAAGAGGATGAAAAAAGATGAATTTTGGGCTTTGTGGGACGTGATTTGGATAAGAAATGAGTAAGTTATGGCAGAAATACGAATTGGGAACGAGGGTTCGCGAGAGAAATGAAAGGTTTCGGATTTTAGATTTTGAAATCTGAATTTATAAGAGTAGGGACGCATTGTAATCGATTACAAAATTTGGTAATCGATTACACTTAGCCTGACTCATTGTAATCGATTACATATTGTGGTAATCGATTACCAGAGAGCTTTTTAGGAGAACTAAGTGCTGAATGAATTCTTAGAGTGAAAGGATTTGAAAAGGGATCAAAATACTTTATATCTAAAAACTCTTATATAAAAATAAAGATATATAACATAATATATTTTTGAAAAAGCTTTATGAATGACTTTTAAGCAAGTAATTCACATATCATACTACAAATCATGTAAGAATCATAGGCACTATCAAGTATTTGTTTTAATAATAAACTTCATGCTTCGAGAAAGAAAATAACTCAATCCAACATATAAGCACATACTCATAATAACAATTCATCAAGACAAACAAATAAAATTTTGTTAGCCATCATATAAACAAGTTTAATTGAAAGGAAAATTTCAACCAACTTAATTTAAAAGAGAATGGTTTTCATGTTACCTTTTTCATGATTTAAGTGCCTAGATCTTTGAAGATGGAAGTCAGCCTTTTGTTTTTCTTACTTAAACTTCTTGAGAGATGTTCTCATCACTTTCATATTCCTTGTATAGAAGGTTGATCTCCTTCTCTGAACCATCGGATGAGTCATTGTCATCCCAAGCAATATACGCCTTCTTGGATCTTCTTTCTTTATAGCTTTTCTTCTCATTCTTCTCGGGCCATGACTCATTTGAGGGGCAGTTTGCCTTTATGTGACCAGGTTGATTACACTTATAGCATTTAAGTGTAGGAGAAAATTCTTGGGATCTCTTCCCATTGTTGAAGTTATGGCTTCTCTCCATTCTTCTATTTTTGATGAATTTATGAAACTTCTTCACAAAGAGTGAGAAGTCCTCTTCATCATCAGATTTTTCTTCTTCTTGTTCTTCTTGCATTAAGGAAGAGGCTTTGAGTGCTATGCTTCTTTTCCTTTTGTCGGTCTCTTCATTTTGGTTGAGACGTTGAAGTTCCATTTCATGTTCCTGCAATTTGCCAAACAAAGTGGCAAGAGACATAGAGGAAAGATCTTTACTTTCAGAAATGGCAGTTACCTTGGGCTGCCACTCCCTACTTAAGCATCTTAAAACTTTATTAATTAAATCTTCATTAGTGAAGGTTTTTCCTAAGGAGGCATGATGATTGACTATGTGTGTGAATCTTTTCTGCATACTTTGGATGTTCTCATTAGGGTTCATCCTAAATAATTCATATTCATGTGTAAGGGTGTTAATTCTAGATCTTTTCACATCAGTGGTGCCTTCATGAGTAAGTTGTAGTGTATCCCACTTCTCCTTGGCATTTGAACAGTTTGACACTCTAAAATATTCATCTATTCCTAGGTCAGAAGTGATGATATTTTTGGCTTTAAGATTGTATTGAATTTTTCTCCTATCTTCCTCAGACCATTGATCTCTAGGTTTTTCTAAAGCACTCACATTGGTTTCACTAGTACTTTCATTTACTATGGTAGGGATGAAAGGTCCTAACTCT
Organism: Glycine soja; assembly: GCF_004193775.1. NCBI lineage: Eukaryota > Viridiplantae > Streptophyta > Magnoliopsida > Fabales > Fabaceae > Glycine > Glycine soja. Next base: position 11,227,377 of record NC_041017.1, on the reverse strand, counting down.
ATTGCTTCCCAAATGCTGTAGTCTATGGCTTGAATGAAAATTTGCATACGGGTGTTCCAATAGTGGTAACCCTCACCATTAAAGATAGTTGGCCTATGGATGGAGTTTCCTTCCGAAAACAGAAAATTTGAGGAGGCCATGAATCTTGAAGTTCTGAAACTTTTCTCAAGAAACCTGCTCTGATACTACTTATTGGATCAAGTGGCCTCAAAATAATTAAGAAGGGGGGTTGAATTAATTATTAATGTGTCTTGGCTAATTAAAAATTTATCCTTCTTAATGTTACTAGATTCAACTAGGCTTTTACTACTAAATTAAGAAAGTAAAGAACAGAAACAATAACTTAACCAAAAGTAAAAGCGGCAATTAAAAGTACACAGCGGAAATTAAAGAGTATAGGGAAGAAGAAGACAAACATAAGATTTATATTGGTTCGGCAACAACCCGTGCCTACATCCAGTCCCCAAGCAACCAATGGTTCTTGAGATTTCTTTCAACCTTGTAAAATCCTTTACAAGCCAAAGATCCACAAGGGATGTACCCTCCCTTGTTCTCTTTGAAAAACCAAGTGGATGTACCCTCCACTTGAACTGATCCACAAGAGATGCACCCTCTCTTGTTCTCAGTATAACAACCCAAGTAGATGTACCCTCTACTTGTGTCACAAAGGATGTACCCTCCAATGTGTTAAGACAAAGAATTTTTAGGCGGTTAGTCCTTTGAATCTTTGTAAGGGGAAACAAAAGATATCTCAGGCGGTTAGTCCTTTGAAATCTTTTGTTCAAGGGGAAGGGAAGAATCAAAAGAATTCTCAGGCGGTTAGCCCTTTGAATTCTCTTGGAAGAGAGAAGGGAGACACAAAAGAATTCAGGTGGTTAGTTCTTCTATTCTTTTGGAAAAGGGAGAAGAGAGACACAAAAGAATTATGGCGGTTAGTCCTTCTATTGTTTTGGCAAAGGGAGAAGAGAAGAAAAGATAGCACACTTTTGTTTTTTGCAGAATTTTCACTTGCAGAAAAACAAGGTTTGGAAAAAACAAAACTTAGAAAGCTTTTTGGCAAAGGAAGAACAAGAAGAGATATGTGTAGAAAGGAATTCTTAGAAGTTCTCAAAAATTGTTAAAGAGTTGTAAAAGTTCTTTTGAATGCAAGTCAAGGTCTTACTTTTATAGACTCTTCATGTTTGGTCAAGAAAATCATTGGAAGAGTTATAACCTTGAGAAAATCATGTCTAGAGTTACAACTTTTGACCTTTTATTCAAAAGTTATCACTGGTAATCGACTACCATAATCATGTAATCAATTACACAATGCATTTTATGAAAAGTTGTGACTCTTCACAATTGGATTTGAATTCCAATGTTCAGATACACTAGTAATTGATTACCAATATAGTGTAATTGATTACACCATTTGAAAAATATTTTGAAACGTTGGAAATCAGTTAAAAACATTTTGAAATCAAATTTGGTCACTGGTAATCGATTACATGAAACTGGTAATCGATTACCAGGGAGTAAATACTCTGGTAACTAAGAAAATTTTGAGAAAACTCTTTTGTAAAACAAAATTGTGCTATGTTTGGATTTTTTGAAAAAATTACTTCCCTTGTGAAGTCTTGACTGTTGCTTCTCGATTTCTTCTCTTGAATCTTGAAATCAACTTCTCTTGAATCTTGATCTTAATTGTTCTTGAATCTTGATCTTGATTGTTCTTGAATCTTGAATCTTGAAACTTAATTGTTCTTGAATCTTGATTCTTTGTGACTTGATTCTTGAAGCCTGATTCTTTGGAACTTGCTTAACTCTTGATTCTTTGGCATTATTAAAATAATCTTGGAAGTCATTGCTTCCACAGTTAGCATTTTTATTTGTTATATATTTTAGGAGAGCCTCCCTCCTCGAAGTGGGAACCCTAGCCTCCATAGAGTGGTCTATCAACATGTTATCAACCATATTCAACAACTTCAATGTGCTAAGACCATTTCTCCTACTTCTTGACATCAGTTACCTACTGGCTGAGACCATTTGTTAGAGTTGATCTTATGGTCAAAGATGCTTCCAATATGCTAAGACCCTACACCATGACAACATTGTAACATGATTAAAAGCAGCCCAGAGCATTTTTGTATCCCATTCAACTGCCTTCAATCTTTGTTTTCAAAAGTATCTCATTTATAACTTAGGACATGTGTCGCAACCTACCCTTCGGCGGGAGGGCGACGCAGGGCTCACGAAAGCGTCTTCCATGGGAGGAAAATGCGTGGAGTCGCCACCAACGTTTATTTGAGGAAAACGTCGAAAAAACCGGAAAGGTGTGGTCTACGAACTTTAAGTGTGAAAGGTTCGAGAGTTGCATTTACACACGGGGAAGGTATTAGCACCCCACGTGTCTGTCACAAGGGACGACGACCTTTTATCAAGTGTGCAAATATGACTTCAAATTATTTTATTTTCCCTTTCTTATGTTTTTATGTTTTTTACGCTTATTTTATTTTTTATCTTTTTGTGGTCGACAAGGATGTTTCCCTTGCTCCTACGTATTCCTCAATTGTGATAAGGAAATCAGACCTACGTAATTCTTTGAGAACTAAACGTTGGTTAAGTTGTTTTTTTATCTTTTTTGCAAGATATATTTTGACTGAACAAAAGGTCATTTAAGGCTTTGGACCATTAAACGATCTTTTGATTCTTTTGAAAGGAGAGAAACGTTAAGGTGTTTGGACCATTAACGATCTCTTGGTTTTTGAAAGGAGAGAAACGTTAAGGCGTTGGACCATTAATGATCTCTTGGTTTTTGAAAGGAGAGAAACGTTAAGGCGTTGGACCATTAACGATCTCTTGGGGTGGTCGACAAAAGCGGGGCTTTTGCTCCTACGTATCCTTAATTGCGATGAGGAAATCAGACCTACGTAGTTCTTGCAAAAGCGGTAAAGTTACATGTTGATTTTATGCTTTTGAACGGTCCATGTTAACCGATAAAAGCAAAGAGGATTGTTTAAGGCGTTGGACCTTAAAACGGTTTTTAGGTGATTTTTGCGGACAAAGCTTGATTTGTGAGTTGAGTTTAGCCTTAGTTTCACTTTGGTTATTAGTCAATTGATCCAAGAAAACTTCCAAAGAAAAACGTCCGATTGATTTTTTTGATTGTTTTATTATTATTTTTCAAGATATTTTGATTATTTTATTATTATTTTGCTTTTTTTGGTTTAACCGAGATTACAACGTGAACGATCGGTTAAATTTTGTTTTAACAGTGATTAAATGAGATTACAACGCAAATGATCGTTGAAATTCATTTTATCATTTATTAGGTGAGAAAATGGCTTAAACGATCGGTTAAAGCTCGTTAAAAACGGAAGAAAAGAAAACCAAAAATGAATGAAATAAAGATGAAAGCCAAAAAAACAATAAATGAATTGGAAGTCTCAGATTCGAAAACTTACCCGTTGAAGAATGAATGAAGAATGGATGAAGAACGGTGAAGAACGACGGAAAGCCTTCACGGATTTGCTCACGGAAACGTCTCGGAAGCGTTACGGAAGCACCTCGGCTTGGATTTTCTTCACGGAAACAATTTTTTTCACCCAAAACAGCTAAAATGCATAGCCAGGGGGCTCAGGGATCCTTAGAACAGCCCATTTTTGCCTATTTATAGGAAAAGGGGAAGGAGGTTACCGCCCAGCTCGCCCAGGCGAGCTGGGTTGCTTCTGGGAAGCAACCCTGCTTCGAAAATACTCTGGAAGGCCCAAATTCAAAATTTCAAAAATTGCTATTTGCACCATCCCCCATTTTGATAAGTTCACCCCCCTTTTTCGTAATTTACAGAAAAGTTACGGAAGCATATAGGACTTGATTTTCTTCTTTTTATTTCTCTTCCCTCTCACCCATATTAAGTGAAATATGCTTATTTAGGGTTATGGGAATTTTACGGAAGCATTACGAGAGTCCGGAAGCCATTTTTTAACAAAACGGGGGAGGTGGTTGCCGCCTAGCTCACCCAGGTGAGCTAGGTTGCTTCCACCTTAAGCAAGGAAATGCCCAGAATGCTCTAGAAAGGCCCAGATTTGATAATTTCTATTTGCACCCTCCATTTTACTAAATACACCCCATTTTACCTTTTTTTGCTGATTCTTTTTCGTAACGTTACGGAATTTTACGGATTATGTAACGACACTTGTTTTCTTTCTTTAATGTCGCAAAACTTTACGGATTACGCAACCATCCCCTCTTTGGCTTCTGGAATGTTACGGAACTTTACGGATCGCACATTAACGCTTCCTTTCGACTCCTGACATGTCGCGGAACTTCACGGATTGCCTAACGATGGGTGTCAAGTACCTCAAAGTGGTCAAGCGAAGGTCGCATCCCACCAAACAGATGGTGCCCGGACGAAATTAGGGTATGACAACATGTTTGGATTAAAGTTTGGAAACTTCAGTTTGGGTCAAACTTAAGTTTGTAAACTAAGTTTGCAAAAGTATACCAAGTTTTACTTCTTCAAAATTGAGTTTGCAGGTAAAAATTTTATCTCAAACATGCTTTTGAAGGGTAACCAAACATGACTCCCAAACTAATTTCACTCTCAAACATACTTTTGAACCCAGTCACCGAAAATCCAAACAGACCATGCAGTTAAGGCACATTTGAATTCAAGTCACAATTGCAACGTTAATACAAACATGCTACTAATATTCTACCAAAAACTCAATCCAGTGTGAATACAAAAACAAGAAAAAGCCATAAATTAGCTATAGTTGGTTTAGATAAAACTCTCTTACTTCCTTAATGCCAATGGTGACAATTAACTTTTTTCCTTCGAGTCATCCAGAGATATCTTAGATTGCTTGAGCAATGATAAAGCCGAAATTGGAATTGGTGCCACGACCAAGTCATCAGTAGCCATGAACATTGTTGGTCCCTTAGCATAACCATTTGATGACTTGGGATCCACCAAGTTCAACCATTTTTTGGTGCCATCCTTAACACTAGTAAAATATAAAGCTTGTTCATAAATTGGTAACATCATCTTGCTTATGCTTGACATGAACTTTGAGGCAATGCAAGGATAAGCAAGCATGTCCTTCTCTTCCTTAGACATAAAATATTTTTCATTTAAACCAAGTATGCTCTTGTACAACCCATCAAAGTTGCCCACAGAAAAGTATCCTCCCAACATATGCACTACTGCCCCCAAAGGTAAAGTGAGAAAACGTAAAAGGAAGTCAGCAAAATCTTCTTCCCCTTGAGCAAACAATATCTTCCTATTTTATTTGCTCATAACTAGTTTCACTTTGGTTGTTTTGTGTTGACTCATAGTCGAAGGAAGACATGAGACTAATCTCCCAAGTCGTAGCTTCACTTTGTCTTGAATAGTACTACTATTTTCGACAACAGCCGGAGAAAAACTCGAGTTTTATTGGTGACATTCACTTTCATTGTGTGTACTGTACTCAAGTCATTTACCCTACTTCTCTTCAAGAAACCAAGGCATGTATACATTGTGTTTGAAATGACAGACAAACAGATCATTCATGACTGTAAAAGTAACCTCGTCTTTTACAAATCCTTTGTAAACTTTTCTGCTTTTGTCTGGAAATGAACGAGTCATAAGATTGCCACACTTACATTTTTTATTTTCAAAGGTACTCAACAGGTCATGATTGCAATTAGGCCACTTTGAACACAACTTCTTTGGCTCGATATCATCAATGTTGAGTTTCATGCTCCTGCAACAATTTTAAGAAGTTGAACAGAACATCTACAAAGTCTTTCCCTGCTTCTGTAAATATGACTTTGCTTCTCTCTTTGTTTACCACAAGTTTCAATGAGACTTGGTCTGACATGGTACCAACTACCAAACAAGTAGGCAAAGTTAGAAAACTAATTTTCAACAACCTTAAACAAAGTTCTTATGTTGACTATGTGCGTGCATGTTTAAATTAAAGTTTGTAAATCGAATTTGCAAAAATGTCACAAGTCTTACTTCTCCCAAGCTGAATTTTAAGGCAAAAGTTTACTTCCAAGCATACTTTTGAGGGATAACCAAGTATGATCTCAAACTGATTTTATTTTCAAAACTTACTTTCAGAATTATCATCTTATTGGAAATCCAAACACACCCTACAACTGTGATTGACATTTTTAGTACAACCAAACAATACAAGGATGCAATATATGTGAAATGCAAATTCACTCTATATAAAATAAGGAAATGGAAAGTTCTTACCTTTCTTTCTCAGTATCTTAGTAACTTGGTTGAAGGGGAAGGGGAAAAAGCAGAACTTGAGAAGTGAGGGGGAAGATGGGAGAAGAATTTGTGAGATGTGAAATGTGAAATGAAATGGGTGTCCGTTTCATTTCAAAATGCACAATGCTTTACCAAGTAACAACCAAATGCAGTTTTATCTTTTGAATAGTTCAACGTTAGTTTCCTAGTTGGTGTATGTAGTTGTAGACGTGGTGCATGCAATTGCAGATGTGCCATATTTTTAGGTTATCAGTTTTTCATACGATTTTTACTTTTGCTATATATATATCCTCTTGTAATCCTTTATAAACTGATATATAAAAGAACTCAATTTCTATATGGTATCCAAAGCCATAAACATTTCCATCGTTCTCTGCACTCACTACTTTCATGGCCAACACAAGTCCTTCTCTTCTAGCTCTTGCCAACACTACCAATTCCAACCTCAATCTTCAAATCCCTTCCACTAATATCAAACTAGAAAGAGATAATTATTCCCTATGGCGATCTACCATTATTTCTGCACTTGAGACTTTTGAACTAGAGTCTTTCATTTTGAATCCTGCACCACTGATGCAGACTCACATCGTGACCATTTCTGACGGTGTGTCCACCAATGAACCCAACCCTGATTTTGTTCTATGGAAGAAATGTGATCGTTTTGTCCTACTGTGGATTAAATCCACCTTATCAGAAAGAGCCCTCTCCTTGGTCGTACGCGCCACCTCTTCTCACATGGCATGGATTGCCATTGAAAAGACCTTCCAAGCTTAGACACGAGCTAGACGCATGGCAATGAAGGTTCAACTACAAACTCTAACAAAAGGGTATCTTTCTATGCTTGAATATATTGAGCACAAACACTCCATTGCTGACTCTCTTGCTGAAAATCTTCATCCAATTTCCGATGAGGATCTTATTGGTTATATTTTAAGCGGCCTTGATTCCTCTTATAGTGCTTTCTCAACTGCTTTCATGATGAAGTCTGATGATGTCTTTGTTGATGATCTTGCTGGCCTTCTTCTTCAAGAGGAGGCTCGCTTAGAGCAGGAACATGTTCATCAAGCTGTTGTTGTTTCACAGCCCACTAACCCATCCCCACTTTTGTCTACTCCTGCTATTTACACTACAAATCGGTTCTCAAACCGGTCCTCTTCCACCAACAATCCAAACAACAGTTCTAGTTCTTTTCCTAGGCGTAACATTGACAACCCTCGTCGTCATCCTATTTGTCAACTGTGTAGTAAACCTGGACATGAGGCTAATAATTATTGGTAGCACACTAATCAAACTGATTACCCTTCTAGGCGTGCCAACCCAAGATTTTCCTCTCGTCAAGCTAATGTTGCTCAAACTAGAACATCTCCCACTGTTATGGACCCGTCATGGTACTTTGACACCGGTGCCACAAATCACGTCACTCCAGATATTAGTAAGCTTACCATTGCCAACGATTACACCGGTGATGACAAGTTACAAGTAAGAAACAGTAAACATTTATCTATTTCTCATGTGGGTTCATCTTCATTACCTAATCTTTCCTTGCCTAGTGTATTCATTGTTCCTAACCTTACCAAAAATCTACTCAGTGTTTCTAAATTAACTCATGATAATGATGTTTTCATGGAGTTTTGGCCTACTCATTGTTCTGTTAAGAATTTTCAGGGACAAACACTTCTTTAAGGGGGCATTAGCCATGGCTTGTATCGGCTGCCTCCTGTCAAAACTAACTTGATCTCATTCATGGTTGTACTGGTGTACGTACTTCTCTCCATGGTTGGCATCAACGCCTCGCTCATCCACATGAGTCTCTCTTAAGGCATCTTCTATCCTCATTTCAACTTCCAATATCTACAAATAAATTTCCAAATGTTTGTGACTCTTTCCAACTTGGGAAAAGTCATCATTTTCCTCTTCCTACATCTCATGTTGCATCTACCAAACCTTTTGACCTTATGTACTCAGATGTTTGGGGACCATCTCCTCACTTTTCAATTAATGGAAATTGTTATTTTGTTTTATTTATTGATGATTGCACTAAGTTTGTGTGGATTTATTTTCTTTCTCAAAAATCTCAAGTTTACTCCATGTTTGTGCAATTCAGAAAGATGATAAAAACTCAATTTAATTGTAACATTAAGTCTCTACAATCAGATTGGGGTGGTGAGTTCCGCAATGTTTTCACATTTCTACAACACCATGGCATTCACCATCGCGTTTCTTGTCCATACCCTCAGGAACAAAATGGTGCGGTTGAGCGTCGTAATCGTATTATAATTGAAAAAGGTCTTAGCCTCTTAGCACAATCATCACTTCCACAAATTTTTTGGGAACACGCATTCAAAACCGCTACATATCTACATAACCGTACCATCACTCCTCTTCTATCTTATCAATCTCCCTATCAAAAACTCTATCATAAATCTCCAGATTATTGCTTTCTCATAACTTTTGGTTGTTTGTGTTACCCATTTCTGAGACCTTACAACACACATAAACTTGATTTTAGTTCTCTTCCATGTGTGTTTCTTGGCTATAGTGTTGCTCATAAGGGTTATCTATGTTTTCACAAACCAACTTCCACGATATACATTTCCCGTCATGTTGTTTTCAACGAAGATGTCTTCCCTTATTCCTCACATGCAGGCCCTACGGTCCCTACTTTATCAACCTCATCGCAACCCACTACATCCCACATTCTTCAACATGCTATTGATTTGTTGTGCCCACCTCCCTCCCCTCCTCATTCCACCAACCAATCTTCCTCCTCTATTCCTACAACCCCATCCACTACTCCCTCCTATCAACAACCCACTATCAGTTCACGTGCCAAACACACCCACCCGTCCACATCTCATTTTCGGCCTGCAGATAAAAGTACACATCCTATGGTCACCAGGGCACGAATCGACTCTCTCAAGCCCAAAACCTTCTCTATCTCCATATCATCTACTCCAACCACTGAGCCACACACTTTTAAACAAGCTATCCAACACCCATGCTGGCAACAAGCCATGCAACATGAATATGATGCTCTCATGAGAAATTGCACTTGGTCTCTTGTTCCTTTTCCTACTAATGTTAATCTTGTTGGGTGTAAGTGGATTTTCAGGATCAAACGACGTTCAGATGGTTCCATTGAACGTCACAAGGCTCGTTTGGTTGCTCAAGGATTTAGTCAGGAGGCTGGCATTGATTACTTTGACACATTTAGTCCTGTTATCAAACCAACTACAATTCGGTTGGTCCTATCCATAGCTTTTTCCAATGGTTGGTGCATTCGGCAACTTGACATAAACAATGCATTCCTTAATGGGGATTTAGCTGAAACAGTGTACATGAAACAGCCCCATGGCTTTGAAGATTCCTCTCATCCATCACATGTTTGCCGTCTCCACAAGGCACTTTATGGCCTGAAACAAGCACCCCGTGCTTGGTTCAACAAGCTGAAACACTATCTTGTCACTCACGGATTCAAGGCTTGTCACTAAGACACTTCCTTGTTTTTTCACTTGTCTTCGGTATCAATCATCTACATTCTTGTCTACGTAGATGACCTCATCATCACCGGTACACATGCATGCAAAATTCAGCAGTTCATCACTCAGTTACATACGACTTTTGCTCTTAAAGACCTCAGTGATCTGCACTACTTTTTAGGCTTGCAAATCCGTAGGTCTCCAGCTGGTTTAACTCTCTCACAGGAAAAATACATACATGATATACTTTGTCGCAACAATATGACAGAAGCCTCATCTATTTCCACACCAGCTAACCCTACTTCTCACCTTACAAGTCGTGGTGATCCTTTTCATGATCCAAAGCTCTTTAGGAAAATCGTGGGTTCTCTCCAATATGTTGTAAATCGTGTCAATTTATGCATTCTCCTACATCTTTACACTGGTAGGCAACAAAACAGATCCTCAGATATTTAAAAGGAACTTCACATCACTGCCTTCATTTCACACCTACAAGAGCTCAATCTCTTCTCGCTTATTCAGATGCTGGTTGGCTTTTAGACACTGAAGATAGCAGGTCTTAGTATGGTTATGCCATCTTTCATGGATCCAATCTTATCAGCTGGACTTCTCGAAAACAACGAGTTGTTGCAAGATCTAGCACCGAAGCTAAGTATTGTTCACTCGCATACACTGCTGCTGAGCTGTTGTGGATCAAACAACTGCTTCAAGATCTTTGTGTTCCTCTTAGACGTCCTCCATTATTGTTATGTGATAATGTCAGCGCCATTTTTCTGACCAAGAATCCTGTTATACACACTAGGTCCAAACATATTGCTTTGGATTTCCATTTCATTCATGAGCTTGTTGAATCCAAATTGCTCCAAATCTGTCATGTATCTTCTGTGGATCAAATTGCTGACATCTTCAAAAAACCATTAACCAAGGATCGGATTTTCCTACTACGTTCCAAGCTCAAAGTTCATTCTGACCTTAAGCTTGTAGGGGGCTAATAACCAGATGCAATTTTATCTTTTGAATAGTTCAACGTTAGTTTCCTAGTTGGTGTATGTAGTTGTAGACATGGTGCATGCAGTTGCAGATGTGCCATATTTTTAGGTTATCATTTTTTCATACGATTTTTACTTTTACTATATATATATATATCCTCTTGTAATCCTTTATAAAGTGATATATAAAAGAACTCAATTTCTATACCAAGAATGCACAACAATTCTATAATCTGTCTATAACTTCTACACGAAGGATGTGCTAAAAATACACTGTTTGCTATTATAAGTAGTATTACTACTTTATTTTAATGGGTTCGATTCATTTCAGCATTTGTAGAATGGTTTTCTCTCTCAATAAATTTGCATTTTATATTTCTTTTTAAGCATTTGTAGAATGGTTTTCTCTCTTAGTATATGTCCATTTTCTATTTCTTTAAACATTTGTAGAAACATTTCTTAACAGTGAGCCTACTATCAGAGTTTTGAATTTGTTAGATGTGAAATAAAATGAGATGCGTTTGAAAATTCATAATTCCCCAGAATGCACAGCAATGCTATAATCTTTCTATACCTTCTACGAAGTAAACATTTTTCACTATTTATCAGAAGTATTAGTAAATTATTAACAGCTCACGTTTAATTAAAAAAATTATTATTTTTTAACCCCTAGATAAAAATGTAGTCTTTCTCAGTTTATAAAACGGTAGTAGTCCAACTCTCTTTCCTTTTTCACATTCTTTTTAGAAATTTCTCCATTTTTTTCATTCATTCATATTGATTTCCGTTTTTTTAGTAATTTTTCACTTTTATTTCTTTAAGCATTTGTATTCTTCTTAGTTGTGAGTCACATGTGGCCAATATCACAATTTTGAAATTTTTAGGGTTTAACTTTTCATTTGATTGCACTATTTTTACATTTAGATCCTTACATTTAGATTCTTAGTTGTTGCACACACTTTTGATTATATTTTTGGTCTTGATGATTAAATGTGTCTTGACTTCATTAACTAATATCGTCACCGAATTGACCGACATTGTAAAATCACCATAAATTTGTTACTAAAGTAATAGTTTGTGAAAAAAAAAAAGTGGCAGTTTTACTTAATGGAGTTACGACACATTTAATAACAGAGAAAAAATAATTCAAAATATTTATATAAGGATTAAAATAAGTAATTTATAAGCATAAGAAACAAACTGTAGAAATGATATAAGTATAGGAAACAAAGGAATAATTAAATCAATTTTTAATATACCTTTTGCTTCCTGGTTAACTAGGACAGGAATTGCCCGTGTAGAAACATACGATGATTATAATTATTGATGTAACGCCTTTTTTTTAACTTATAGGAACTATTCCTTTTCAAGATTTGTTGCATGACTATTAGAGAAGGAATTTCACTATTCTGACCCCTCCATTCGATCCAGAATGCCAAAAAAAGAAATATTTGGATACTGTTTTTCCTTTATTGGGGATTTAGGTGCATAAAATTACGTTTTTACCCGATTAACTGTTAGGGATTTTATTAAATGATAATAAAAATGTAAAAAAAAAAAAAGAAGTAAAAATCAAAGAAGCACCAACGTAGTTCATAATTCATAGGAGCTAAAATAAAAAATAAAAATATTAGAAAACTAAAATTAAATAAAGTCACGGCACATATTTATAACTAAAACTAAAAATTATAATTTAAAACTAGATCCAGTAAAAACAAAATTATAACTGCATACATGTCACATATTACATGTTTACAAGAATTAAAAACATATTTTTACCTTTTTTTAATTTCCAATAATTCTACTCAAGTTACAATTAAGTAATGTGTGTCTCTAACTATATGAATAAAAATTAAAACTGTGATTTGCGGTGCTAAGCCCTTGTTAGAACCAACTCCTCCTTGTGAAACTGAAGTATCTGATGTCTGAGACTGAGTGTTCCTCAAATAGCTGTGGCAAATCTTTCAAACCCTCCTCAAATGAAGTCTTTAATTTCTGTAAGAACTGCAACCACATACACAGTAACCTCTATTGATCCTGTGATAGTGTGATGCCATCATCTTTAAGAAGACCAAACACTGCAAAGACTATCACTCTAATTATATCTTTTTTTTTCTAGATTTTAGAATATTTTTTTTGAAGAATATTTTAAATTGTATAATAAATTTTATATATATATATATATATATATATATATATATATATATATATATATAAGATTAAGAATGCAAATTAGTTAAATTAAAAACTATTTAATCTAACTAATATTAATTAAATGTGAAAGCACTGATTGACTTTTCATTAGTATACAAGGTTTACACCTTGAGTTTGAGTCATGAAAAGAAAATAGAGTAAATCTTCAATTTAATCCTCAAACAAGTTTTTAATAGAAAACTCTATAAACAAAAAAAAAAAAAATTAAAGCAAGTCCTTATTATTTGGAGTGGTGAAAATACTGAACAGTTTCACCAACTGGCATGTAGAAGGAAAAAGGGAACATTAAAGTTTAAAAGAAACTTGTGCAAGACATGACCATATCAGCACCATCATTGTTTTGATTGTTGAACTCTCAAGCTTCACTAACTCATCGCTGGAGGCACACGTTATTAAAAGGAGTGCAAACTATAAACAACTTGGACTTAAAGATGCATAAATTTTGCAGTAATAGAATCATATGCAACCTGGGGGCATGACATTCATGTAGTTTAGTAGTTTCCATGTAGACAAAACTTAAATGCAGTTCCTTAAATACTTTTGATATCACTCTTCAAATCAAAATTGGAGTTTTTCACCTGGATAATTTACATAATAAAGGTTTACATTAATGATCAACATACATTACCAAAGTGAAATTCTAATTCTGATTGAAGAATAATATGAAAAACACTTAAGGAACTACCTTGACCCATGTTAGTCTTTAAACTAGTTCCTTTTCTATGCAAATGAGGAAAATTACAAAATTCTTTTCAGACATAATGTAAAAACCGGGAAAATATTCAAAAGAAAGATATAGATCCATATACAGTGAATAACTTTGTACTATTTAAAATATCTATAATCTATCAACTTAAACAAAGTTCAAGCACTAGAACTTTACATTATATATAGAGTAAAGATGTGCCATATATACAATATAAACATAACCCAACACTTCAAAGCTAAAACCAAAACTCACTATATATACAAGGAGAATTCGCTCGACAACTTAAGAATTTATTTGGCAACTAGTGCCTTTATACTACTCAGTCATCCTTAAGCTTATATACATTGTCAATGTAATCTTCTGTCTCCCACAGGAAAGATCCAAAAGCAACAGCTTCCAAGACTAGTCTCTTCAAGCTAGAAAATGAAGTCAAAATAACATCATCATTCTCAACCGAACCCGATTCCTTGTTGTTAAAAAGAGCACAACTATAACTCCCAACCAAATTCACAGCCTCCTTAGACCTCAATCTGGCACATCTCTGCAATGATCCGGGATGAAAGCTCATAACATAACATTTTAAGTCCTCAATTTCCTCTTCCGGCCTGATTAACCCTTGCCCTAAGGATGGCATATTACTTAAGTGGCCAAAGATGGCATCTTTGAATCCATAAGAAAACATAACGGAAGTCCTATGACCAAGGTGAAGATCATGATTGGCCAAAGAGAGATTTCGTTCTAGGTGGTACCTCAATGAAACTGACTTCAAAAAGTAACCATATAATATGGAGGCAACGTAAACCCGGGCAAGTAAGAATTGTCTAACTTGGGTTGTTGCCCAACACTCAGTTACACTAGATTTTGCTCTCAAGCCAGTTACAGTAGTTATGTGTTCCCTTATCATATCCAAAACTTCCGAGCTATGAATAGACTCTAGTTCCCAGTCCTTAGAAGGCAATATCTCTAGCCTGCCATTATAAAGACAACTAGAAAGCTTTGGAACCATAGGGACCCTGATCTCAGAAAACTTGTAAAAAATCAGCAAGTACATAACATCTTCTACAGCAATTTGACATTGGTTCTCTTTTACTTGTGCAATCCTCCTGGCATTCAGAAAAGGTTCAAGTCAACATTTTTTTCAATGAATATCTAAAATTGTATTATGTAACTACCAAGGAATTTAAGACGAAGGTTTATCTGTCTTATTTCATTCCAGGGTATGACTTGATGCCAGGCAATACCCCGATTCATTTAATCATGCAGATACTGCTTCAGATCTGAAAAGTCCATGAATATTTAACTCCAATTAAAACAATGTAAGAGATATTACAAGATAATTCGGGTCAAAGTGGGCAAAGGAAATGCCTATATTTAAAAGGAAGCTAAAATTAAATAATCTCAAATCTAACTAAAGCTTGTATATTCTATTTGAAGGCTTCAGAGGGGACCAAAAATGTACTCTTAGCTATGCCATCCTCCCATTGAGAAGTAAGAAGTTTTATCAGCAGATAAGGAGAGACACCAAGAAATGCTGATTACTCATACTCAAAGTTTGAAGGTACAATCCAGAGAAGAGGATTATAAAATCACCAACTTAAAATCATGTAACCATTAATTTCTCAGACTTAGGCCACTAATTTTTGTAACAAATAGTTCTCCACCAAATGTTAGGGGCTGCAAAACAATCAATCAAGATCAGATAAAGTTTGGTTTAGCTTTAGACCAGGAATACTGACCAACCAATGCAACTTGTGGTATGATACAGCCCCCAATTTTCACCTCCAAACCATCAATAATTCACATCTTATTGAACTTACATTCCATAGGCTTTGTCTTACTCCTACTTAATAAAAAAACCATTGGTAAGCTTCTCTCCACAATTAACTTTGGAATTTAGTCCTTCTCTTGATTCATCAACTATCACTATATCATTTGAAAAAAGAATTCAATGAGGCACTGGCTCTAGGATGTGCCATTTAAGAAGTCAACCCTTGGGGTAAACCTATTCTCATAGATTAATGGTTAGACAGAATGCTGATCATCAGAGTTATGGGATTTGGAGACAATCATAATAAAATAATCGAAGACCTGTAAGGAAATGGCTAATTCTGTTATCACTAGAAACAGACCAAACAAATAATCACAATGGTGCACAGTTTATAGAGTGAATGAAGGTTTTGAATATTTTATATAATACATAAGAAAATAATACGGCAAATCAACATGACAAAGATCAATATATCTGACAAGCTTTTCTAAAGCTTTTAAATTGTGCTCAGAAATGTTGACTAAAATAACCTGTTGATTACCCTTCTAATGAGAAATACAAATGTTTTATGGTTCCATAAAAGTTACTTATGCAAGCTTGCTTTGCAAAATATATACTTCATTCAGTGGAAGGATGAGAAATACTAACTCTTTATTCTTACAAGTTAGAACATACAAGAATGCAATCAGATGTTCATAGAAATATTTGCTGTACCTTCTACATCCTCAAATACACTATCTCTAATTCAATAAAACTAGAGAATATCATTATACCCATCTCTGAATTGATAAGGAAAAAGGAGTTAAGAGCTTGATTAACATCGGCCTCATTTATTAGCAATTTCTCGCAATATCAAGGATCACGATGAAACCAAAATCGCGGCCACAATTTAAAACCTTAGCACAGATGAAATCTCAAGTAAACACATAACAATAAGCAAACACCTACAGCATGATTAACATTTCAACATTCAAAGATCCTCCCATCACAACCCACATAAAACTCAAACCTCACAAAACACATCAAAACAAATTAAAGAAAAAGGAAAACCAAAAGGGCATAAAAAAAAAAAAAAACTCATATTCCACGAACCTGTGAAGCAAGGCCTCATCGGAGGCAGAACCAAGCACCATGCGGGCATGTGCCGCATCACGATCCTCAGCCAAGAGCTTCAGCTCCTCCCCAACAGCCACATGGAACATCTGAGGGTGGTTCTGAAGAACAGCACTGAGGAACTTCCCCACCATGGAACGTGGCTCCAGCGGAGAGTTCAGGCTACTGAACTCACATGGGCTTGCTCCAGCACTTGCTCTGATAAAGGGTCTTCGCCTATAATATAAAAAACAAGAAGAAGAAGAAGAAACACCACCACCACCAAGATCAGGCCTTGTGAAGAATCTGAAGTGGGGTTTGTGCGAAATTGATGGGAGAGTGAGGAGTGTTGGGTGATGGTAGCGGAAGATGCAGCTTTCCATCAAACAACAACAAAAGAGAGTTAAACCGTGAATTGTTTGTTGATAGCAATAAGGTTGGAGAGAGCTTTTGCGAGAGTGAGAGAAGAGTGGTTGGTGTTACTACTGTGTGATGTGGTATTGTGTCAAACAAAGTTGGGCTTCTGGTTGTGTTTTTTATGTGTATAATTGGTTGGGGATAGGATTTTGGAATCAATCGCAAGGGAAGTAAAAACTAAAATATCTTTGTTTATGTTACGGATAGGGTTCTGAGACTTTTGAGGTAAGGAAGGGTCAGAGAGGTTTTGGTTTCTGTGTGCGCTGGTTATTGTTGATAAGTGATAAGTGCGTTTTCTAGTGGGACAGTTGTTATGTGTGGTCCCAGACAAGCCACTGATCATTGCTTATAATATTCTACTACTACTTATTGAGTGTGTAAAAATAATGAGTTTAATTATCAACACCAATAAACATAAATAACACTTTATGTCATTTTATCAAATGATTTAGATTTTAAATCTTGAACTTTAATATAAAATAAATTATATTAAAAAAAATTATTTAACGTATATTTAAGAATTTTTTTATCAAATTTAATCATTACTTTTTAGTTTTGACAGTAAATCTTTTTACTAATATGATGGTAAATAAAATAAGGAAAAAAATTATATACTAATAATATAAAATATTTTACTGAATTATTCAATCAATTATTTTTAAAAATAATTATCTTAAAATAATTTAAACAATAATTTATAATTAAATATTAATTATTTTATATTATTGCATGCATAAGCATTAAGTTCAAAAAAATGATGAGTTTAATAAATACTCGTTGCCATAATTTAATTTTGGTTCTTGGGTTTTGCACCCTTGCAATAATAAATGCAGTTAGATTCAGCTTTTCCTTTTTAAATACTTTTTCCTTCTTATATTGTTTCTTTAATCCAGGTTGCACCTATAAATTCCCACAGCCAATAGGACTAATATAAGCTACGTCAAATTGTCAATTCTGTCAAACACTGTTGTTTTTCAAGATAATATGTTTTTCCTGGAATCCAAAATTTATATTTTCATCCAATTAAGAGGCACAAGGGAGTTAAGGTAGAGAATCCTCAGCCAAATACACGTGTTCAGATTCAGTGTTTTTGTTTTATATTGTATTTCTTTCGATCTTATTATAAGCAATAAAAATTACTTTTTTATCTCAAATCTAAGTAAAAATTAAGTTATTTTATTTTATTTAATAAAATCATCTTTAAAATATTTTTCATTCAATAAAATCAAAGATTTTTTTCTACTTGATAAAAATAGTTTAGAAAAAAAATTATTTTAGGATTAACATAATTTAATGAAATAGAGATTATAGGAAATATTTCCTTTCGACTTATATATACAGAAAAATAACTAATTTTATATTAATTAAGATAATTAGTTGAATTCACTTAATTTTACTAATCTCAAATAAAAATTAAGATTATTTCTAAAATGTCTTTTGTTAAAATTTGTTATTATGAATAAAAAAGAGATTGAAAATTTAAATAGAATTAAATGAATAATATTTTATAAATAATAACATTAAATAAAATAAAACTAATTAGATTTATTAATATTTAAGTTTAATGAATAAGATGACTCTTTTGTTTGAATATGAGTTGAGAAGAAGTATGTGTCAACCAAATTGATCAAAGCACTTTTTCTGAAATTTGCAAGCGATCTTCACCGGAAAAAAAATATTTTTATTTTTATAAAAATGGTATTTATTTATTATATAACAGAGCAGCAATGGCGGAACTTTTAAGAAAAAAATTATATACATACATTTTTTTTAAAGGATACATATACATCTCCTAAAAATTATTTATATTTTTAATAAAAACTATAAGATTTTTATTATTTATATTTTTAATAAAAACTATAAGATTTTTATAATGTTAGAGATAAGGAGAGCAACATGAAAACTTAGTCTTGAAGCTTGAATTAGTTTTGTCTTTTACATGTCTAACTCATTTATTTTGGATTAATTGTTGTATTGTGTATTGCATCTTAGTCTCTAATTTCTTTAGTATTCAAAACTTTCTATTTTAATCTATTACAAGTCAACTCTAATCGATTATACAAGTGTTTGTAGCTTGCAGAAAAGTTTCTCTTATCGATTTAATCAGTTACAACCTAATCATAATTGATTACACAATTCTTTTTTAGACAATGATTGGTTTTTCATGAGTTTCTGCTTTAATTAATTACTAAGAGATCATAATCAATTACTTCTCTCTTAAAAGTGTTTCACAAAGTGATTAAGAACACTTTAATCGATTACATCAAGAATCTAATCGATTATATTATTTTTGAAAGTTTTTCAGGTTTGGAAAGAACACTTTAATCAATTGAAATGATAATATATTCGATTGTTTCATCAAAATAATTGATTACATTGTATATTTAATTGATTGCAAATAGTTATAAATTATTTTCTCTATAAGTAATTACCCTTGTGTTATCACTTCCAAGTGCGGAAATAATATGAAAAAGTGTAAGCTTAAGTAAGCGATACAAAGAGAGAAGATAAAGTGCTTACAGTGTGACTCACATCTCTAAACTTTGTTTGTGAAGATCTCATTGTGAAGAGTGAGTTGTGAATTTCTCTTTGAGGTCAAGAAGACTCTCATTCATTCAAGCAAGCAAGGTTCTTGAGTATGATTGATTTCTTTGACTCTTTTTTTTCGTGTACATTGTTAGTATGTTTCTCAAGGTATGCTAGAATAGGTGTATATCTTCTATTGATATTATTTTTCTTTCTAGTGTTGGTCTTGATCAATTTATAAAGGTTAAATAAAATATATTTTTTTTAAGAAAGAACTTTAATAAAAAGATTTTGTGTAAATAGTATTGATTAAATATTGATTTATGAAAAGTTTGTGATACGATCATTGAAAAAGAATTTTTTTTTTAACTCAGGTTTTTTGAAGTCTATTTTGATTTAGAAATCAATTCAATCATCTCTTAATTTATAAGTTTCATCATCTTTTTCATATAATATTTTCAATTTAAAGTTATTTATTTTCTAATTCCTAATTATTTTAAGTAGCTAAAAAATGTTGAAATTTTTAATTTGTTATTGAACAGCATGAAAAAGAATAATTTTCATTATTATTATTATTATTGCACGTTCACCAAAAGAATATCTTAGTATTGCACTTTAAGGTTTCTATTTTTGAAATCAGTCTCATGACATTTGATATTTTTTTATAGATTACTTATTTCATTAGTTAATGTTCTTTTCATAATATAAGGCTATTTTTTTTTTTGTATTTTTCAAATCCATTTTCCCATGAATTTTATATATATCGTCATTCTAGTATAAAATAATTATACAATATGACTTCAACTTGCCAAGAGTTTTGGGGTTTAATATTGATGTTATAGTAACAAATCTAATAAATTTTAGTGTAGTCCAATTGTTTATTCCTTGATGTATCTCAACGATAAGTAATATTTGATTTTATCGGACGGTTCTAAATTAAAACTATTGAATTTTATTTGTTCTAAATAAAATTTTTTAAAATAAATATATTTGATAAAGAAAAAATAAAATATATTTTAACATTGATTTAAATAAATAAAAATATAATTTTTTTCTTAAATTTATTGAAAATTCATATAAAATTTTAATTTTTTTATGTATTCTCATACATATTTTTTTATATAAATAAAACTGATATTTCTTGCAATATTTTCCAAAAAAAAATTCAAATGATTTTTTCAGGTTTTTAATTCAGTAGTTAATCATGAGGGTATAAAAGTAAAAAAAAAAGAAAATTCTGAAAAGTGATGTTAATTAAATAGGAAAAATACTTTATTATCATAAAATAAATTTTTTGGGTTGTTCCTCTCACTAAAAAAACAAATTTAATAAAGAAAATAATTAATGTTTAAAAAATATCATCAAAGGTTTAAAATTTAGGGTAGGTAAGCGGGTCGGCCCGCCCCATGTAAGGTCTACCCGCATAAGTCTGTATTGGCAGCGGACCGGGCCAGTCCGCCCCGCTTCTTACACGGACCAAATAAATTGATCCGTCCCGCCCCGCGGACCCCGCGGGTCATACGGGCCGGTCCACGGACCTAATTTTAAAAGAATTTCAATTTTAATAGAAATACAATACAATCAAATTAAGTTCAATACAAATGTAAATAAAATTTCAATAATTAGTCAATTACATCAATAAAATAAATAATGTCTTAACAAAAGAAAATCCAAGCAATAAATCTAAAATATGAAATTTAAACATCTCCAACAACAAATGATTCCATATATGAAGTAGCTTGAGCCTTCTCCATCTCCACATCTTCATCTTCTTTTCCTAAAACTCAAAATAATAATAAATATTAAAATAAAATCAAGTTAAGTGATTAAAAGATAATAATTATTACATATTATTTATCTTACATATCAAATCTTAGTAACCAATTTTTAGTACATATCAACGCTTGTACGTTGTCAACAAGAAGCCATAGTACATATTAAGACTTGTACGTTGTCAACAAGAAGCCTAGTTCGATTTTTAGCAGGTTATCACTTATTTTTTTATCTTAATCTTTTATTTTTGTTATCTTTTATTTTTTTTATCTTTATCATCTTTTAATTTAAATCTTTTATTTTTATCTTTAAATATTTATCTTATCTAATGTATTTCTTTATCGGTTATTTTAAAAAAAAGTTTAAAGTAAAAAAAAGAAAATCAAACCTAAAGCGGATTGCGGACAACCCGCGGACCCCGCGGACCAAACCCGCATAATCCACAAGTTAAGCGGGACGGACCCAAAAATATGATATAACCATGGACCGTCTAAAAAGATTAGTCTATAATCCGCATGGATCGCAGACCCCACGGGTAAGTCCATGGACCTAGCCCCGTTTACTCACCCCTATTAAAATTACTTATAAGTAGTGAT
This sequence comes from Glycine soja, assembly GCF_004193775.1. Taxonomy (NCBI): domain Eukaryota; kingdom Viridiplantae; phylum Streptophyta; class Magnoliopsida; order Fabales; family Fabaceae; genus Glycine; species Glycine soja. Next base: position 11,205,567 of record NC_041017.1, on the reverse strand, counting down.
ATTAATTATCAAAACTATTACATTTAATCTATAGATACTATAACCTTAGTTAGCTTGGTCCCCTGGTAAAAAAAATAGCTGCCCCTCCAATTTTTTCCAAGCCGCCACTGCAGAGTAGATGAGAAAAAAAAAAGTACACGTTCAGGTATTATCTTTCTTTTAGTATTTTCTTTTCTCTTCAAACATCTATAATTATTAATAAAAACAATTATCTTATTTGGTATATATATTTTTATTATTAAATTATTTTTTCATATATAATTATTTTTATTTTTTTCATAAATCTTTAAAATATAACCGTCGTTACTTCTCCTAAAAAAAATATTACCACTATGTTTTTTGACTGGTTTTTCTTTTTATTTTTAAAAATAAAGATAGAGTTTCAACCATTAATTATAAAGGGAAGATTCTTTTTAATGAGACCCGTACATTAGACGAATGTAAAAAAAATATAAATCAAAATATAAACATTATAAAATTGAAAATTTAAAAATTATTTTAACTGATAAAATTTGTTTTAATAATGATTTTTTAGTATTTTAATATTTGATAAAATTAAAATAATTAAAGATAAAAAATAACCAACTAATATATATATATATTACATCACTATTATTACTTGAAGAAAGAAAAAAATCATAATAAATTTTTATAGATATAATATTCTTTAAGATTATATTTGCTCAAATGAAAATATAATTTTTCTTTTTCCTCAACTTCAATTAATTATATTTAATATGCTATCAAATATTTTAAAAATGAATAATTTTTTAGTTACATATATTTTAAGATCATACTAAATAAAAATATATAAAAAAATTATAATTTAATTGAACCCATGTATGGGTATTCACAGTATGAGCATTTTTAGTTTTTAGACAAAAAATTATCTAATCCAAACATAAAATAAAGGTGAGTTTAGTTCAGTTTAAATATGATATCAAATTTGAAACACACCAAATTAATCTTTTTATTATTCCTTTTGGTAGTTTTTATTTTTAATTTATTATCATAATTTAAATTTTATTAATTAAACTTACATAGTTATTATGTTATATTATTTTTAAAATAAATTTTATTATTTTATCAAATTTTATTTAACATATTTCATTTGAAAATCATTATTTTTACTTCTATTTAACATTATTATGAAATGATATGATTAACTTTTTTTAACATAATAATAATTTATGCATTACTTGATATTTAAAATTATTCTTAACAATATTGATATATCTTTTTTATCATATAAAAATAAAATATGCATTCTGATTATAAAATAAAGGAAATGTCATAAATTAAGTAATACACATTATTAATTACCACAACAAAGATCACATATTACAAACTTATTAGATAAATGTACATTATAAATCACATACTATAGTAATTGAAAATTTAAAATAATACTAGTTACATAATACTAAGCATTCCATTAAATAAGAGTAATGTAATTATAATATGCGGCTTGATTCAATTTTTATAATAAAAACCAAAAAATTGAACTAAACCGTAGAAATAGTAAATACAAATATAAAAAATGTATAATTTAATTGAACTCGTGTTTTTTATAAATATTCTTAAAGTAAGTTAAACAGTAATTTATGATTGGATAATAGTATAAAATTATTATACATAGTGCATAAATACTCTTTGTTTTACTCCCATATATATATATATATATATATATATATATATATATATATATATATATATATATATATATATATATATATATATATATATAACTTATAACGATTTTCAGCTGCTTATTTCCTAATTAACTATTTTGAGTATGACTGAGTTTGTTTAAATGTTTTAAAAAAGAAGTACTTTTTTAAGAAATAGATAGGATTTTTTTTTTCTTAAACAATATAAAATTATTTTTTTAAGTAAAAATAATTTAGACAAACACATAAAAAAAAGACTTATTTTATTAAATAGATATTTTTTAAACAGATAAGTCTGTTCTAAAAATGCATCTTCTCACTCTAGTTGAACAAAATCCTAATATAAAAAGATATTTATTATATAATAAAATATCAATGCGGAAAATCTACTCTCTCCTGTTCGTCATAGTCCATAAAATAAGAATAGCATGAACTTGTATGTTTCTATAAGGCTATTTTTATTGGAAAGTCCTTTTAAAATAAAAGAAAATCATTGAAACAGATATAATAATTCCTTTTAAAAATAGTACGCGGAATTAAAAAATATATATCTAACTATCTACCTATTATATCAAAATTTATTGGCATTCATGTGTGATATTTCTGAATATTGCAACGAATTTTAGTCAATTATTTATGCTTGCCCTATCCACGGTAAGTGATGTTTCTGTATTTTGTGCACACAAAAAGTCGTCGTCGCCGGATGCGTCGGAAGGAGTACCTTGAATATGACGAGGCACAGGCACTACGAGTGGGTATACCACAGTCATCCATATAATTAGGCCAAAGTATGAGTCAATTCCGGAGTAGATTTTGAATACCGGAAGAAAGTTATTTTTCTCACATTAACTAAAAAATTTGTTAAAAGTTAAAAAGTTAATTAATAATTAAATTAAAAATTAATTTATTAAATTAAAAATATTTGATAAAATTAGTTATTAAAGTAGTTAAAAAATATAAAATGACAAAAAATAATAATATCATGATTTATTTTTAAAAAAATAATCAAAAAATTAAATAAATATATTGAAGATAAAAATAAAAAATATATATATAAAAACTAAAAAATAGAAATTAGCGTTTAAAAAAATGTTAGTTAAAGTAACATTATATAAATTAGTTCGACAAAATATTTCAATTAACTTTTTTTTACTAACTAAAATGTTTGTTTAACTGTTCGATCAATAATTTTTTTAGTAGTTCCTTGTTTAACTTACAAAATGAAGGAGATAATAATAAAAAATACATAGCTTAACTTTCACTCTTTACACAACTGTAAATGTTAAAAATCATGTACATCTTTTTTTGTTTTTTATTTCTCAAAACTAAAAGAAACCTCTCATACAAATGTAAACAAAATGTTTGATTTTGAGTTGCATATACAAAATTATCATTATGGGTGGATGGAGTCAACTTATGATGGGTATTCAATTTAACTAAACGATTCATTCATCAAGTTCCTCCTTGGTGGGTAAGGAGGAACATATATTCATGAAAGGAAACACAACAATAATTTAATGACTATGAAAAGGACTCCAAAATCATGAATCATGGTGTATTTATTGTTCATTTAGTTGTCACACACATCTTCAAACAATCACACTTGGAACTTGTAAGATCCATAACCTATTAAAAAAAAAGTATGTGCGGTAAAATTTAAGGGTTCTATAAATTAACAATTATAAGAAACCAATAGAATATATGATTTTAAAAAATAATAGATAAATAATGCATATCCTTATAGTGAGACTTCTCTTTGGTACACTTTGATTCCTTGGAAGAGGAGAGAAACAAGATTTTGCTTTCTTAAATATTCTTTCTTGTCAACATTTGTGATGACTATAGATTAGAGAGAATACTTTCTGTCAAGAAGGGGACTTGTTTCACGTTAGTGAGTATTAACCCCTTTATAATCACTATTCCTATTAAGTAGCAGTTATCTTTAGAAACTTCTCATATTTAATCCAATTACAATTTAGTCTTTATTTATTTATTTATTTATTAGTTTATATATAAGTCACATGTCTCTCACATGAGACATTAATTCTAGCATTCTCGCACTTGACTCATGTGACATTACCAAATATTATGGACTAAATAAATAAATAGATTAAACTAACATAATGCACATTCAAATGACTAAATCATTCTATACATTGGGTACATCATAATTTTATGATTAAGAATAGGAACCAATTCGAGTCATGGCGGTTATACATCACTTAATCGACATAGTCCCTTCCATGTACTACAAATTAGTCTTCTCCTTACCATGAACATTAGTTAGGAGTACATAATTGGTCCAACATAATATCTTTATTCAAGACGAAACCTGTTAAATTACTCAAATATAAATATGCATGCAAACATAGAGAACATGTAATCAGAAACATATCATAAATGAGCTCAAAGTGTCTGTAAAATGTATAAGTTAAATTACACTTAATGATCATCAATAACAATAATATTCATACTTTCAACATGTTTTATAAATATCTTGGGCTGTAATCCCTTTGTTAAAGGGTCAACTATCATAGATTTGTGCTAATATGTTATATTGGTACTATTTGTTTTTGAACTTCTTCCTTCACAGCTGTCGCGGTGATTTTTTGATATCAAGCTATTGATTAGCATTGACTCGCATTTTTAAGATCACCACCGATCTTTTATTTTTCCGAAGAAAAGGGAGAAAGCTCGAAAAACCCTATTTTTGAGAGATCAAAGGTCCGGGGGTTGGTTACGCAAAGGGAAGGTACTAGCACCCTAAACGTCTATAGTACTCTATAGGAACCTCTTGCTTATTTTATCTTTATGCTAAATTAATTATTTGTTTGGAAATAAATGCTCAAGTGTGGAAAGATTAAAGAGGTGGGTTCGAAAGAAAGGAGAAGAAAAAAGTTTTTGTTTATTTTTATTTGATTTGGGAAGACAAAGTCTTTTGCCTACATACCCGAATGGGATCAAAATCATGTAGTTCGGAGTAGAAAGTCAAGTGATTGGTTTTGATTGATTTTAAAGTTCGAAAAAAGAAGAGTTTAGGCAAGGTAAGAGGCCGAAAAGGCATAGAAGAAATAAAAGAAGTGAGTTCAATTGATTTTAAATTAGAAAAAATGTTTTGATTGATTAAAGATTGATTAAAGATTTGATTAAGAAAGAAAGAAAAGATTGACCCTTTTTTTTGAAATTTTGATTATGGAAAGTTTTTGTTTTTTTTTTTTTTTTTTTTTTTTTTAATTATGCGGAGATAAGTCTAAACGCGCCGGATCCCTTAAAATGACGTTGGATCAAGTGAGGGTCCCTTTTCCTCGGATACGGTTCAAATCACATGATCGTCCTCGGTGGGAAACATAAAAATAAATGTGAGTGTCGGTGCAGATTCTCATTTTTTTTTTTTTTTTTTTTTTTTTTACATTGGACCTAGATACATTCTAATTGGCAATAATAAATAAAAATTGCAAATGCATTAAAATAAATATGATGGAAGAAATAATAAAATGCATGAAATACAAAACAATAAATACATATGGTGCATAAAATAAATAAAGAAAATGAAATGCAAGACATAAAAATAAATATAATGCTGGAAATAAATAAAATAAAAAAAATGAAAATAAAAATGCAAGACATAAAATAAACATGATGCTAAAAAATAAAAAAATGCAAGACATAAAGTAAATATGATGCATAGAATAAAAAATAAACAAAATAAAATAATAAAAAAAAAGCAAAACATAAAATAAGTATGATGCTGAAAATAAAATAAAACGAAAATAAAAATGCAATACAGAAAATAAATATGATGCTAAAAAGAATGCGAGACATAAAAATAAAATGCAAGGCAAAAATAAATAGGGTACATAAAATAAAGAAAATATAAGTGCAAGACAAAAATAAATATGTGGCTGGAAAATAAAATGCAAGACAAACAATTAAACATGATGCTGGAAAATAAATAAAGAAAATAAAAATGCAAGGCATAAAATTAAATATGATGCGTAAAAATAAAAATGCAAGACATAAAATAAATATGGTGCGTAAAAAAAGAAAAAGAAAAGGGTGCAGTAAGGAAAAAAGGGGGGTGAGAGTAGGAATCGGAAAAGAAGAAAAAGAGAAAAGAAAAAAAAAAAAAATGGGCCAGAGGTGAGTCCAGCGGGCCAAAAAAGGAGAACCGGACCGGTTTGGTCCAAGGAAAAAAAAACCGAACCGGTCCGGCCTCTATATAAGGGCTCGGGGCCGGTTTTTTCCCATTTTTAAAAAACTTTTCTCTCTCTTCTCTTTTCTCTCTTCCCTTTTTCTCTCTTCTCTCTCTAGCACACACCGCCGGAAGTTGTTTACCGGCGCAGTGGCTGGCCGGCCATGGGTGGCGGCGCCGCCGCGTCGGAAACAGAGTCTCCTCCTTTTTTAAAAAAACTACATGTTCTGAATTCCTTTTTTCTCCTAGTCCTCAAATCCACCGTTATTTTTTGAAAACCAACACTGATAAAGCCTAGATCTAGCCTTGAATCTTAGAAAAAAAGGTGAACTACCTTTGTCCTTATGTTATCGTTTAAGCTTCAGAGTGAAAACGGTTACAGCTTGGGTTGTGGGTGTGGGTGTTTGACGCAGTGCTTGTGGTTGTGTGGGTGTGGGTGTTTGACGCGGTGCTTGTGGTTGTGTGGGTGTGGGTGTTTGACGCGGTGCTTGTGGTTGGTGGTGTTTGGTGTGGGCTTGGCCGCTAGTGGTGGTTGGTGTAGGCTTTAGGCCGCATGAGTGAGTGGGTTACTGTGTTTGCAGGGATTTCTGTTCTAATGTTTTGATTTTATGAGCAAGATGATTTTGGTTTTTTTTTTGTTTTTGTTGGTGGTTCACGGAGGAGGAGGGTGTTGCTGAGTGGTGGCTGGTGGTGGCTAGTGGTTCACGGAGGGGGAGGGTGGTGTTGAGCGGTGGCTAGGCCGATGGTTAGTGGTGGCTTGGCTGTTGGTATTCCGACTGTTCGTATTCACCTCTGCCCTCTCTCTCCCTCTGACATGCACAGTAATTAATGCAGCATTTAAAGGACATAATTAGGGTAAAAAAACGAAGAGCCCCTCTGGGCCTGGACCGAGAAAACCGAAAAGAAAAAAAAAAAAAAAGGAAAGGAAAAGGAAAAAAAAAAAAAAAAAAAAAAAAACAGCAAAATAAAAATAAAATAAAATAAACTAAAAAATAAAATAATAATAATAATAAAAAAACGAAAAAAAACGAAAAGAAGATACTAATAAAGATATTAATAAAAAAAACGGAAATAATAAAAAACACTTAATAACAGGAAAGGAAAAGAAAAGAAAATAATAACTAAAAATAAAAAAAATAATAATAATAAAAAAGGTAAATAAATAAATAATAATAATAAAAAAAGGGGCGTCTTCAAAACAAAAATGAGGTATTTTAAAATACCTCCCTGCCGAAATTTCATCTGAAATGATGGAAATTTCCGGCTTAAAAGACGAGAAAAAAGAAATAAAAACGGGTCAAAAATGAAACTTTTAAAGCGACGGGTCGAAGAGATTTAAATACAGAGTACACCATTTTTGACCAATTTCAACTACAAAATGCTATGAATGCACTGTTATGCACGTAATGTTGCGAATGCTTGCGATGCAAGTATGAATGCAAGACGAGGTAAATGGCTCGACTGGGAATAACAAAACCAAATGGTACCCGATTTTGTTAAAGAAAAGGGGTCCGACTGGGGATCACATGGTTTTACTGGGGGTAAATGTCAGCTGTTCGGGTTGACGACGAACTGCCACTGACGACAAAGGAACAAAGATAAATGTCAGATGTTCGGGTTATTGCCGAACTAGCCAACTGACCAGAATTGAAGATAAATGTTAACTGTTCGGGTTATTGCCGAACTAGCCAATCTGACAAAAAACAAAGATAAATATCAACTGTCCGGGTTATTGCCGAACTAGCCAATCTGACAAAAAAAACAAAGATAAATATCAACTGTCCGGGTTATTGCCGAACTAGCCAACTGATGAGGAACAAAGATAAATATCAACTGTCCGGGTTATTGCCGAACTGATCAACTGACAAGGAACAAAGATAAATATCAACTGTCCGGGTTATTGCCGAACTGATCAACTGACAAGAAACAAAGATAAATGTCAACTGTTCAGGTTATTGCTGAACTAATCAACTGACAAGAAACAAAGATAAATGTCAACTGTTCAGGTTATTGCCGAACTAGTCAACTGACAAAAAACAAAGATAAATATCAACTGTCCGGGTTATTGCCGAACTAATCAACTGATAAGAAACAAAGATAAATGTCAACTGTTCGGGTTATTGCCGAACTAGTCAACTGACAAAAAACAAAGATAAATGTCAACTGCTCGGGTTATTGCCGAACTAATTAACTGATAAGAACAAAGATAAATGTCAACTGCTCGGGTTATTGCCGAACTAATTAACTGATAAGAAACAAAGATAGATGTCAACTGCTCGGGTTATTGCCGAACTAGTCAACTGATAAGAAACAAAGATAGATGTCAACTGCTCGGGTTATTGCCGAACTAATTAACTGATAAGAAACAAAGATAGATGTCAACTGCTCGGGTTATTGCCGAACTAATTAACTGATAAGAAACAAAGATAGATGTCAACTGTTCGGGTTATTGCCGAACTAGTCAACTGATAAAAACAAAGATAAATGTCAACTGTTCGGGTTATTGCCGAACTAATTAACTGATAAGAAACAAAGATAGATGTCAACTGCTCGGGTTATTGCCGAACTAATTAACTGATAAGAAACAAAGATAGATGTCAACTGTTCGGGTTATTGCCGAACTAGTCAACTGATAAAAACAAAGATAAATGTCAACTGTTCGGGTTATTGCCGAACTAATCAACTGATGACATGAAACAGAGGCAAATGATGCACAAGCTGTTCATTAAAGAAATTGCCACTTGACGGAGAGAGGGTGACACCTTTGGATCAGACCCATTGGGGATGACACTCGGGGAAATAGAAGGTTACAAATTATTCATGATTGATTGAAATGAAAAGATAAATGAAGCAAGACTCATGATGGTTAATGCAGCCATGTACGCATGATATTGTCTTTATTGTATATGCATGAATGTGTATACGCATGAACGTATGAATGCCCGAATGACGACACGACTTGTATGACTGTATGGAGGATTGACTTGTATGATTGTGTGAATGATAGATTTGGTGGAACAAGGTTGGACAGGTAAGATTGAAAGTGACCCGACGTCGCATCACAAACACTCTGCAACCTTCAATGGGGATGATGCCACTAGGGTATATCAAAATAGCGACGGGGTAAAGTCCGCAGCAACTGATGGGGAATAAACATTTCTTGGGGAGAACGTGCCAATCCGAAAAACATGGTAGAAGAGCTGGTGCTTCTGTGGTCATGCTTATTATTTATTTATTTATTTATTTATTTATTTATTTTTTTTTTAATTTTTATTTTTATTTTTTTTTGAAAAAAACAATTGACCTCGTGCAACCTGCAAGGTTTACCCATTCTCATGGTAGCTGTTGACACACCCTTCATCTATTCACGAGTTCAAAGAAAAAGTGTTTTGTTGTTTGTGCTTTTCAAAAAGACACGAAAGAAAATTTATGATTTTGAGAAATATTTTGTTTCAAATGCTACCATAAAAAGGAAAGGTTTTATAAGCTGAATAAATGAGAATTCCAAATGAAAGGCAACAGGCTCAAATTTATTTGAAAGAGTGGTGACCTGCCAATGGCATGGCTCCACTGATCTTACAAAGTTTGGAAAATGGTAAATATAAATCGAAGGTTCATTGAACACAATAACCGTTGTTCCCTCTGACAACCTTGAATTCCACTGTTTGGATGCTTCAGATTCAGGGTCTCCCTGACATTCCATTGTGTCTCAAATGAACGAAGATCAACTCGATGCAGTTACTTTGTCTTTTGGTCCTTAAATTTTGCATAGATCGCCCTTTCGGGTTTTCGACCTATCAGGCTAATTATTTTTCTGTTTGATGTCTCTAATTTTTGCCTGGGCCGCCCTTTCGGGTTTTCGACCCACCGAGACGCTCATTTTTGCCTAAGCCGCCCTTTCGGGTTTTCGACTTATCGAGCTGTTCTTTTATTTTTAGACAAAGTATTTCTTGACTGCATCCGCATTCACGGGACGAGGGAGCTCATCCCCATCCATAGTCGTAAGAGTCAGTGCACCACCAGAGAAAGTTCTCTTGACGACATATGGGCCTTCGTAATTAGGCGTCCACTTGCCCCTAGAATCGGGTTGGAAAGATAAAACCTTCTTGAGCACAAGATCTCCTTCTTGAAACACACGAGGACGAACCTTCTTGTCGAAAGCTTGCTTCATCCTCTGTTGATAAAGTTGTCCGTGGCACAAGGCTTTCATGCGTTTTTCTTCAATTAGATTCAACTGATCATATCTGCTTTGGCACCATTCAGCTTCTGATAACTGGGCCTCCATTAGAACTCTCATTGATGGAATCTCAACCTCCACAGGGAGTACTGCTTCCATACCATACACCAAAGAGAAGGGGGTTGCCCCTGTTGAAGTACGCACCGAAGTGCGATACCCATGCAAAGCATACGGTAGCATCTCATGCCAGTCTTTGTATGTGACCACCATCTTCTGCACTATCTTCTTGATATTCTTGTTTGCAGCTTCAACTGCGCCATTCATCTGAGGTCTGTAAGGAGAAGAATTGTGATGCTCAATCTTGAACTCTTCACACAAATCTTTCATCATCTTGTTATTCAAGTTCGTTCCATTATCTGTAATGATTCTGTTGGGCACACCATAACGGCAGATGATTTGATTCTTGATAAAGCGGACCACAACTTGCTTAGTCACATTTGCATAAGATGCTGCTTCAACCCACTTGGTGAAGTAATCAATAGCCACTAGAATGAAACGATGCCCGTTTGAAGCCTTCGGTTCGATTCTACCAATCATATCGATGCCCCACATAGAGAAAGGCCATGGAGAAGAAAGAACATTAAGTGTAGTTGGTGGTACATGAATTCTGTCAGCATAAATCTGGCATTTGTGGCACTTCCTAGCGTGCTTGCAACAATCTGTCTCCATCGACATCCAGTAGTAACCTGCTCTCAACAACTTCTTTGCCATTGCATGTCCATTGGAGTGAGTTCCAAAGGAGCCTTCATGTACCTCGTGCATCAAAAATTCTGCTTCTTGCTTATCCACACACCTGAGTAGTACCATGTCAAAGTTTCTTTTGTACAAAACATCCCCATTTAGGAAGAAATTACCAGACAATCTTCTCAAAGTTCTCCTGTCTTTGTTGGATGCTCCAGGTGGATATTCCTGGCTTTAAAGGAAACACTTGATATCATGGAACCAGGGTTTATCGTCAACAACCTCTTCGACTGCAAACACGTGAGCGGGCCTCTCGAGGCGCTGAATTCTGATTGTTGGCAAATTATTCCGGTGATTCACTTCGTACATGGAGGATAAAGTTGCTAACGCATCTGCCATCTGGTTCTCATCACGAGGGATGTGGTGAAGCTCCACTTTGTTGAAGAAGGTTAGCAAATGCCTCGCATAATCTTTGTATGGAATCAAGCCGGGGTGGCGAGTTTCCCATTCTCCTTTGATTTGGTTGATTACGAGAGCTGAATCCCCGTAAATGTCAAGGTTCTTGATTTTCAAGTCAATGGCTTTTTCAATGCCCAGGATACATGCTTCATACTCTGCCACATTGTTGGTGCAATCAAACTGTAACCTTGCAGCGAAAGGGAGATGATTACCTTCAGGAGTGATAATAACTGCCCCAATTCCATTGCCAAAGACATTCACGGCTCCATCAAAAATCAAACCCCATCTAGACTCGGGATCTGGACCTTCTCCAAGCAATGGTTCATCACAATCCTTCATCTTCAAGTGCATAATCTCTTCATCAGGAAAGTCAAACTTGATGGGTTGATAGTCCTCAATTGGTTGGTGAGCCAAATGATCAGCAAGAACACTTCCCTTAATTGCTTTCCGGGTGCGGTATTCGATATCATACTCGGATAACAACATCTGCCAACGAGCAATTCTTCCTGTCAGAGCGGGTTTCTCAAAGATATACTTGATCGGGTCCATTTTGGATATTAGCCAGGTGGTGTGGTTAATCATGTAGTGACGAAGACGCTTGGCAGCCCAGGCTAGTGCACAACAAGTTTTCTCAAGTAGGGAGTACCTGGACTCACAATCGGTAAACTTCTTGCTCAAGTAGTAGATGGCATGTTCTTTCCTTCCGGTCTCATCCTGTTGTCCGAGCACACAGCCCATAGAATCTTCTAACACAGTCAAGTACATAATCAGAGGCCTTCCTTCAACTGGAGGTATAAGAATTGGAGGTTCTAGCAGATAATTCTTGATACTATCAAAAGCCTTTTGACAATCTTCGGTCCAAACAACCCCTTGATCTTTTCGAAGCAACTTGAATATAGGTCCGCACGTGGCTGTCATGTGTGAGATGAAACGAGAAATGTAATTTAGACGCCCAAGAAAACCTCTCACTTGTTTCTCTGTTTGTGGAACCGGCATTTCTCTAATGGCCCTGACCTTGTCAGGATCTACTTCAATACCTTTCTGACTGACAATGAAACCTAAGAGTTTTCCAGATCTAACACCAAAGGTACATTTGTTGGGATTCAGTCGAAGTTGGTACTTTCTCAGCCGTTGAAACATCTTCAGCAAGTACTCGACATGTTCTTCTTCAGTGCCTGACTTGACAATCATATCATCCACGTACACTTCTATCTCTTTGTGCATCATGTCATGAAAGAGAGTGGTCATGCCTCTTTGGTAAGTGGCACCTGCATTTATCAACCCAAAGGGCATTACCCTGTAACAAAAGGTGCCCCAAGGCGTGATGAAAGATGTCTTTTCTCTATCTTCGACTGCCATCTTGATCTGATTGTACCCAGAGAAACCGTCCATGAAGGAGAAGACCTTGGACTTTGCAGCGCTGTCAACCAATACATCGATGTGAGGTAGAGGAAAGTCATCTTTCGGACTAGCCTTGTTCAAATCTCGGTAGTCGACGCACATCCTGACCTTGCCGTCCCTCTTTGGAACAGGCACTATGTTGGCTAACCATTGAGGATACTCTGATGTGACAAGAAAACCTGCATCGATCTGCTTCTGTACTTCCTCTTTGATCTTGAGAGCCATGTCAGGGCGAGTTCTTCTCAATTTCTGCTTGACCGGTGGGCATTCGGGCTTCAAAGGCAAACGGTGCTCCACAATACGGGGATCCAAGCCGGGCATATCCTGGTACGACCATGCGAACACATCGGCATATTCTTTGAGTAATTCAATCACCCTTCGTTTGACAGTTGCCTCAAGCGATGCCCCAATCTTGACTTCCTTCTTATCTTCCTTGGTTCCCAAGTTAATCACCTCTACTATCTCCTCATGAGGCCGAATGGTTTTCTTTTCATATTCCAATAACCGAGCAAGTTCCTATGGGATTTCATCATCCTTCTCCTCTTCAGCCTCGTAGACAGGAGATTCGAAGTTGGGAGAGAGTGCAGGGTTATTATGTTCAACGGGCTCATAAATGCCTAGTCTGCATATGATTGATGATTGACTTTAGAAAATGAGTGAACAATGCAGACTTTTTATAATTAATTGAAATCAGAAAACAAAAATAAAATATTTTGGGTTTTTTGTGTTACCATTTTCCAGAAAGAGCAATAAGCATAGATATCAGGATAAACCACATTTTCCATTAATAAGAGTAGTGCTTGAAACAAAACAGCCCTACATGATTGCGCTTTCGTCCTGGGCAAGACGAAAGGATCTTTTTTGAAAAACAAACAAACAGAAAAAACAAAGACACATTACTTTGATGCATGAACTACTGAAGGGATGTCAACCGCGTCCCAGTTGCGAACAAATTTTCCAGGTGTGACAAATGCAAGTACTATCTCTTCAGGAACATCTTCCAAGACAGCATTGGCTTCTGGCGAGTTGTTGATGAACCCGGCGCTACAAAAGGTGCTAGTAATGGAGCTTGATCCAACACTGTTCGTTGCGGATCCTGCAGAAGAAGCAAATCCCAGTCCTTCACGGTTTTTACTCTCCAGCAACTGCACAACTTTTCCCCATCCTACACCTGTTCCTTCCTGCACCACTTTCTGTGCGCTCTTCCAAGTAGCAAAAGATACTTCATTTTTCTCTGGCTTTTTACCCTCTAAAGTCAGGCCTTGGAAAGAGGTTCCTTCTGTTTCATCAGCACCAATAAAGGAAAAAGCTGACAAATGACTAACCAACAAGGCTTCCTCTCCACTCACAGTGATCAATTTCCCATTTCTGACAAACTTCAGCTTTTGATGCAAGGTGGACGTCACGGCCCCAGCTCCATGGATCCATGGCCTACCCAAAAGGCAACTGTATGCGGCTTGGATATCCATCACCTGGAATGTAATTTGGAAAACAAACGGCCCAATTGTAATGGGCAAATCAACCTCCCCGATAACAGACTTTCTTGATCCATCAAACGCTTTGACAACCACCCCGCTTCTTCTCATGGGAGGCCCCCGGTAGGAAAGTTGATCTAATGTGGATTTGGCCATCACATTCAATGAGGAACCAGTGTCCACAAGTACATTCGACAGAGCATCTGACTTGCAGTTCACCGATATATGTAACGCCAGATTGTGGTTCCTCCCCTCCTCAGGAAGTTCTTCATCACTAAAACTCAAATTATTGCAGGCAGTAATGTTTCCTACTATACTGTCCAATTGATTAACAGTCACGTCCCTCTCCACAAAAGCTTGGTCCAACACCTTCATTAGAGCCTCACGGTGTGCTTCTGAGTTCAATAGCAGAGACAAAATGGATATCTTAGAGGGAGTTTGCAGCAGCTGGTCTACTACTTTATACTCACTCTTCTGGATCAGTTTCAGAATTTCGTCATGATCAGAATTCTTACTAGTCGCATTGGATTGGCCTACTTCCTTCCTTGTACCGGGGCCGTTCACTGTCACCTGTTTAACTGCCGGATCATTCACTTTCTTTGCAAACAATGTGGGGATAACACGTCCATTCCTCAGAACTTTACCGTCATTAGCAACGTTGTCCACAGAAACCGCAGGAGTTAGAGAGGGCAAAGGCACCTCCTGTCCACCTTCCAACATCGTGGCACTATACTTGTAAGGGACCGCTTTTAGGGAAGCATACGGCATAGGTCCTGGCAAGCTAATCACCAGTGGAGTAGTAGTTGATTCCCCACTGTTATAGCTTATTTCCAACCGCTGAAACTCGGGGGTGATGACGCACACTTCTTTGTCCTTCCTCGTGATGATAAGTTCTCTGCTGTCTATCAGCCCTTGTACGTCCTCTTGTACCTTAGGGCATCCTTTTACATTCACCGGACATATTTCACACGCTGCATGATCATGGTCAAACAGAGCTGCCTCGCACATCTTGATATGTATTGGGACCAGGGGAGTTCGAACGTGCTGGACGTTCAGGATGACACCGTCTTCATCACAATCTTGTATCATGTTAACAGCAGGCCCATGGTTCGGTAGAGGGTTCGCCTGAACATTGGGATTCTGATCTTTAAAGGATAGCAAG
Organism: Glycine soja; assembly: GCF_004193775.1. Taxonomy (NCBI): domain Eukaryota; kingdom Viridiplantae; phylum Streptophyta; class Magnoliopsida; order Fabales; family Fabaceae; genus Glycine; species Glycine soja. The sequence continues at coordinate 11,190,290 of NC_041017.1, read as the reverse complement.
TTGGCCCGGACTAGTTTTTGCACTTCATTCTTCAGGACATAGCAGTTTTCAACGTCATGACCTGGGGCCCCTTGGTGGAAAGCGCAGGTTAAATCATGACGAAACCAGGGAGGTAAAACATCTGGTGTACGAGGGGGTGTTCTGACCTGGACAAGGTTTTTGGCGAGCAGGGCGGGGAGTAAGTCAGCATATTTCATCGGGATTGGATCAAAGGTTGTTTTCTGGCGGTTTTGTGAGTGATATGGTTGTTGGGGGGGTTTGCGGGCGATTTTGTTGTTTTTGAGGGTATTGTGGCTGATGGTATTGCTGTGGAGGGTATTGTTGTGGAGGGTATTGTTGTGGAGGGTATTGTTGTGGAGGGTATGGGTAGGGGTAATGTGGCCTTTGTTGGTGATATGATGGGTTTGGGATAGCGGATGCGACATTCGCAACCTGACGATATGGGGTGAAATTCTGCTGAGGCTTACCATGAGCTACCATCCCCACCTCTTGATCTTTCTTCTTCGCAAAGTGGCCTCCAAACTTCTTGGCATTGCTTGCAGCAGGGACACTTTCCCCAGTCAAACGTCCCTCTCGGACACCTTCCTCTAATCGCACCCCCATGTTGACCATTTCGGTGAAGTCTGTTGGTGCACTTGCAACCATTTTCTCGTAATAAAACTGGCTCAGGGTCTTCAAAAATATTTTGGTCATTTCCCTTTCTTCCAACGGCGGGACAATCTGGGCAGCCACTTCCCTCCAACGTTGGGCATACTCCTTGAACGTTTCCTTCTCTTTTTGTGTCATCGCACGGAGCTGATCACGATCTGGGGCCATGTCCAAATTGTACTTATACTGCCGGATGAACGCTTCACCCAGGTCATTGAAAGTACGAATGCTCGCACTGTCCAAATTCATATACCACTTCAGAGCGGCCCCAGTTAGGCTGTCCTGAAAGAAATGAATAAGCAGCTTATGATTGTCAGTATACATGGACATTTTCCGCGCGTACATCACCAAGTGACTGCGGGGACAAGAGTTCCCTTTATACTTCTCGAAGTCTGGCACCTTGAACTTGTGTGGGATAGTAACATTTGGGACCAAGCATAATTCACAGGCGTCCTTCCCGAACAGATCTCTTCCTCGGAGGGCTTCGACTTCCCTTTGCATACCATCAAATCTTTCTTGGAGTTCTTCCATCTTGTCGAAGGCTACAACATTTTCAGCTTGGAAAATTGGTTCAACCTCTTGTTGAATAGTGTGAATCAGTGGAGCTGAATAAGTCATTGCAGCTTGAGGGAAAGAGGTACTGGGTTGCGGAACTGGTGCTGACTGCTGAGCAAAAGGAGGTGGAACTTCAGATACAGCGGGCTGGGGGCTTCCACAGACTGGAGGTGGCATTCCCCATGTACAACCTGGAGGCAAAAAGAGGGGTGGAGAAGTCACTGTAGATAGCGGGGTTGTGCTCACCACAGGCTGCTCTACAGCAGCGGCGGCAGCTTGAGAGTTCTGGGCGGACAGGAGTGCACTCATCATAGTCGTCAACCTATCCATTCCCTCTCGTAAAGTGGCAACCTCCTCCCTGAGACTCTGATTTTCTTGTTCAACTATATCCATCCTCTTCCGATTGGCCCTGGTGTTGTAAACGCGAGTTGGTTTGTGGAGAATTCGCCGAGCCACTTTCCTTGGGCGGCGGCTGATTGACTCCCCCCTTTTGAAGTAGTGAACACAGTGTGAGACTCGATTTAGAAACTATGAATGCAACATGATGCATGCTTATGCTTATGCAAAAAGAAAGGGGACAAATTATTATCGAAGAACTTGTTAGAGAAATTGTAAACATCATAAACTGAAACACCTCACTTAAGCATTGGAATATTACAAAGATTTTTTTTTTTTTTTTTTTTTTTTTTTTTTTTTTTTTTTTACAAGTCAAGAGATTTCGGGAGCTAAAATCTAAACATAAGGTCCTAAGAACTTCAGACTCAAACTCCCGGAGTAGATGGGTCCTCGGAATCTGAATGTGCACGGGAGAACAAGTCCATAAACTTCCTCTTCCTTCTAGCATCTTGGTGGAGCAAAACGTCTTTCCGACGAAGCAAGTCGTCCTTCTCAATCATCCTCTGGTTCTGGATAAAAAGCTCACGGCTCTGTTGGGCTATCTTCCCTTTCAAAGTCTCATTCTCTTGCTCTAGCTCCTGGCATCTCCTCTTCCAAGTTTCTTTTTCTTGCCTTTCTTTGGTTAATTGTTCATGAAACTCCTCCTTAGTGTCAAAGGGGATAGGCAAGGATGATGGTGGGATGGTGGACGATAGGTATCTAGGTAAGCGGTAGGGTAGGCCAAAGCTCTTGGTCCTATCAATAATCCACTGGGTATAAGATTCGTGCACATAGTCTGATTTCTTTCCCAACTGACTTCTGTTGAGTCTGCGGATAGCGCTCCAAGCTTGTGCGAATCTTTCCCTTTTGTTCGAGTGATCACCATGGTTAAGATAGAATTCATTAGTCAAGGCAAGGTTGTTCGGTTTTGTCTTTATCGGGTACCCAAATTGTCGTCGAGCGAGGAGTGGGTTGTAGCTAATTCCGCCACGCATACCCAAAAGAGGTACGTTGGGATATTCACCACAACTCACAATAATCTCTCCAACATCACTAGCTGCTTGGTACCAAACAATGTCAGATGGGTCAAGAGTCATGATTCGGCGAGGCCAGGAAAGCTTGTCATCATTGATCTTGAAGGCACGGGATTGAGGTAAGTGGAAGGTAAACCATTGATAGAGTAAAGGTGCACAACAAGAAATGGTTCCCCGGCCAGCCTGGGTACGGTCATGGATAGAATGGTAGGTATCGGCGAGTAGAGTGGGTACGGGGTTCTTTGTAAGAAAGATTTTAATGGCATTGATATCGATGAAGTTGTCAACATTTGGGAAGAATAAAAGGCCATATATAAGGAGGGCTAGGATAGAATGGAAGGCAAGTATACTAGCTGCTTCAGCAAATATGGAGGCTTGTTGGTAGAGGAAGTGGGTGGGAAGACCTTGGAGGCCTCCTTTAGAGGTAAGGTTTGCTTGGATGATGGAGGTTTTAAGATGGAGGGCGGCTGCGATGTCGGAGGGTTTAGGGGTAGGCTCAAAACCATGGAAAGGTATCTTGTCTGGCACAGGTAAACCTACTAGGTAGGAGTACTCTTCAAGTGTGGGGACAAGCTGGTAATCGGGAAATGTGAAGCAATGGTAGAGCGGGTCATAGAACTGAACCAGGGTCTCTAGGCATCCTTCCTCAACATCTACTCTAAGAATTCTGAGCAACTTCCCATGATGAGCTTGAAAATCAACTGGATCACTTACTAAAGATGCTAGCTCCCTTAATCTCAACAGGTCTGTTTTTTTGAAAAGGTACTTCCTAGTGCTTCTCAGTGGGATGTCCATATCTACAAAGTTTACAAAAAGCTTGTCTAAGTCCTTCGATAATTTGGATGAAAAAAAAAAAAGAGTTTATGCATGGATGCATGTATGCATGGTTATGCCACAGTATGGAGAAAACATGGTGAAGTTAAATCCAAAATGTTGGAGTTAAGGGTAAACACGTCATTTGGTAAGGACTATGGTTTCATATGTACCTGTATCACGGGTTCTACCAAGTTCCCAAAGTCATTGACCACTTCCGGATATTGTCGGATTGCGGGACTACTCCCGGTCCAACAATGTCCATAGGAAAGCCTCGTTTGAGTGTAGTATCGCGTATCAACCAATTCAAGACTACTCTTGATTAGCCACCGCACTACGTCCTAAAAGGCTAAGATGGGTTAAAGGTAACTAAAGGTCCTCAACTTCATAGGTCGCTTGGAAATATTAATGCTGAACACGACTACTCATGCCAACATAGTAATATTCCCAAGATCCCTCCATTGAGCGGGGTTATCACATGTGCCACATCCGAAACTCACTCTCGGAAAGACACTATGATTATACCACCATCCTATCTTATGTTTCCCTCAAGTCCGGGTGTAGGACTTATCTCACCACTCACGTAAAAGATAAACACTTAAGCACGTATTTACAGTTTCAAATAATAACAAAGCATAAAGATGAAAAAACAAGATAGGTTTAACCCACTTAGGAGTGTGATCCCCAGTGGAGTCGCCATTTTCTGTCGCGGTGATTTTTTGATATCAAGCTATTGATTAGCATTGACTCGCATTTTTAAGATCACCACCGATCTTTTATTTTTCCGAAGAAAAGGGAGAAAGCTCGAAAAACCCTATTTTTGAGAGATCAAAGGTCCGGGGGTTGGTTACGCAAAGGGAAGGTACTAGCACCCTAAACGTCTATAGTACTCTATAGGAACCTCTTGCTTATTTTATCTTTATGCTAAATTAATTATTTGTTTGGAAATAAATGCTCAAGTGTGGAAAGATTAAAGAGGTGGGTTCGAAAGAAAGGAGAAGAAAAAAGTTTTTGTTTATTTTTATTTGATTTGGGAAGACAAAGTCTTTTGCCTACATACCCGAATGGGATCAAAATCATGTAGTTCGGAGTAGAAAGTCAAGTGATTGGTTTTGATTGATTTTAAAGTTCGAAAAAAGAAGAGTTTAGGCAAGGTAAGAGGCCGAAAAGGCATAGAAGAAATAAAAGAAGTGAGTTCGATTGATTTTAAATTAGAAAAAATGTTTTGATTGATTAAAGATTGATTAAAGATTTGATTAAGAAAGAAAGAAAAGATTGACCCTTTTTTTTGAAATTTTGATTATGGAAAGTTTTTGTTTTTTTTTTTTTTTTTTTTTTTTTTTTTTAATTATGCGGAGATAAGTCTAAACGCGCCGGATCCCTTAAAATGACGTTGGATCAAGTGAGGGTCCCTTTTCCTCGGATACGGTTCAAATCACATGATCGTCCTCGGCGGGAAACATAAAAATAAATGTGAGTGTCGGTGCAGATTCTCATTTTTTTTTTTTTTTTTTTTTTTTTTTTTACATTGGACCTAGATACATTCTAATTGGCAATAATAAATAAAAATTGCAAATGCATTAAAATAAATATGATGGAAGAAATAATAAAATGCATGAAATACAAAACAATAAATACATATGGTGCATAAAATAAATAAAGAAAATGAAATGCAAGACATAAAAATAAATATAATGCTGGAAATAAATAAAATAAAAAAAATGAAAATAAAAATGCAAGACATAAAATAAACATGATGCTAAAAAATAAAAAAATGCAAGACATAAAGTAAATATGATGCATAGAATAAAAAATAAACAAAATAAAATAATAAAAAAAAAGCAAAACATAAAATAAGTATGATGCTGAAAATAAAATAAAACGAAAATAAAAATGCAATACAGAAAATAAATATGATGCTAAAAAGAATGCGAGACATAAAAATAAAATGCAAGGCAAAAATAAATAGGGTACATAAAATAAAGAAAATATAAGTGCAAGACAAAAATAAATATGTGGCTGGAAAATAAAATGCAAGACAAACAATTAAACATGATGCTGGAAAATAAATAAAGAAAATAAAAATGCAAGGCATAAAATTAAATATGATGCGTAAAAATAAAAATGCAAGACATAAAATAAATATGGTGCGTAAAAAAAGAAAAAGAAAAGGGTGCAGTAAGGAAAAAAGGGGGTGAGAGTAGGAATCGGAAAAGAAGAAAAAGAGAAAAGAAAAAAAAAAAAAATGGGCCAGAGGTGAGTCCAGCGGGCCAAAAAAGGAGAACCGGACCGGTTTGGTCCAAGGAAAAAAAAACCGAACCGGTCCGGCCTCTATATAAGGGCTCGGGGCCGGTTTTTTCCCATTTTTAAAAAACTTTTCTCTCTCTTCTCTTTTCTCTCTTCCCTTTTTCTCTCTTCTCTCTCTAGCACACACCGCCGGAAGTTGTTTACCGGCGCAGTGGCTGGCCGGCCATGGGTGGCGGCGCCGCCGCGTCGGAAACAGAGTCTCCTCCTTTTTTAAAAAAACTACATGTTCTGAATTCCTTTTTTCTCCTAGTCCTCAAATCCACCGTTATTTTTTGAAAACCAACACTGATAAAGCCTAGATCTAGCCTTGAATCTTAGAAAAAAAGGTGAACTACCTTTGTCCTTATGTTATCGTTTAAGCTTCAGAGTGAAAACGGTTACAGCTTGGGTTGTGGGTGTGGGTGTTTGACGCAGTGCTTGTGGTTGTGTGGGTGTGGGTGTTTGACGCGGTGCTTGTGGTTGTGTGGGTGTGGGTGTTTGACGCGGTGCTTGTGGTTGGTGGTGTTTGGTGTGGGCTTGGCCGCTAGTGGTGGTTGGTGTAGGCTTTAGGCCGCATGAGTGAGTGGGTTACTGTGTTTGCAGGGATTTCTGTTCTAATGTTTTGATTTTATGAGCAAGATGATTTTGGTTTTTTTTTTGTTTTTGTTGGTGGTTCACGGAGGAGGAGGGTGTTGCTGAGTGGTGGCTGGTGGTGGCTAGTGGTTCACGGAGGGGGAGGGTGGTGTTGAGCGGTGGCTAGGCCGATGGTTAGTGGTGGCTTGGCTGTTGGTATTCCGACTGTTCGTATTCACCTCTGCCCTCTCTCTCCCTCTGACATGCACAGTAATTAATGCAGCATTTAAAGGACATAATTAGGGTAAAAAAACGAAGAGCCCCTCTGGGCCTGGACCGAGAAAACCGAAAAGAAAAAAAAGAAAAAAGGAAAGGAAAAGGAAAAAAAAAAAAAAAAAAAAAAAAAAAACAGCAAAATAAAAATAAAATAAAATAAACTAAAAAATAAAATAATAATAATAATAAAAAAACGAAAAAAAACGAAAAGAAGATACTAATAAAGATATTAATAAAAAAAACGGAAATAATAAAAAACACTTAATAACAGGAAAGGAAAAGAAAAGAAAATAATAACTAAAAATAAAAATAATAATAATAATAAAAAAGGTAAATAAATAAATAATAATAATAAAAAAGGGGCGTCTTCAAAACAAAAATGAGGTATTTTAAAATACCTCCCTGCCGAAATTTCATCTGAAATGATGGAAATTTCCGGCTTAAAAGACGAGAAAAAAGAAATAAAAACGGGTCAAAAATGGGGTATGACAACAGCAAAGTACTTCAATTCCATATGCTTAACACCCTTAGAGTACTTGTCATTCTTAGAGATAAATATTGTCGCAGAGTTATCACAATACATTTTTAACGACCTATCAATATTGTCGATAATTCCAAGCCCTGAAATAAAGTTCCACAGCCAATTAGCTTGAATTGTAGCCTCAAAACATGCTACAAATTCAGCTTCCATGGTAGATGCAATAACAACTGATGCATAGGGAATTGCTACCATTTGTTTTCATTTCAAATCATTTCTAGGACATTGTGTGAAACTAAATTTGTCTCCTTTTTGAATTGGAACAGGTGATGTTGAACATTTTTCCATCTTGAATCTCTATAGTACTTTATTGATATATGCTTTTTGAGACAAGCCTAACAATCCTTGTGATCTATTTCGGAATATTTCTATCCCTATCACATAGCTTGCCTCACCCATATCTTTCATTTCAAAGTTGCAATAGAGAAACTTCTTAGTCTCATGAAGAAGACCAAGATCATTAGTTGCAAGCAATATATCATCAATATACAAAATTAAAAAAATAACCTTACTCACATTGACCTTTAGGTATATACACCGATCAACAATATTTTTCTTAAATCCAAAGAAAACAATGATATCATTAAACTTTAAATGCCATTGGCGGGAAGCTTGCTTAAGACCGTATATTGATTTATTTAATTTGCACACCATGTCTTCCTTTCCTTCAACTAAAAACCCCATTGGTTATTCTATATAAACATTTTCCTCTAAATCTCCGTTAAGAAAGACAACTTTCTCATCCATCTGATGTAGCTCCAAGTCATAATGGACTACAAATGTCATGATAATCCTAAAAGAATCTTTTCGTGAGACTGGTGAAAACGTCTCTTTATAATCAATGTCATTTTTCTGAGTAAATTCCTTAGCAACAAGTCTAGCCTAGAAACGTTCAAGGTTTCCATGAGAGTCACGTTTAGTCTTGAAGACCCACTTACAACCAATTCTCTTACAACCCTTTGGCAATTCTACAAGGTCCCAAACACCATTATGTTCCATGGAATTTATCTCTTCTTTCATGGCATTTAACCACTTCTCAGAATTATCACAACTTACAGCTCGTGAAAATGAAACTGGATCATTAACATTAATGCTTAAGTCTGTTCCTATTTCATGTAGGTATACCATATAATCATTTGAAATAGCTGGTCTCCTTTCTCTTTGAGACCTCTTTAATGCTACTTGTGGTTCTTCCATAATAGGTTCATTATGTATCATGGGCTCATTATTGTGTTGCTCTTCTTCATTATTGTTTGGAACAACAACTAAATGAGCAATCACCTTATTGCTAGAGACACAAGTTAAAGGGACTTGCACTCTAACTTCTTTAATTTCCACATCTCGTGGAATTGTACTCCCATTGATTTCACCATTTTCAATGAACCTTGCTTTTCCAATTTCAACAATTCTTATACTATGATTAGGACAATAAAACATATACCCCTTTGACTTTTCTGGATAACCAATGAAATATCTACTTATTGTTCTTGCATCCAATTTTCTTTCTTGCGGATTATAAATCCTTATTTCTGTCTGGCCCAAACATGCAGGTGCCTTATACTAGGTGTCCTATTTGTCCACAATTCAAAAGGTTTCTTTGGAACTGCCTTACCCTATTCAACAAATACATGGTAGTTTTCAAGGCATGCATCCACAAAGATACGGGTAAAGTTGAATTGCTTAACATACTCCTGACCATATCTATTAAAATTCTATTATGCCTTTATGATACACCATTTTGTTGTGGTGTATTAGGCATTGTGTAATGCGCAAAAATGCCACGTTTCTAAAGGAGTTTAGCAAATGGACTTGGGTGTTGCCCAGTTTCATTGTATCTTCCGTAATACCCACCAACTCTATCAAACCTAACAACTTTCACTTTTCTGTCTGATTGTCTTTCTACTTCATTCAAGTAAATTTTTAAGGCATTCACTGCCTGAGATTTCTCATGCAGTAAGTAAACATAATGTAACATGAATAGTCATAAATAAAGGTGATAAAATATCTTTCCTTTCCGAAAGAATTAACATCAAAAGACCCACAAATATCAATATGCACAATTTCAAGAATTTGAGTGCTTCTTGTAGCTTCTTTCTTTTATGTTTTCCCTTAATACAATCCATACAAATATTTAGATTTGTAAAATTTAGATCAGGAAGAATTTCATTCTTTATTAATCTTTCCATTCTTTGTTTAGAAATGTGATCCAAACGTTTATGCCACAAGAAAGCAGATCGTTCATTCACTAAACTATGTTTAGTGCCAACATTATGATGCAGAGTTAAAATGGTTTCAACATACAAACCATCTAATTTCAATTTACATAAACCATCACAAAGAACACCAGTACCAATGAGATGATTATGCTTAAATAGATTGAACACTAGTACCAATGAGATGATTATGCTTAAATAGATTGAAACATCCACTACCAAAATTAAAAGAGTATCCAGTGACATCAAGTTTAGATAATGGAACTAAATTCCTAGATAAACTAGGTACATAAAGAGTTTCCAGTAAATCTAAGTGATGTCTAGTATCGAATTTTAAACGATAAGTCCCGACTGCTTCCATTGGAGCTTTCACCATATTCCCCATGAAGACGAACTTCTCATTTGGGCTTATGGTTTAGATTATAAGGAATCCCTACATAGTATTAGAAACATGATTCGTGCATCTAGAATTAATCCACCATGTATTATGGGGAACTTCAGTTAAGTTTGATTCAAAATATCCATGAGCATTAAGCTCACCTTTCTTTTCAAACCAAGACTTACGCTTTGGGTAATCCTTCTTGAAGTGTCCAAATTTCCCACATAAATGGCAATCATTGCCCTTTGATACCTTCTTCTAGATTTGCAAAAGGTCGTCATTAATCTTTAATGGCTTTTTTCCTTTATCATTCTTCTTTACCAATTTCTTTCCAGTCGTCATTGAGTGAATTCCTTGATTCTTAAGCCTTGTTTCTTCCTAAACTAACATACTATGCAATTCATGCACATTCCATTTATCTTTCATGGTATTATAACTTATTTGGAGCAGACCATACTCAGATAGTAATAAGTTCAAAATAAACTGAACAAGGAAGTTCTCATTCACACCCATTCCCAAGGTCTAAAGTCTTGTTGTAATGTTTGTCATCTCAATGACATGTTCATGCATAGTACGTGAACCATCAAACTTCATGGTGATCAGTATACTCATTAATGTCCCAGCAAGAGACTTATCAGTTGTTTGGGAGCACTCTCCCAGTAACCCCATAAACTCTTTAGCATTATTGATCTTAGGGAGAGTTGTCTTACTACTATCTGCAACAGTCATTCTCATGAACATTAGGCTGAATCTGTTAGATCTTTTCCAAGCTTTATAATGGACTTTCTCTTCATTACTACTAGCACCAATAATAGCAACATACTCATGAACATACTTATTGCTATTAACAATTCATAGTCATTTTATTAAGTTCATTTCAGGCCAAATAAATACCATACATTCACATTATAACCAATAAAATAATAAAAGTCCAATCACATTCAAGCAAATATATAACATATACATATTTACTACCACCAACAATTTTAAAGCATTCACGTTAATTTAACAGCAAGGCATAAACTTTCAATCCTTTTAATCACGTTTATAATAATATTAAAAAATGATCACATGGGATTGAGAATAGCAAAAAGTGGGTTGAGAATAACATCTCCAAAGAATTCCTTTAGGCTTAATGTGCAGATCCATTCTCAAAAGGTGAAACATAATTGTCATATTTTATGGCCTCTCAATAAATCCGTACACATAAATGTGAGAGAGAAATTGTTTACCATCTCAGGAATTGGCCATATGCATTCAACACAAAATTAATCATAGATCACGAAGCAGGCTAATGTAAGTAGTTTCATTAATCAGCGTGAATGAAACCTTCCTAACATTCTCTATCATTGTTTCCCTCAACTTGTTCATGTAATGCAACAACACCACTTCCTTGTACTTTTTCGCTCATTTCGGAAAAGTAGACTTGAACAATAATAAAATATTGACACAACGTATATACTAGCAGTGGAAAACATAATTAACAGTGAAAGGCATGCCAATAAAACAATACATGCAGTGGAAAATAAGATCCTTAAATTTTATAATTAGGGTTCATAAAATTTGGAGAGAAACATCGTTCATGGACATTTGGAAATAAAATCCTTGAATTTTATAATTTCACAACACATGCTTTGATACCACATGTAAACTTTAAGGGTTCCTTAGATTAACAATTATAGGAAATAAATAGGATCTTGAAATATATGATTCTCACAAATAATAGATAAATAGTGCATATCTTTCTCTATAGTGAGACTTCTCTCCGATGCACTTTGATTCCTTGGAAGAGAAGAGAAACAAGATTTAACACATTTTGTCATTTTGGTTCCTAAAATCACTTTCAAATTTTCAATTAAGTCTTATGTTGCATAAAATTATTAACATAAGCAGGAACGTATTATCTCACTTTTATTCTTTCTCAATTTTTCCATTTAAATTATAATATAAATATGAAAATAATCTATGAGTGATTATATTACAATAATAAGTTCTAAATTCAAAACATTATTAACAAGATTTTATAAGGTTTATGCTATTAATATGTGTGAAATGTTAGATTAATTAATTAACTAATCTATTTTATGGAATAATGTCAATGACAAAAAGACACTTAAAAAATTGACAATCCTAAAAGAAAGAAAAATAAAAGCGTTAGAATCATTTTCTTACTTAGTCTTTTGATGGAGGCAAATGTAGTACATCTTGCTCCTATTTTTTTTTTCCAATCTTTGCAATTTTCCTGTCGTTGTTCAATAATTTAATATTAGAGGAAATCATTATAAATTAAAAATATAGTTCATTCATTACATTCTCAATGGACAAGGTAGTCACCTATCATGTTGGAATATATAATATATACAACCTACAAAATTGAGTATAAAATATAATTCACCCTATTATATTAGTCATGTCGGAGTATACCAAATAAAAGAAAATACAATAAAAGGTGAAAAATTGAAAATATCTAATTATGTTATATTGTTGTTTGTCATTGTTATAATATTATTTATTAGAATTTTAACTTAATAAAATATAATAAATAAATTAATAATGATTTATCATTGAATTTTCATCACTATAAATAATTGTATCATTGTAAACAAATGTCATTTATTATCATTGTTAATAACTTGATTTGTAGTGTGAGACTTAATTAAAGATATAAAAGTGCTTTTCAGGGACCACAATGATAGTTCGTAGTTAAGTTTAGGGGCCAAAATGTCAGTAAGTGGTCAGGTTCAGGGACTAAAATGACAATAAGTTATTAAGTTTAGATACCAAATCAAAAATCAACTTTTTGACATGTGGTAGCCACATAGATGACATGTGGAAGCCATGTGGATGACATGCAGGATTCATCAACTGCCACATTATCACCAGAAGTGCCATGTAGGCACAACAATTTGAGTTAACAAAGAAATATAACCGTATGACTAATTTGTTGCACTTTTTGCACATTCTAGGACAAAATTTTACTTTTTCATTTTTCAAGGACCTAACTGTCGATGCCTAATAAATTCAAGGACAAAAGTGATCCAATAAACTACTAAATAGAAAGGCCTAGATAGGCTCAAATAGGTGATTTAAGACTTAGATATTATCTCTTTGATATTATTTATTTTATTTTCACTACTACAAAACCTGTTTATTACGACGCGCTAACAACATCGATTGATATACCACTGTCTTTGAAAATAATGGAATGGCACACTTGTAATTAAATTGTAAATTTAAGGACAGTCATTGAAAAGACCGTCGTAGTGCTTCTCTCTACAAAGACGATCTTATCCCACCTTCTTTGAATGATTATATTTTTATTATTTTTTCTCTCTCTCTTATTTTATCACTGGCAGCTACAGAGACTTGTGACCCTTCATTTCTTTCCTTAGTCTCGCTTCTCTCTCTCTTTCTCTCTCTCGGGCGAAGAACTCCTCAAGGAGGCATTTAGCTCTTTGAGGATCAGAACCCCTCGATCCCTTCCTTTACCCCTCAAATTCCACGCCTCCTTCTCCTTCAAGTCTCTAACCTCAACCTTCCGTGCCTTCTCTGATGCCGAGGAGGATGAAGAAGACGATGAAGAAGAAGACCAAGATCCATCGAATGTATCAGGCGAATGCCGAGGGAGATTCCGACGAGCTTGTAGATCAACCGAAGGTGAAGGACAAGATCGGTGTTGTGCCTCATGGCCTTTCAATCGATTCAGATGTCATCAAGAGGTGTAAGTTGTTTGATTTCCCTTTTTCTCTTGTTCTTTTTTTTTTTTTGTATAAACGTGCGCGTGTTGTTGTGATTAAAAGGGAGGCGTAGTTGATCTCGAAGAGATCTCTCCAAAGCAACGCGGAGAAGTTTGAGTTCCAAGTGGAAGTGTCATGGCTAGCTTATGGATTGTGTTCCGCCCCAGAAACCCTAATCGAAAGCCCATTCAGAGCCTCAAGGGCCATCATGGGTGACAATAACTATATCTGTAGGTTCCAGGTAAATAATAATTCAAGACCCTCATTTGTATTGCACATCTATATGTTAAAGTTTGTGTTTTTATTTTCCTTTTATGAATTTATTAATTATTCTGACACTTTTTCATTAAAGGGTATCGTTTCGTAGTTCTGGTTGCGGGAAAAATTTGCAAATGGAAGAAATGAAGGTTGCTTCAGACTTGTTGGTGGGTGACCCTGCTTCACTGGAGAACAAAATTGATGCAATTCATTTCGGTGGTCCCTAGAAGCTTCAGGTTTTTGCATACATTTGGTTGATAATTAATTTAAGTGTTGTATTGTGTATTCCATAATTATTTTTTTGTGTTTGTGCTAAATGAATTGGCTCAATGTGATGGCTTAAAAAATGGGTTGCCTTCGAAAAATGTTTTTTTTTTTAGATTGTTGATTGCTGATTTTGATGCCATGTTAACAAAGTTTTGGGTTAATGGAACTCGTGGCCAAAATATGTTGTTCCCTCAATGTTTTATTCCTCCCTTTGAGGTTTTGATGCAAGAAAATTTATCATTAGGAATTGATATGTATCATATCTCATAGATTCATTTTGTACTTTTGTAGCCAGTCATGGTCTTTTATAGCAGGGTAATCCAGAATATGATGCCAAAAGGCAGCAGTTATATGAATGTTACCATCCACTAGAGATTTTGCCGACTATTGGACTTGAAGAGTAAACAAAGCTCATGGAAGAGTGGTGTGTGAATTGATGGTAGAGATATAGGCACTAAGTTGAACAGTGACATTCAGTATTGGCATTAATGCTTTTTGGTGAAACTCTAAATGTGGTGTTTCAGGTGGGGAAAAACACAGGGTCTTCTTGTTGAAGGAGGACTTACATATGATTCAATAAAACAATCAATTGGTAATGCCAACATACCTTTCAGGGAAGGTGTTTCTGAACTTTTTTGAGTTTCTGGAGGTATATTTCCCATCCTTCTTTGGCATATATAAGTTCTTACATGTTGATATGTTCATTGTATATCAGATGAATATACGAAATGAAATATATATGCATGAAAATTCAAACATTCAATTGTTGACACTGGTTCCTGTATTCTATTTTTAATTTTTCTACATTTTGTGTCTGAAACTATCACTCATGCAATGCTGTAAAATTTGTAGGTTAAAGAGAAAACCATAGTGTCATACCCTAATTTCGTCCGGGGACCATTGTTTGGTGGCATGCAACCTTTGCTTGACTGCTTCGAGGTACTTAACACCCATCGTTAGGTAATCCGTAAAGTTCCGCAACATTCCAGAAGTCAAAATGGGCATTGTTGCGTAATACGTAAAGTTTTGTGACATTCCAGAAAGAAAATAAGTGTCATTACGTAATCCGTAAAGTTCCGTAACGTTACAGAAAAGGAATCAGCAAAAAAAGCAAAAGGGGGTGTATTTAGTAAAAAGGGGTGTGCAAATAGCAACCAGGCCCACTTAAGCCTTCTAGGGGGTTCCAACAGAAGGCGGTGCCTTCTGGTGTAAGCAACCCAGCTCGCCGGGCGGCAACCACCTCCCTCCTTTTCCCTATAAATAGGGGAAATAGGGCAGAGTAATTTCGTTCAGTCGTTCTGGTATTTAGGATTCTCTTGAAATTAGTGAGAAAAATTGTTTTCGTGAAGAAAATCCAAGCCGAGGTGCTTCCATAACGCTTTTGAGACGTTTCCGTGAGCGATTTCGTGAAGATTCTTCACCTTTCTTCGTTCGTTCTTCGTCGTTCTTCAGTCTTCAACCGGTAAGTTCCCGAAATCGAATCTTTCAATTCATTCTATGCAACCTTAGTGGTTCCCACTTGTTTCGCGTGCTTTTATTTTTATTTCGTTTGTTTTCGGTACCCCCTTTTGACGTGCTTTAACCATTTATTTAAGCCGTTTTCTCGCCTAATAAATAATAAAATGAATTTCCATCGATCATTTGAGTTGTAATATCGTTTAATCTCTGTTAAAATAAAATCCAACCGATCTTTCACGCTGTAACCACGTTTAAAACCAAAAGAGACAAAATAATAATAAAATAATCAAAATATCTTTGAATAAAATAATCAAAAAAATCAATTGGATGCTTTTCTTTGGGATTTTTCTTAATTGAATTGACTAATAACCAAAGTGAAACTAAGGCTAAAATCAACTCACAAATCAAGCTTTGTCCATAAAAATCACTTAAAAACCGTTTTAAGGTCCAACGCCTTAAACGGTCCTCTTCGCTTTTTATTTGGTTAAACGTGGACTTTCGAAAGCATAAAATCAACATGTAACCTTGTCGCTACTTTCAAAAAAACAAGAGATCCTTAATGGTCCAATACCTTAATGTTTCTCTCCTTTAAAAGAATCAAAAGATCGTTTAAATGGTCTAACGCCTTAAACAACTTTTGTTCGGTAAAAACATATCTTGCAAAAAAAGGATAAAAACAACTTAACCAACGTTCAATTCTCAAAGAACTACGTAGGTCTGATTTCCTTATCACAATTGAGGAATACGTAGAAGCAAGGGAAACACTCTTGTCGACCACAAAAAGATAAAAAACATAAAAAGCATAAAAACACAAAAGGACATAAAAAGGGGAAAATGAAACTTTTTTTGAAGTCATATTTGCACACTTGATTAAAGGCTGTCGTCCTTTGTGACGGACGCGTGAGGTGCTAATACCTTCCCCGTGCGTAAATACAACTCTCGAACCTTTCACACTTAAAGTTCGTAGACCACACCTTTTCCGGTTTTTCCGACGTTTTCCTCGAATAAACGTTGGTGGCGACTCCGCGCATTTTCCTTTCATGGAAGACGCACCCATGAGCCCTCACGTCACCCTCTCGCCGAAGGGTAGGTTGCGACACATAGCCACAAGAGGGAGTGAAGTTAAGACTATAATATTCCCTTCAGCTAACAGGAGAGATTTTGATGAGCTAGCAACTAATTTTGCTTTTGATGATGAGCAATCTCAGAGGTGAACATTATATGATTTCAAAGATATCATAATTTTTTGTAAGTGCTAAATAATTGATGCCTTTCTTAACTTCATTGCCTTTGCTGTCATAATGGGTGTTTTCTGTAATTGTTTATGAATACTATGTTGTCATCTTTGGTGATTGGTTTTGACTTTTGAGGGGTGTAGGTGTGTAAATGTTTTCTTCTCTGCATCATGGGTCTTATCTTATCTTCTATTTGTTTTATAATTGTGTGATACTTTCCCAGTTACTCTAATTCTCTAAATATTTGCAATGAAATTAATTAGTACCATGATTCGATCATATAAAATTATATAAACTAATGCACTTATTAAACTTAAAAAACTCACAAAAACTTATATTGAGAGAAAAAAAAATATATCACCTTAAAGATAGATAAATAAAAACAAAAATATTTCAAAAATCTGACATTATGAAGGATGTATAAATTAAACAAAGATATTTCCGTTGCATACTCCAACGTAGATTTGCTATTTCCTGGGCTTTTCTCTAAAGCTTTTGTCACCTTCTCCCCTGCTCCATTCCCTTTGCCTTGCCCTTCTTCATCCTTTCTGCTAAAACATTTTCAAACTAAATAATTGAGAGAGAAAACAAAGTTGAAGGTAGCTTACTCTGTATTTGGAGGAATATGCGTGATTGACAAGGTTCTTAAGCATGCCAAGACCAATACTTGCAAGAAATAGTGCCCGATAGGCAGTCTCTGCCACTCTCACGAAGACAATTTCTTCTTCTTCTTCTGCTCTTCATCATCACCATTACTAAGACACAAGCACACCATTCTTTATTCTTTAAAGTGAATTAAAATTTGCATTCTAACATAAAGATTATCATTATTTTAGATTTTTAAACTCAATTTTAAATTGTTTTTATTTGAGACATGACACTTAGGTTATGATTTGAATTCTCTCTCACAATTGTGCAAACCCACGTGTGACAATTTTAACAGGGAAGTTATAGCTAGGTTATGATTAAAATATTTAATTAAAAATTTATATTTTTATCCCGTGCATTTCATGCATACAAACACTAGCTTCACTCATCAACTTCTATGTTTATAAATATTAGTTGCTTTCAACTTGATGTAGTTGATGTGTCATTATTTTCTCCTATTTCTTAAGTCTTTTTGTCACCATTTTAATTATTGATTAGCCTTGATTGTCAAATAATTATGCAGTTTTATCATTTGGACCTATTTGACTAATTTTGTGTTTTTAATTTAATTTCCAGAGAATTATAAGCAATTGGGCTTGAATCCAAAATTGGGCTTGGACTTGAAGAGAGAAGACAATTTTATTTTATCCAATCTTATCTTATCCAAATTTAATTTCATTTAGATTTTATTGCATCCAGATTTGATTTCATCCAATCTTATCTTATCTTGTCCAGATTTTATTTTATTTTGTTTATGGGCTTGGACTTAAAACATATTTGTAAGCTTTGGGGCTGAGAACCTATATAACAACACCAAGGTTTTAGTTTTTTTCGGAGAGGGGAATAATTCTAGGATTTTAGAATTCCAGTTTTTACTGTTCATGTGCACTGTTCACGTAGAATAAAATTCGTTTTCTGCAATTTCGTTTCTGCTTCAATCTACAATTTCGTTATCTACTGATTAATGGAAGGCTAAGTCTCAAGCATTGTTTTCTCTTGAGGATCAAGCACATCTCTCTTTGAGGTTTTGTTATTACTATTGAATTCTGATAAGTTTTTCCTCTCCACCAATTACTCTATATTTGTTGCTATTAATCCATGCATGCTTAGTGCTTGATTAATTGTCTCTGTGCTTAATTTACGTTCATGCTTAATATTGGATCAAGTGGCCTCAGAATAATTAAGAAGGGGGGTTGAATTAATTATTCCTAAACCTTTACTAATTAAAAATTTACTCTTCTAAGGCTTGTACTATGTTGTTAAGTAAATGAAGGATAAAAAAGAAACTTAACCAAAAGTAAAAGCGGGAATTAAAGTGCACAACGGAAATTAAAAGAGTAAATTTTTAATTAGTAAAGGTTTAAGAATAATTAATTCAATCTCCCTTCTTAATTATTCTGAGGCCACTTGATCCAACACGTGGTATCAGAGCAGGTATCTTGTAGAAAGTTTAACAACTTCAAGATTCATGGCCTCTTTAAATTCCTTGTTTTTCAAAAGCATTTTCAGAAATAGGTTATTCTAAGATCATGATGAAGACCAAGTCAACTTGTGTCTCATGAGAAAATCTCATGAGAACAACAAAGAAGAATTTGTAAGGAAGAAGTGGTACATCGACAGTGGATGTTCCAAGCATATGACAGGAGATGTATCCAAATTTACAACCATTTCCCCCAAGAAAAGTGGACATGTTACATATGGCGACAACAATATTAGTAAAATCTCAAAAGGGGTAACATCTAAGCCATCTCTATGAATTAATGTATGATTAGTATTTTCAATTAAGTTATTTTTGTGGCTAATAGAATATAATTGTTGAAATTGTTTGATTGTGTTTGCAATGTTTAAATAACTATATTTAGTTTTAATTTTGAATATGTATGATTAATTGAATTTTGTTTGAATTGATTAATGCTTGAATTGCTTATGTTTTGTTTCTAAGATGATTAGATTCTGTTAAAAAATAAAAAATATTTTGACATGTTAGAATAATTGAATTAAGTAAATAATTACCATGATATGTGTTGATGATTGTTATTTGATACTTAAAATTTAGTGTTTAATTAATCGATTACAGTAGAACAGACTTAGTTCTATAAATTAAAGATAAGTCCAAAATTATTTGATTATGTTAAAATTTATTATAATTAATTAACTATATTTAGTTTAAATAATTTCAATATACATGATTGATTTTTCGTCTTTGGTAATTGTGTCCAAGTAGTTGGAAGTTTAAAAATTAAAATTTGGAAGTTATTGGAAGTTTGAAAATTAAAATTTGGAAGTTATTGGAAGTTGAAAGTTGAAAATGGAAGTTGGAAGTTGAAAATGAAAGTTATTGGAAGTTGAAAGTTGAAAATAGTAGTTGGAAGTTGAAAATGAAAGTTACTAGAAGTTGAAAGTTGAAAATGGAAATTGAAAGTAGAAGTGATTGGAAGTTGAAATTTGAAATTTAAAATTTAAAATTTAAAATTTGAAATTTGAAATTTGAAATTTGAAATTTGAAATTTGATATTTGAAATTTGAAATTGAAATTTAAAAATTTGAAATTTGAAATTTTTTTGAAATAGAAATTATTGTGCATAGTTAGTTGATTGTTAATTAAATTTAATTAATTTGAAATGTTTGATGATTGATTGTGTTTGAAAGTTATTATGATTTTTTATTATATTTAAAGGTTATGTTGATTAAGATAGTGAATATGTATTTTTTATAGGTGCAAAATAGTTTGTTTTAATGTCTTTCTGTTATGTGTTTAAATTTTATTATCTTGTTTACTTATTTGGTACTTAGTAAATTATGTTTTGAAACTTTATTAGTACTTTATTTTCTAAAAGTTTAAAACTTGTTAGTTGTTTTATATGTTATGGTTCTACTTGGTTATTTTTTATGACTTATGACTTATTTGATCACATGTTTTTATTATGGTTTGTGGATGATTTATTATCTTGTTTGATTTTTATAATTTTTTTCTTTCTTGTATGAATACATTTATTGTATGTTTATCCATTTATGTATAATTTGACATGATTGGATTTTTGTCAAAATTATATTGATATGCTAAAAAAAATTGAGATAAGTAATGAGTTACCATGTATGTGTTCATAACTAATTTTTTTGTTACTTAGAATTAAGTTTTGATTCTCTTATAATAGATTTAGATTATAATTATATTTTGTTTTTAAGCCTTGTATTGGGCTATGTTTTTATGACATTTGAATACTTAGTATTTCTTTTATTATTTGATTAGTATGATTGAACATGATGATTATATTTACTTGCTCTTGGTTGTTTATGGTTATGAGTTTTAAACTCAATTATTTTGATGATATATGACTAGTGGTATATACTTTTATTTGGTTATTATGAATGACTTTCTTGATTATATAACATTCTAAGAAGTATTATATTTCTAGTGTGATGAATGGTTTATCTTGTTTGATTGTTTTCTATTCTCATGTAAGATTAGTCATTTATGTATGCTTTATATTTCTTACGCACTTTGGCTTTTTGTTGATGCCAAAGGGGGAGAGAAATAGGGATTAAATCAAGAACTTACATGAGTAATTAATTTAATTTTAAGTGAAGCATAAATTCAAAAACAAAGGGGGAGAATGGAAATTTATGTGAGTGATCGACTAGGAAAAAATGTGTGTGTGTTTCTTGATTTCAGAAATTGTCATCATAAAAAAGGGAGAGATTGTAGAAGCAACCTTCATGATGAATCAAGATTGATTCAAAGAGTTTTGATGATAACAAAGATAACAAAGATGATGACAAAAAGTTCAAAAGTTAAGAACACTTCATGATAACAATGATGATGATCTCAAGAATCAAAGAATGAGTTCAAGATTGAATCAAGTACACTTCAAGGATCAAAAGGAAAGTTGAATTCAAGAATCAAGAATCAAGTTTCAAGATTCAAGTTCCAAGAATCAAGATCAAGATTTAAGACTCAAGATTCAAGAATCAAGAGAAGACTCAATCAAGATAAGTATTAAAAAGTTTTTTCAAAAACTGAGTAGCACATGAATTTTTCTCAAAACCTTTTACCAAAGAGTTTTTACTCTCTGGTAATCGATTACCAGATTACTGTAATCGATTACCGTAGCAAAATGTTTTTCAAAAACTTTCAAACTGAATTTACAACGTTCCAATTAATTTCAAAATGCTGTAATCGATTACACATATTTGGTAATCGATTACCAGTGTGTTTGAACGTTGAAATTAAAGTTTAATTGTGAAGAGTCACATCCTTTCACAAGAAAGCTTTGTGTAATCGATTACACTGATTTGGTAATCGATTACCAGCGATAATTTCTGAACAAAATCAAAAGATGTAACTCTTCCAATAGTTTTCAATTTTTTCTAAAAGTTATAACTTTTCCAAATGGTTTTTAAGTTTTTCTAAAGGTTATAACTCTTCTAATGGTTCTCTTGACTAGACTTGAAGAGTCTATAAAAGCAAGGCTTTGATTTGCATTTTAGACATTCATTCTTTAGACAACAAACTTTTGCCAATTGATTTCTGAATCTCTTTGAACTCTTTCTTCTTCTTCCTTTGCCAAAAGCTTTCTAAAGTTTTATGGTTTTCCAAACCTTGAAAACAACACTTGTGCTATTCATCTTTTTCATTCTCTTCTTCCTTTGCCAAAAAGAATTCGCGAAGGACTAACCGCCTGAATTCTTTTTGTGTCTCTCTTCTCCCTTTTCCAAAAGAACAAAGGACTAACCTCCTAAATTCTTTTGTGTCTCCCTTCTCCCTTGTCAAAGAATTCAAAACGACACAGTCTAAAAATTCTTTTGATTCTTCCTTTTCCCATATACAAAAGATTTCAAGGGACTAACCGCCTGAGAATTCTTTTGTATCCCCATTCACAAAGTTTCAAAGGTTTAGCCGCTTGAGAATTTTGTCTTAACACATTGGAGGGTACATCCTTTGTGGTACAAGTAGAGGGTACATCTACTTAGGTTGTTGACTGAGAACAAGAGATGATACATCTCTTGTGGATCAGTTCTAGTGGATGGTACATCCACTAGGTTGTTCAAAGAGAACAAGGGAGGGTACATCCCTTGTGGATCTTTGCTTGTAAAAGGATTTTTACAAGGTTGAAAAGAAATCTCAAGGACCGCAGGTCGCTTAGGGATTGGATGTAGGCACAGGTTGTTGCCGAACCAGTATAAAAACTCTTGTGTGTTTGTCTCCTTCTTTCCTACTCTTTTAATTTCCGTTGTACACTTTAATTCCCGCTTTTACTTTAGGTTAAGTTTCTTTTCTATTCTTCATTTACTTAACAACATAGTAAAAGCCTTAGAAGAGTAAATTTTTAATTAGTAAAGGTTTAGGAATAATTAATTCAACCCCCCCTTCTTAATTATTTTGAGGCCACTTGATCCAACACTTAATGATCAATTTCGTTCATGATTAATAGGTATATGTGTTGCTTAATCACATAATGACAACCTTATGTTAATTTTCGCTTAGTAATTTAATTTAGGGTTGGATTAAGTGGTTGAACTAGTTAGGGATAAATCCTCGTAACCTATGATAAGAGACTTGCTTGTGAATCAAGGGGAAACAACATGTTTTAATTCTGTTATTTTCTAATTAAAATTTGCTTGTTGTTTAAATTACAAAAACAAACAACCCCCCTAATTCGTTACTATTTTATCACTATTTATTATGAACATTGGTTGACCATTGCTCGTTGGGAGACAACCTAACTTCCTAGATACTGCATTTTTAATGTTTATTTGATTCGGATACGACCTCGATCAGTAGTTTAAATTGTGACCATAGTCTGCAACAAGGACAACCTCCACTATTTTACATTCTGAATTGCCGCTGAACTGGGGAGTGATTCACTTGGAGCTTATGTGATCTCTATGGCCTCAAATGAACAATTATTTGCTACTATTACTAATTATGCATACAATTTGCACAATATCAATTGTAGATTCTAGTATCGTCTGCCTGTTTGGTAATAAAATACGTGGTTTAATAATCATCAACTCATTCTTTTTTCTTTTTAAATTCTGGAGATTTGATTTTGCATGTTATTTTCCCAATATTTTGTCAAGCTGCCATTGATATATATTTGTGTTATCTAATATGTTTTTGACATTTCAACTCTACAGCTGTGAAGGACATAGTAATAGTATTGTGTTAAAACTTAAAAGAAATGAAAGTGGTATTCACATTGATAATCATGGGTTTATACTTGATTTTCAGGCAAGTGATTTCCTTGCAGTAGAGCTTTTACAGAAGGATGCACGGCTTGCTGCTATTGGGGAGTTGGGAAAAGCATGTCCTGGTGGAACGTAAGTATGGAACCTTAAAGGGGAACTTGTATATCAAAGTGGTGCCTGTGTAAATAAAAATTTATTTGTCCATTATATCTTTATGGGAATATGGCTGATCATTTTTTTTATGGGAATATTATTTCTTGAACAAAAACTTGAAACCAACGTTTTATCATGTATATTACATCTTAGCTAAACACAAATACGTGTAAATTTTGTTTACGTTTATGCACTTCATATCCAAGTAACTTAAGGTTGATTATCTGGTCAAAATGTTTGGAAATTGAGTGGTGGGGATTAAATTGCAGGACTAGCCTGATCATATAAAATAGAATGGAAATAATGCCGCACTTATGCACTATTATTTTATCGGGCAACAATTAAGGGTGCTGGGTAAAAAGAAACTTTGCAATGCTTTATGATGATTGATGAGTTTGTGGTAATTTTTTGGATAATTTGTTTAAAAATCTCCTTGATAGTTTGAATGTTTCAATTTTACTGACATGCTAATATATATTATTAATTACAATCATGCTAATATATATTATTTTTTATTATTTATATTTTTTCTGATGAGATATGAACCAGAAAAAATATCAATAATTAAAAATAATATTTAATTCAAGGATGGTGCTTACCTCAGCAACATCTTTGAAAGTAGATATTCAAAGACGGTGCTTACCTCAGCAACGTCTTTGAAAGTAGACATTCTAAGCTGACATAAGCAACGTCTTAGAAAGTGAGCAACTTTCAAAGACGTTGTTGAGGTAAGCACTGTCTTAGTAAGCTGACATTCAAAGACGGTGCTTACCTCAGCATCGTCTTTGAAAGTTGCTTATTTACTAAGACGGTGATTTTGGACCCGTCGTTGAAATTTTTAACCTTCGATGATGTCACATTCTACGACGGGTGAAAAACATCGTAGTATCCTCTGTTTGACCATCGTAGAAGCGCTTTTTTATAGTAGTGTTTATTTTTCTAAAAGTATTGGATGATGCCACTTGTATGGTTGATATTCTTTTTAAATCTCTATTTAACATAGGGTATGCACTGGATCATCAAATGCAAAATATTAGTTTTAGGTTTATCTTTTTATAGCTTTGTTATTGGTGAAATGTTATTAGAGTAGTGTAGACTTTGCATCCTAACAATGGTGCTTTCACCATGTTACTCTCCCCCTTTATTATCAACCATCACCCACTACAACCATTATTCACCACCCACACTCAACACCACCATATATGGACATTTATGATAAATCAGATTTTGATTATATTTTTGAGTGACTTAATTTGATTCATTGTGACACACTTTTATTGACACTTCTCACAATTTGTTGTTAGTCTGTGTAAGTCGGGTAATTAAAAGGCTTCATGTGAAAAAGAGTTGAAAATAATTCATTTTGAGTTATTTAGGCATTATTTAGAAAACCGTGACCATGGTAATTTTGTACATGCATGGTTATTTTTTTATGGGTTGTAATTTTGTGCGTTTGTGGTATTTTGTACACATGAAATAATTTTGTATGGGATTTGATTTTGTACACGTGCAGTAATTTTGTATGATTGTAATTTTTATACGGTTGTAATTGCTTTATCCCTAATGATGCTATCCATACCTCTTTGCAGCCAAATTCCTCCCACCTTATGCCTGGCTCACTACTACCTACAACTTCAACTTGTGTACAATTTTTGTGTCATATACAATTTTTGTCCGTGTAAAATTTTCATGCACAAAATGAAAAGTGCCACGAGAGAAACCTAATTTCTATATTTATCCTAACCTAAAAGTAACTCCCTAATGTAAAAAATTACAACAATAACAAATTACCGCATGCATACAAAATCAAATCCTGTACGACATTTCAGCTACATATACAAAATTACAACTCGTAAAAAAAATAACCACACACATACAAAATTACCATGGTTGTGATATTCTCAATGATGCCTAAATAGCTCTAAAAATAAATTATTTTAATCTTTTTTCACATGAAGCCTTTTAATCACCCGACTTACACAAACTAACAACAAACTGTGAAAATTGTCAATGAAAGTATCTCACAATGAATCAAATTGGCATGAAAAGTCACTTAAAAATACCATCAAATTTTGGTTTATCAATTTATATTACCATCCCTAAACTCTACCACAACTGTCGCTCCCACTATCACCCCATCTACTACACTACCTAATAGATCCCTACCATTAGCAACCTTCCCCCAGATTTCCTTCATACCCACACTTCCTCCATCATAACCTGTCATACCCGTTTTAGCCTCCTTAGTTCACATCACATTCACACATTATTTCCCCAAACCATTTTTACGACTCACACCCGCAAACCTTCGCATGCCAACAACCAATCACCACGATATGCCATCAACCTATATTCAACAACCCTCAATCAACTATGTGCCATCAACATAACACCATCCAAACGTTAATCCCTTTTACCCCATTCTGCCTCTCCCTATGAACAAGATCCATGGCCACATGATTGCAAGACAACCATGTACACACACTACCCTATCCTTCAATCATTGTAAACAAAATATCACAATGATCCTAATCAGTTTCCAATACCACCATGCTCACAACGACTACCACTCTAGTAAAGGAACAGTCACCGACGACCCATGAAATCTCAACAGAGGTCCACAATCATGATATCTCTTTCTTCCCCTTCCAGAGTTGCCATAGTCCTCCTTCACAAACTCTACCATGTTGTCGCAGCCGTCCATGTCACCGCCAACTTACTTTAGAAACGTGCCCATGTTGTCGCCATCTTCCATCGTAAGGTATTACACAATGTTGCCAAGGTGATTTCACCGAGTTTCTCATCTTCACAAAAATCACGTCTCCAATCTCACACCCTCTATACTCATGCGCTTCCTAACAGCACACATGCTCCTTATGTAAATCATGCATTGCATCATCTTTGTGGGAGTCATATCTTCTATCATCGCCTTTGTTGTGCTTGCTCACACTTTTGTAGACTCCAAGCTTATAACCATGTGCGTGGCGGAGACTACCATGGCTGAAGTTGTATTAACCTATATAGCATTATCAAAACAACGATGGGATCTTCCCAAGGCCCCACCCAATTTTTCCTCTTCTGCACGTACACCCCTGTACCATCTTCCACAATGCATTCATCCTTCCCAACTCAATATTGAACTAAAAACAATGAAGGCAGCACCATCCATTTACAACAAACCTACACCAATATTAGCACATGTTGCCCCTGTAGTGCACCAACCCAACCCACTTCCTCTTGATTCCTACATGCACCTCTGTTTTACTCTTTCGGTGACTATTACAATGATCATACATTTAGTTCCTAAAAGGATCAAACCACTCCTTTATCCCACCACTACCCATTCAACTTCTCTTACCATTGATTTCAAAGCATGGGATATACTTTTTTTTTCTACCTTTCAATCCCAATTGTTCATTCAAAGTTGTTAGAAGATCAAGTTATTAGGATTTTTTTTACACAACGAATCCTGCAAGAAAGGAAAAGGGACTTTTTGGCCTACATGCATTGCCTTTTCAATTTTCATTTTAAAAATCCACTTTCCCTTGCCTTAGAATCACCACCGTTGATTTGAACCCTTAGATTTTTTTTTCAACCGTTGAAATTTTGTCTATCATTTTAGCTTTCAATATCTACCTTCCCTTGGCATTAGATCTCACATACCTTTTTCAGTTTTTTAATCCACATATGGCAATCAAGTTTCACCAAAAGTACAATGACTGAATACACATTTTATCATGTTAAATATAAAGATTAAAGATGAATTTCTTTAGATAATAAATCCTCCTCTTTGCCTTCTTTCTTCCTCCATGTTCTTACCCTATACCCTTTTTCTTTTGCTTTACCCTTCCATCCTCCACACCATCACTTCCCAACACCGCCTCTACCATGACCTTTCCTTCCTCCTTGACCACTTTCTCCTTGCCCTCAACCTCTATCCCTCCACCCTCCAAGCTTTTTTGGTCCACTCCCAAATTTGAAACCCATGTGTTCTTTTTCTTCTTCTTATCTCTTCTCAATGCTTTTCTGCAACCAATCAAAATACTTTTTTGAAACTTGCTAGGTACTTGCTCTTCTTCCTTCTCTAATTTTATTTATTGTTAAAGGAAGGATTGCGTACTCACTTTCTTCATTCTTTTTCTTGGTCAATTGTATCAAAAGACAACTAGAGGTATTTTTTCACTCCTCTAATTTGCTATAACATTGGTGCAAACTTTTTGGTTTTTTTTCTTCTAATTCTACTTTCTCCCTTTTTATAGATTTATGATTGTTTATGGAGTATATATGTGTGTTTTTGGGTTTTACTTTTGTGATTACTTTATGGGAGATGTTGTAGATCACCGATTGGGGGGTTTGATGTTGGAGAGCCTAGATTGGTAGGCCCAAATCTAATTCAAGAAGTTGTTGAAAAGGTCAAGATATTTCAAAATCACTTGGTTATTAATCTGAGTAGATATAAGTCTTATTTAGATCAAAGGTGTCACGCTTTAGAGTTTAGTGTAGGAGAACATATGTTTCTGCATTTGTCTCCAATGAAAGGTATCTTACGTTTTGGTAGGAAGGGTAAGCTTAGCTCCAAGTTTGTTGGTCCTTTTGAGATTCTAGAGAGGGTGGAGCAAGTGGCTTATCGCTTAACCCTCCCACCTGAACTATCTGGTGTTCACCCCGTTTTTTATGTGTCAATGCTTCAGAGGTATGTCCATGATCCCTCTCACATTATTCAGCACCAAACAATGCAACTTGATGAAAACCTCAACTATATAGAACAATCAATGGCTATAGTGGACAAACATGTTAAGCGTTTATGTTTTAAGGATGTTGTGTCAGTGAAAGTGGCTTGGAGAGGAGCAGTTGATGAGAAGATGATTTGGGAGCCAAAAACTATTATGCATGAGAAGTACCCCCACTTGTCTGAGACTCAAGGTTAGCCATAGATCAAATTTGAGGACGAATTTTCTTTAAGGGGAAAGAATGAAACACATTGTTTCACTTTTAGGAAAGATAATAATAATAATAATAATAGGCATAGGTCGTATAGGGAAAGTAAATTTCCTTATTATGGTGCACAAAAAACAACAGCCTTTAGATTGATTTCATTCCATAGTATTATGGTGCACCCTCCACACCTTACCATCACTTCTCTTCTTCACTCAAGCTACTCTGCCATTGGTCACTATCCACCGCCACAAAAGATGATTTTCGGTAGCAGTGCACCTTTTGGTGCTACTGTCGTCCTCCTTCTCATTTCTCCTTCCTTACCCCATTATCTGTCAAATCATCGTATTATTTTCTCATATCTACAAACCCAGATCTAATTATTTTTTTCTTAGTTTTTTTTTAAGTTTGACGCTAATTAAGTTAAATTAGAAGATATAAAGACTCACCGCCACAAAAGACGATTTTTGGTAGCAGTGCACCTTTTGGTGCTACCGTCGTCCTCCTTCTCATTTCTCTTTCCTTACCCCATTATCTGTCAAATCATCGTATTATTTTCTCATATCTACAAACCCAGATCTAATTATTTTTTCTTAGGTTTTGTTTAAGTTTGACGCTAATTAAGTTAAATTAGAAGATATAAAGACTAGGGTCTTTGTTTAGGTAATAGACTAGGGTCTTTGTTTTTGCTCCGTGAATCTTTGAGGAACTAGAGAGTGTTCTGAAATAGGTTTTCATTTTGAGAAATTGCAAATACCTATGTGGATTTCATGTGTAGAAGGTGTTAGTGGACACGGTGGAGTCGCTGGATTTGTCGTAGTTGACGGTGAACCAGAATGTGTCAGCGTTCACGGTTGTGGCGTTGGAGGATGTGGTGACGGATCTCAGCAAGCTCAGCTAGTGAGAGTGTTGCATCAGAAGGAGAAAAGGATTGATGAAATTTGTCACCTCATCCCTGAAGCTTTTAGGAGAAGCCTAAAACCCATGAAAATGATGCCAAAGCGTAAGAAGAGTAAGTTTGTGACTTTGTTGCCTCTATTGTGGATTCCATTAAGGTAGTGATAAGGTGTGGAGGATGCCCCATAATACTATGGAATGAGATAAATCTAAAGGCCATTATTTTTTGTGCACCATACACAAGGAAATTTACTTCCTCAGTGTAGCTTGCGCCATAACAACAACAACAACAACAACAAAGCCTTTTCCCCTCACCCACCCCCCTTTTTTAAAACCAAACAGAGACCCCCCCCCCCCCCTTTTCAAGTGCAACATCATTTTTTTTCTTAAATAGAGCCTTCATCTACATCAACATAAACCCTTCCTTCTTACACCTCATCATCACCATCTTTTCCCCCCTAATCTTCCCACTCTTTTTCTTTATTGTTCTAAAATCCATCAAGCTCTTTACACCCCAATGGCCCTTAAGCATGAGGAAGTGATTGGAGTCATTGAGGAACAATGTTTATCTCAACATTCTCTATTTGAACTCTTTGAGGTAAATCCATAACCCATTAAAGTAGATGAGTATTTTTATGACATAGATTAGATGTGGATTGTGTGAGATGGGTTGGAAAATTAAATAGTAGGATCATTATGGTTTCCTAAAAAAACCCTAGGTAATATAAATTTGGAGATTTTATCTAATCTACTGTTCTTTTTATTTTAATGCCTAGATTCCATGGAAAATACGATGGTTGCTCCTCCCAACGACATTGGAAAACATTGATTGTGTTTTCTTTGGTTGTGAGTAGCTAATCTACTTAGTGAAACTTTTAAATTTTTTAGGAAAAACAATTAAATTTCAAAATACATTCTTTTTGTGATTTTGGTTTCTACGAGTACTTGAGAATGAAGTAAAATATTGATTTTACTAGATTGGAATTGATTTTTTGAGATTCTTAATAGTTTTGGCAATATATTTACAAATGTGTAAATTGTTTTTCTCATTGTGAGTTTGTGATTGATTTTTGTTTGTTACAACAAAGAGATAATGTAGCCTATGAGTTGAATACTCATAGTATATATATTTTTTGTTTTCCACAACGAAGAGATAATGTAGTCTATGGATTAAATGCTCATAGTATATATATTTTTTGTTCACTGCAACAAAGAGAGAATGTGGCCCGTAGGTTGAATATTCATAGTTCCTAATTTTTGTTTTCTATAAAGAATAGATGATGTAGCCTATTTTCCATTTACTACAACAAAGAGATAATGTAACCTAATTTATCGTTTACCACAACTAAGAGATAATGTGGTATATTTGCACATAGTAATAATTAAAAGTTCATGTAAAGTTTGATATGTTGGATTATGATGTTGATTATATTTCCAATGAGTTTTCAAAGGAGTAAATATTAGTTTTTGTGAAAGTGAGTTGTATTTATTTATGTTTTTATTAAATGTCATTTCAATTCTATTTGAATGAAAAACTCATGCTATGTTTGCTCTCTCCTTCCTATTCACTATGTATTTGATGGCCACACTAAGTATTCGTGACTTATCCTTTTTTTTTATTTCCCCCCTCAAATTCAAAGGTGGTTGAGTAACTGATTTCCTAGGATTTGTTGACTTACCCAGGAATTTGTTCATCTCTTTTTGGTAGGCCTCCATTGTATATGATGGAGAGTATATTTTGGTGACTCCATTGTATATGATGGTCACACTAGGAAATCCCTTTATTTTGAGTTGTAGATGATCCTACCTTATGAATATGCTAATGATGTAATTATGATATTTTGAGAATCTTTGATGATTTCTATGTATGAGGTAAATTAATATTAGTTGATGTATTTGGATATTATGTCAAGGGCCTATGTATGAGGTAAATTAATTTATATATCCTGTTTTTGTTTTTAGGAGAAACTCTGCTAGATTTTTGGTAATCCCTTTGAATTGGTCTTTTATTTGTGTTTTAATGTGATTTACTCTTAGGCTAGTCAGGCCAAGGAAATTATAGTTTGTGCACTAGTCATAGTCCAAGAGTGGGTCATGACAATTTTATTATTCATTTGTTGAAATATCAATATTGTTTCCAACCTCTCTAATATTCTTGATTTTTTATTGCTTTTCCTAATGTGTTTATTCTAATTATTGTACTTATTTTGAATACCAGGGGTTTGATA
Organism: Glycine soja; assembly: GCF_004193775.1. Taxonomy (NCBI): domain Eukaryota; kingdom Viridiplantae; phylum Streptophyta; class Magnoliopsida; order Fabales; family Fabaceae; genus Glycine; species Glycine soja. The sequence goes on along the minus strand of NC_041017.1, from coordinate 11,158,595 downwards.
TTGAAATTGTTAGAAATTTTAGAAGTTCAAATGTTACATGATGTTTAGAAAGCTTGGTAACGATATATGTAGACAAAATTGACATTGGATTCTTGTAAACATGTGGCTACATGTGCAATGAAACATTTGGGTAAGTTACATCTTTGTTTGATCTACAAGATTGTTGGTTCAAGTGGTTATACTATTTTTTTTAATAATTAGTACATATATGTGGTATAAATGAATCATACCTATATTTATATATGTTTAAGTTCCTACCAAAGTATGGTACTCTATTTAGATTGCACCATGATTATCTTGCCAAACCTTGCTGCATATTGTTTTCTCATAGATATAAGTCATGAGTGAATGACTTTTACTTATGCTACTAATATTTGTAGATTAGTGTTAGTCGTCTTTTACGATTAACTTTTATATAGAAAATTTTTCTAAAATGTATATAAATCTTCCAATTTACGGTTATTTTTGGTAGGATTGTAAATGTTTCTAGTTTAGTTTTCATATGTGCTGAGTAGAAGTCTTCCTTATGAATTTAATATAAATTTCACCTCAATTTCAGGTAAAAAGGAGAAAATTATGAAGGTGCAAAAGTGTTGTCTTGCTAAGCCTGAACCATGCACTTAGCGAGACCAAACCGCTAAGCGAGACAGCAGTGGCTTAGCGATTGAGGATAAGCCCGAGGAGATTTCTTCCACGCCAACACGCGCCCAACGTGTATGCAACTCGCTTAGCGAGATGGTTGTCTCTTTTGCGCTAAGCGCGAGATTGGCGCTAAGCCAAATCTCACTTACTCGCGCTTAGCGCGAGAATAGCACTAAGCGCGCCTTCGCGAACAGAAAGCCCTTTTTTTAAGCTTGACTTGCGGAGAATGTGAGGGAGGTTGATGCAATCCTCCCTAGGAAGGGACCAATCACTAGAACCATGAGCAAGAGGCTCCAAGAAGATTGGGCTAGAGCTGCTGAAGAAGGCCCTAGGGTTCTCATGAACCTTAGGGTAGATTTCTGAGCCCATGGGCCAAGGTTGGGTCCAATTATCTTTGTACATATTAGACTAGGATGTCATTATATTTGGTCCTTGTATATAGGGCTCCATATTGTAGGTAGGGTACCCTAGAAATATAGGATTTTTCAGCCCTTGTATTTTTTGGGCACCTAGACTAGTTTTTGTATTAGGGGTAGTTTTGTAATTTCACATGCACTAAGTGGATATTTGATGTGTGTGGTTGGAAATAAATTTAATTGAATTGGTAGAAGCCCAATCCAATTAAATTTTAGAGGGGGAGGTGAGCATTTGCTTACTACACCCCATTGCCACATCATATAGTCACACTTTGTGCATGTCCTTCATGCTTTTCATGCCTCATGACACCTAAGCACACTTAGTGGAGAATCTTGTAATTGATCTTGGATTAGTGGGCTGAACCATAACTAAAATTCACTAATCATAATTAGTGAAATTTTGGCTCCAAAGTTTGGCTCCACAAATTCAATTTCAAATTCAAGTGAAATTTGAATTTCCCTCCAATTTTGTGTGACACTTAGGCTATAAATAGAGGTCATGTGTGTGTATTTTTTTGAACTTTGATCATTTGAATATTAACTTCAGATTTCAGAGCTCCTTTTGAGCACAAAATTTCGTGCTCTTCTCTCCCTCTCCCTTCATTCATCTCCTTCTTCCTCCAAGCTCTTATCCATGGCCTCCTATGGTGGTGAGCTTCTTCTAGACTCATCTTCTCCTTGAAGTGGCGTCTCCTCTCTCTCTTCCTTCTCCATTCCGCTGCCATTTATCTTCCAAGAAGCAAAGGGATCCATTGATGAAGAAGATCCTAGGCCTACAAGCTCCAATGGAGCTTGCATCAGAGGTCTAAATAGATTGCGAATTGTGTGCAGAAAACAGAGGAAAAGCTAAGCAAGGACACAAAGGCCCTAACTTTTAGGTAGATCCTAGGTTAAAGAGTAAGTCCTAGGTTTTTAGAGGTGGAGGAGGAATCTCCATTGCTTTGTAATTTGGTATTTTCTCTGAAACCCTTCTTCTATTTGTGAAAGTTGCTCCCTTGTAATGGAGGGCTAAAATCCTTTGTTGGGGATCTCTGTTGAATACTTGATGTAAATATTATTATTATCTATTTGAAGTTATTTTCATGTGTTCAATGTTTCTATCTACGCTTATTGTATGCATGCTTGTGGTTTGATCACCCATTGATATGTGCTGTTAGAAACTTTAGCATTGAAAAATATATTGTTTCCTTAGAACTTGATAGAGCAGGACTAGATAACTGCATTCCTAGGAATAGAGTGCAGGGTTTTTGGTTTTTATTTTGTTTAAATTAAGCTAAGTTCAACAAGAGATATCTGCGAATATAATACTTTTTTATTCCATTAAGGGGTTTTGGATGGAATGAGACGAGATCTATTCCCATTTCGTTCCATTGACAATTTCAAAATCCAAACAATGGAACCTATTAATAAGTCTCCTGATTCATTTGCAAACTCTTGTTCCAACAACCTCAAGATTCAAACTGCAGATAATTACTTGTTATTAATGTAGGCAAAATGGACAATCAACTGTTTACATGAAACATTGCACTTTGGGCCAACCTATTTTTGACCAAATAGTAGCAGTAAAAGAATTATACCAATTGGGTAACCGAAAAATGTTTCACCTGACCTTAGTCTTGTGGCCAAAATGATGGGGACCTTAATCAAACTAGGAAGGCATAAAGAGGCCATAAGGAGGATTCTATATGAAGAGGTTTTTTATAGAACTGCAGCAAAAGAGACGAAGAAACCACGCTAAGAGAGGAAGCAGCCATGCAAGCACCAGCAAGCCATGGGGCAATCTGATTCCAGCAATGGGATATAAGACTCCAGCCGCAATTGGCAGGCCAAGAATGTTGTAACCAAGAGCCCAGATGTAGTTCAGCCGGATGCGCGACATGGTCTTTCTGGATAAGTCTATGGCTGTGATCACATCTTCGAAACTGCTTTTGACAAGAACTATGTCAGCTGCTTCTATCGCTATGTCAGTTCCAGCACCAATTGCCATGCCAACATCAGCAGCAACCAGGGCTGGTGAGTCGTTTATTCCATCACCTACCATTGCCACAGTCATTCCTTTCATCTGCATCCAGTTTCAATTTCAAAAATCAGAAATTATTATTGTTTCATATGAACTCTAATGTTAGTCCTTTAAACATCATGTTATAATCAAAATGTATTGATGAGAGGAGAGTGCTGGCACCACACTTTCTAGTTTCTAGCACACACTACTATAGGATTAAATTTATTAGAAACTGCAAAATTACAAGTGGATTTCGTTAAATAAATGAGACACAAAATTATGATTTCTAATAAATTTTAGCCAATAGTAAAGAGTGTATTCAAAAGGGTGTGCAAGAAAGTGGGGTAGCATTTCTCGTATCAACTATAGAAGTTTACTATATCCTATTGTGGCTTGCTTTTAGCTTGAGTTTCTAATAGCTTAATAGCTTACAAGCCTTACCTGCAAGTCTTTCACCTTATCAGCTTTGCCCACAGGATCTGTCTCAGCAAAGACCTCATCAATACCCACTTCATTTGCAATAGCAGTTGCAGTAGCACAGTTATCACCAGTCACTATGATGCTTGAGATGCCCATAGAATGGAGAAAAGATATGACACGTTTAGCCTCTGGTTTTACAGGATCAGTTACAGAGAATGCACCAGCAATCTTTCCATCAATTGAAACTAAAATGCAAGTTCTAGCCAGAATTTCATTTTCAGAGATGTACTTCTCAACCTCGGAACATATTGGAACATTACAAGCATGCATGAGTCTCTTGTTTCCAACCACAACTGTTCTATCACCAACTTTTCCACTTACACCAGCTCCCATGTGTACCTCAAAATCATCCACATCTGGGACTTCCTCAATGCAAGAACCAAATTTCTGGCGCAGCCTCTTCGCATGTGCCACAACAGCTTTTGCTATCGGGTGCTCGCTACTTGCCTGAATTTGTATAAATAATTAGCTTAAAAGAAATCTAGATTAGAAAAACTTCACGCACATTTATATTCGTTCTCCTTTATGTTTTTCATCTCAATAAACAAACTGTGAATTCAAACACCAAATCAAAATCCAGGGAGCACATACTAATTAGAATTTATTTTTTTTGGTTCAGCTTCTTTTGAGGAAATAATTATTTTTTTTGCCAACTTCTTGAGAAAGTTATTAGAAAAAACGATTATCTCCCTCAAGAAAATTGTTACTAAACATGCTATAAATGAAGACAAAATATTGTTGTCCTTTGTTTTTCAAATTTATTTGACATCTATTTTAAAATGAACTGCTTGTAGGTAGAGCATTTGAATCAATAGAGAACTCTTTCTTCTGTATCTATATGAATCGATATTATTACATTCCAAAATTCCTTCCCAATACCTCCTATCCATACAAGGCTACAAGCAAACATTTTTTTCCATTACAACAAAATGTCAAAATAAATTTTGTACCCAATCATACTATATAAATGAAGACAAATGTAATTGTCTTGTGTCTTTCAAATTTCTTTGAAATCTATTTCAAAATAAACCACTTGAAATCAACCTAAGCCAACATTTTTTCTATTACGAAGACAACCAAACTTTTTTTTATCAAAACTAGAATCAGTTTCTATTTTATATTAATCTCTTTCCATCATAGGCTCCAAAATTGTTAATAAGAATAAAGTTACATCAAATATTCAGATATCCAAATAAGTACAGTATTCAATACAAAAAAAAAAAGTACCTCTACAGAAATTGTCATGTCACATAATTCCTCCATAGAAAATTCAGAAAACAGCACTGCACTAACTACCTCTGGCTTCCCAATTGTTAGTGTCCCAGTCTTATCAAACACAACAATTTTTACCTGCATTGGGAACAATGAATGAGATTTCAACAAATGAAATACAATAAAATTATAGGGAATATGTTGCCACCTAGAAAAGAATGTAAATATTGACAAATTCCTTGCCTCATCAAATATGCAGTCTATTAATCACAGTAGAGGGATGCAGACAAAGAAAAATGGGAAAAATAGCATTGTCAATAAAGGTTAATTGTACAGATTTCACACCAACGAAATTATGAATGCTGAAACATGGGGGATCATACAGAACAATGCTATCAGGCATGGTTATATCATCTTGTCCTATTACTATGTCTAGTTGCCATTGCAGACACTTACGCAATCTAGACTACTTTCTAAATGCAGGCCCCATGCTAAGTAATATAACAACTTGCAGTCTATAGATTTTGTCACAAGTCAAAAGTAATGAGAAACTATGATGGTTGTTTACCATTAGGTACCTTTTCTCAAACAATTTAATCCTGAAAAACAACAATTGGGAAAAGGTTCACATGTGGTGTTAAAAATGTTGCATTTACTAACTTTTATTTATTAGTACTCTCCATTCCAAATGCAAGCAAAGTTTACATACTACAATTCAAGATATGGAGAGACAGGAAAAAAAATAGCATTACCTTGTGTGCCTTTTCCAGTGCATCTCCACCCTTGATCAGAACACCTTGAGAAGCACCCATGCCTGAAGCAACCATGACTGCAGTTGGTGTTGCAAGACCCAGAGCACATGGGCAAGCAACAACCAGCACAGAAATAGCAAACTGCAAAGCAAGCTCAAATGCATCCATTGCTTTTGGTATCCAATGTTTAGGGTAAATACCAGCTTCCCCGGGAATGAACCATCCAAGCCAAGTTATTAGAGCTGCAACAACCACCTAAGGATGCAAACGCAAACTAAGAAGCTTCCCATGGATAAAATATTGTTGCAATGCTGATATCTAGTAAGAGATAAAATGATGCAGGACCTTTGTCATCCCTTCATTTTAAGTCAAGTTAGATTAGTGTATAAACAAAAATATGAGGCAACCAAAGTAATTAGTTAACTGATGGCATAAGCCACTATGTCTTGAAATGTTTCAACATGAGGAAGCACTCCAAAAACCCAAAATTAGAGTATAAAAGTGATTATTTGCATAGCACGTCCAAGATAAAAACCTTTTAAAAAAGAAATAACCCCTTTCCAGATCATCCAATTAAGAGGATTCCCACCAAAAATATGCTTATTATTGAATTTGTTTATTCTCCACAATCAGCACATATAAGTTCAGTCTCCCTAAATAGATATATATTATATTAAGTTGCTACAGAGGTTAAACCTCTTTTAAGGAAAAAAAACTAGAAACGTATAGTTGAGGAACAACACTCACTATTGGAACAAAAACCCTTGAAATATGGTCAGCAAGTTGTTGAACTGGTGCTTTGGCCAGTTGAGCAGCTTCTACGAGTTGAACTATTTGAGAAAGTGCAGTGTCGGATCCAACATGTGTGGCTTTAACCAATAAGCAGCCATTCTCATTGATGGTTCCACTGATAACCTGTCCAGCACAACAAAAGAAATTAAAATTAAAAATGTTCTTACCACTAAATCATGCCACTTTAGACTAATTTGAACCACTAGAACATGGAATAAAAAAATGAGAAATCAAAGGTTCCACATCACTAAATCCCCCTTCCCAAGAAAATAAAATATATTAACCTCTTGAATGTCTTTGTATACATGTAAATTTTAATTTAATCATATGAGTAAACACATCACAGTGTGCATCCACTCTCACCTTTTTGGTTTCACCTATTGTTTGGAATTCTCATGATAGACTACATGGAATATGGTAACAGGCAGAAGAAGGATTCAGGACTGTAACAACCTTGGCTACATGGCAAGGAGAGTGGGAAGGAAGGGAAACTGTTAGAAGGAAAAATAAGGGGAGGGGAGGCTAAACCAGGGAAAGACAAGCTGGTAACTCAATGATTTGAGCAAGAGGTTTACAGAACCTCAAGGATCAGCAGTCTTCTTTTATTATCTTGTTTTTTGAGAAATTTTGATCTCTGTAATTAGGATTTTGCCGTATTTCTCTGTAACAAAATACATAGCTCCTATTAGCTATCTTTCATGGAATTCTCACCCTTCAACATGGACACTCACCTTTATTTCTGTTTTTTTCATGTTCACCCCTATGGAATGCTTCTGCTCTCATAATCAGTAACATCAAAAACTACTAGCAATTCATAACATAAGAATAATACCTTGTCTCCTGGGCTTTTATCAACAGGTCTTGCCTCCCCAGTGATCATACTTTCATTGGCATAGCTTTGCCCTTTTATAACTATACTGTCAACAGGAATTTTGGACCCATAAACAATCTTAATTATGTCATTTTTTTGTATAAGTTGAGTGTCAATTTCTGTCTCTGTCATGATATTTCCATCAGTATCAATTGCTACTAAATAAGCTTTATCAGGAACAAGTTGAGTCAGCTTTCCTAAAGCATCTGATGTTTTCCCTTTAGCCACAATTTCCAAGTACTTCCCTAATAGAATAAAGGATATCATCATGGAACTTGTCTCAAAGAAATCTTGTCCTTCAAATGTGTGCCCAGCGCAACCAGCACGTCCATGTTAGCGGATTTTCGCTTCAGTGCATGATATGAACCTACATAGAACCTAATAGTAATAGCCATAGTAAAATGACTATAAGAATCTCCAATTTCTTGAAAACAATACAATAAAATTGTCTTTGGTGAATAAAGAGAAACATTAACAAGAAAAGAAATTAGAATTAAATAGTTATTGATAGTCATAGTACCTTTTGCCAACTATGAACTGCACAGGCGTGCTAAGAATCCATCTTAAAAACAACCCAAGAGTAAGCGTATTGTGGATCTTGTAGTTTAGCCAGTTGCCATAAGGAGGAAGCATGGGAAGCACCATAGCAAATACAAACACAGGAACAGAAAATAAGCAGCTGAACAAAAATTGGTCCCTATACATACGGATTTCATTCACCTTATCCCTTTCTCTTTGCCCCGAAGGAGAGTACAAGGTTGCTTCATACTTCTTGGAGCCACAGCTAGCGTCCAGAACACAGTGAATGAGATACCTTGGACCTGTAATGTCTGGATCATAACTACCAGTAACTTTATGTTCTAACAAATCCATCTCAACATGGTTCACTCCCACAGCTAATTCAAGAGAAGACATTACTGCATTTACATCCTCTGCAGAATCAACCCCTTCAAGCTTTAGAAGCACTTTGTTTGCATCATTCCCAGAGCTAATAAGATCAGCCCCAAAACCAGCATCTTCTATGGCCTCAATTATCTTGTCAGCATTGATGAGGTTAGGATCAAAATGCACTTTTGCCTCCTCCAAAGCGAGACCAACAATTGCTTTTTTCACCCCTTCAACCATTTGAAGGGCATTCACAACAGATTCGGAGCAGCTTGTGCACGCCATTCCTTTAATCCTCACTCGGCACACTGCTATGTCCTGCTCATGAAGCTCTTTTACTCCAAACCCACTCTCCTCTATGCTTTCTTTTATTTGTTTAGCCTACAAGAAAAAATATCACCAGACTTTTGGTCAGTGTAAATATTGGAGTACACCAAAAACTTAAGTACTTAACATACACTTTTGTACTTACAATATCACCAGACTTTCTCTTATTGATTTAGTCCCGGGAAGTTCTAATTTATACAAATTAGTCCTTCAAAGTCGACAACTTAGACAAAACATAGATGCATTTCCTTTTGTTCTTTTGGTGTTATTCTCCAATCAGCATTAGAGTTTTACCTCAACAAGCCAAATAATAAACCTTTGCATTAATAGTGAGGATAGGTTATCAAAGTGAAACTTCAATTCTCACAAAAACATCAAAAGCACTTAAGAAACAACATCTAAGGCTATGTTTAGATACCCATTTGGGTTTTTGCATCACTTATATTGACTCTGTTTATAAAACACATCAAAAATCACAGAGAAAATAATCTATACCTTGCAGAAATTATTACATGATCGAGAATCATCATATATAATACTATTAACTATTCAAAAACAAAATAAAACTATTTAAAACTCCTACTCTGATTGGTCAACGGTATAAATTTTAATCCCACGGTGCATAGAAATTAAACTCTAAAACAAAACAAAAAAATAAAATAAAATAGAGCAGAAAAGACGTAAGTCTGACTTACAGTAACAAACTTAGGAACAAACTTGATTGCGGCTCTTCCATCAAGTGGCGAAACGTCGATGCTTTTGACGCCGTTAAGGTTCCTAACGACGGACTCGACGGAATTCACACAGGAAGCACACTTGATGTCACTCAGCTGGAACGTAACGGTCCTAAAGGCGCCGTCTACTGGAGCCTGCAGCAAAGGTATCTTAAGTTCCCGAATCCTGTTAGCTTCCATCGAAAGGGTTGGGATTCGAACAAACCCAATTCAAAGTTAAACGTGAATTGGGATTTCAGGGAGAAGAAAGAAGAGAAGAGGGAGAGAACATAGGGCTCGGAGGTTCCGAGAACCTGAGGGGGAGATAAGGATAAAAGTGGTGACGCGAGATGAGTAGTAGTGCGTTGAGATGCGATGCTTGGAATACTACTCGCTGTTTTGTTTTGAACTTTTGAACTGTAACGACTTAATCCTTCGTTTTCCCACCAAGAATTGAGTCTTTGCCGCTTCTACCCCTGATTGCTTTACGTTAAATGGTTGATATCTTTCACCATTTTGCTATGTAAATCCGAAAAAAATTAATTCTCAAAAAGAATTAAAATTTTGATCTAGTCTCCAGATATCTAAATAAATGTGTTGATATATCCAGCTGTTATGTTTGTGAGATCTTATTTAGTTATTTAACTATTAAATAACTAATTTGACATATTTTTTAAGAATTAATTTGATATTTTTTTTATGTATCCTAAGCTAATAAAAACAATAGAGAAAATTAAAATCTAATATGGGTTACACCCATGGTATTTGCCAAAAGTAGATGAGATAACTCGGGAGGGTAGATACTGCAATGCTACAAATTATCTTCATATTTTGCTCTAAATTTGGTAAACCAGTTAGCACATGAGTTTGCTTCTCACAATGTGTGTTTGAAGACAACCGTCCAATCATTTGCTGCCAAATTCTCGATCAGACGAACTATTGGTGTGTGTTATACTAGCCATGGTAACCTTACTTTCCTCCGGCGTGCCATCCAACAGAAAAAAACCTCTCACATTTTGATACCCAACTAGTGACATCATCTTGTGTAAATTTAGGAAAATCAAGACAAGTAAATTTGGTAGGGACACGATACTCACCTTCGCTTCTATTTGAGTCTCTTCCTCGGTTCATTGATTATGTCATTTGCAACGCTAACCCTCTTATAGTCTTTTGAATTTCATTGAATTGTTATTTCCTCGTGGTTCTGAGATGAAACTTTTGGATTTCAAGGAGATAGATTCTCCAAGAATTCGCCGATCCAAGCACACGGGATTCAATGTATGAATTATTCCCGATGAGTAGGGGATAAAAAATCGAAATGTAGAGAGAAATTTTAGAGAAGAAGGTTGATTGAATATTTTGTAGCTCATTCCTTTGCTCAATTGTGCTATATACTTGGTTAGTTACAAACCCCATAGGAAGGGTGAGGTAACAAAACCGTAGCCTACCAATTAGTGTCAGTACCATAATTTGTCTCTGCATGTCAACGAACTCACTTGTCTCTGGTTGACAAAGGAGAGACTGTAATAGTCTCGGTCGAAAGACATTGAAGTCTTCGACAAAAGGGAGCAGATGACCATAATTTGTCTCTGCGTGCCATCGGACTCGATTGTCTCTGGATGGCAACGGAAGCGGATGACCATAATTTGTCTCCGCATGCCAACGGACTTGCTTGTCTCTAGTTGGCAAGGGTAGCGGATGATCATAATTTGCCTCTGCATGCTATCGGACTCGATTGTCTCTGGATAGCAAAGGTGGCGGATGACCATAATTTATCTTCGCATGCCAACAGACTCACTTGTCTTTGGTTGGCAAAGGGGAGATTGTAATAGTTTCGGTCGAAAGACATTGAAGTCTTCGACAAAAAGGGACAGATGATCATAATTTGTCTCTGCATGCCATCGGACTCGATTGTCTCTGCATACCCTGTTAGGAATAGCTAGGGGCTGTAAAAGGCCCAGAGAGGCTACAACATCATATTTGCACCTTTGGCAAGTATCACAACCCTTAACATATTGTTGGATCTCTTTATTCATGCCCTTCCAACAAAATAGGGATTTGACCCTTGCAGTTCTAACATCTCAGCCAGAGTGTCCACCCGAAGGGGAGTCATGTAGCCATTGTAAGATCACTAGCTTGAGCTCTAGGCTATCTCCAATAACTAGCTTGCCCTTCCCTCTCAACTCACCTCTGTGCCAAGAGTGCTTTGGATGTTTAAGAGGATCAACACTGATATCATTTATCAGCTATTGTAAGACAAAATTTGAGGACCAGTAGGCCTTGATCTGGTCTTAAAGATCTTCCTTCGCGTAACTGAGCATAAGAGGAAGTAATTCAGCACCTGATTTATGAATAAAGCATTTGCTGCAACATTTTTAGCCCCCTCCTTATAGTGAATTTCAAAATCAAACCCCATAAGCTTTGCCATCCAAACTTGTTGAAAAAGAGTATTCAAGTGCCACTCCAACATGAATTTAATGCTCTTTTGATATGTCTTGATGATAAAGTGACCTTGGGAGAGGTAGACACCCTACTTATGAACCGCATAGACAATAACAAGGAGTTCCCTCTCATAGATAGACATGGTTTGTTGTTTAAGGCCCAAAGCTTTACTGATGTAAGCAATGAGGTGTTTTTCTTGCTACAACCCCAATTCCTGAACCTGGGGCATCTGTCTCCACCACAAAGGGCTTGGAAAATTTTGGAAGGGCTAAAATGGGTGCAGATATTAAATCCTACTACAAAGAGTGAAATCCCTAGATTCTATCTATTGTTAGAAACAATCCTTTTTAAGCATGTCAGTGAGAGGTTTGGCAATGCTACCAAAATTTTGCACAAATCTCCTATAATAACCAGCCAACCCCCAAAACCCTCTAAATTGTTTTATATTGTTGGGAAGTGGCCAATCCGCAACTTCCTAGACCTTAGAAGGGCCAATGGACACCCCTTCTTGAGAAATAAAATGGCCCAAGTACTCCACCCTTGAGGTGACAAAAGTGCACTTGCTCTGCTTGAGGAAAAGCCTTTCTGCTCTGAGGATCTGAAAAACTAATCTAAGATGTATCACATGGGCTTCCAATGTTGGACTGTAAATGAGTATGTCATTGAAGAAGATGATAACAAATCTCCATAGGAAAGAGTGGAACATGTGATTCATTAAGGATTGAAATGATGCTTATGCATTAGTGAGGCCAAAGGGCATCACCAAATACTCAAAATGCCATGCATGTGTTTTGAATGTTGTTTTTTACTCCTGTCCTCTCCTTCCTCTATTCTCACTTGGTGATAACCAGAGCACAAATCTAACTTGGAGTAGATAGAGGAACCCCCCAACTCATCCATCACATCTTCAATAAGTGGAATGGGGAACTTATCTTTGACTCTTTGTTGGTTGAGCCTACACAAAGGCACCAGGAGCCATCTTTTTTCTTAACCAACACCATGGAGGATGCATAAAGGTTGTTATTATACATGATGATATCTCAGTTGAGCATTTCTTTCACCAATTTATCAACTGTATCCTTTTGAATGATAGAATACCTATAAGGTCGCGTGCTAAAGAGAGTAAACCCCTTCTTTAGAGGAATCCTATGATCAAAACCAATTCTCCTTGAGGGAAGTTGAGTAGTTTCCTAAAAGATATCCTGCAATTCCTGAATGAAAGTAGCAATTAGGTCTTGTAATACATGAGTTGTAGCTTACACTAATGAGATTGTGCAAGATGGAACTTCCAAGCAATTGTCTGGGTTACCTATATGCAGGAAACATAATTGTGCTCCTCATTAAATCGCCTGGGATAAGGTTTTGTTATTAATCAGCTTAATGTTATAGGGTTTAGCACCTCTGAGAACAAACCTCCTACCTTCCATAGAAAATTCCATATGTAGCATAGCAAAATCCCACACAATTAGGTTGAGAGTTGATAACCACTCCACCCTTAACACCAAATCACAACAACCGAGGGGTAACACTGTTACATCGAATATGAACTGAGTTTGTTGTAATTGCCACGAATATTACATGCGAACGTACAATGTTTCTAACCAAGTACCATTTGCCACACTGGCAGGGAGTGGGGTTATGGATTCTAGTTTACACCCCAACTTCTTGGCTAGCTGCAAATCTAAAAAATTGTGTGTGCTACCATTGTGAATCAAAATTTGTAGCAACCTCTAGTTATGTGATGTAGCTCCATGTGGAGCTTGTAGGCCTTAGATCTTCTTCATCAATGGAGTCTTTTGCTTCTTGAAGTTCAATGGCAGCGAAATGGAAAAGGAAGAAAGATGATTGGAGACGCCACTGCAAGGAGAAGATGAGTCAAGAACAAGCTCACCACTATAGGAAGCCATGGATAAGAGCTTGAAAGTAGGAGAAGATGAATGGAGGGAGAAAGAGAGAAGGAGCACGAAATTTTGTGCCTCAAATGAGGTCTGAACTTTGAATTATAATTCTCAAATTATCAAAGTTCAAAAAATGCACACACAAGGTCTCTATTTATAGCTTAAGTGTCACACAAAATTGGAGGGAAATTTGAATTTCTATTAAAATTTCACTTGAATTTGAATTTGTGGAGCCAAATTTGGAGCCAAAACTTCACTAATTATGATTAGTGAATTTTAGCTATGGTTCAGCCCACTAATCCAAGACCAAGTCTAAGATTCTCCACTAAGTGTGCTTAGGTGTCATGAGGCATGTAAAACAAAAAGGACATACACAAAGTGTGACTATATGATGTGGTAATAGGATGTAGCAAGCAAATGTTCACCTTCCCCTCTAAAATTTAATTGGATTTGGCTTCTCCCAATTCAATTAAATTTATCTCCCAACACACATATCAAATATTCACTTAATGCATGTGAAATTATAAAACTACCCCTAATACAAAAACTAGTCTAGGTGCCCATACAAGGGCTGAAAAGTCCTACATTACTAGAGTACCCTACCTACATTATGGAGTCCTAAATACAAGGCCCAAAAATAATGAAATCCTAATCTAATATGTACAAAGATAAGTGGGCTCATACTTAACCCATGGGCCCAAAATCTACCCTAAGGCTCATGAGAACCCTAGGGCCTTCTCTTGCTTCTCTGGCTCAATCTTCTTGAAGTCTTCTATCCAATGTCCTTGGGGGGTAGGATTGCATCATTATGCAATCCACTTACCCTTATGGTTAGATACGTCGAAGCACCTGAGAGAGCATTTATTGATAACTAAGGTCTATCCCCTTGATTAGATGTCATAGTGACCACCCCATTCTCTTTGATCACCTCTATTCCCTCATCTACTAGCTCATCATCCTCCATTTCTATCACTAGGAGTTGGGATCTCTTATGTTTCAATTGATGACCAGGTGTAAAGGGTTCATCATAGAACATACAGAGTCCTTTAGCTCTCCTCTCTGCCATTTCTGCTGCATTACAAGTCCTGGGGGGTTTTTCTGAGTATCGATTTAGTTTTCAGGTTTAGGAAGGTTTGATTTGAACCATTGTTGTGTTTACTGATATAGCTTGAGGTGTATTTGGTACTAGGCTAGGTGGGTGTGGAATTGGGATTAGCAGCTTTATGTAGTTTGGCTAGCTTGGTAGCATGGGCAATGCTTGTGGAAGCAAACATTCTCACATGCATTTGGGTATTATGTTCTAAGCCAGCTAGGAAAATGCTCAAAGAGTGTTCAAGAGGAAGGGTTACCTGGATTAACATCAGCTCAAACTCATTCAAGTACTCTTGTACTCGCCTAGTCTGCTTCAATTGTATTAGAGAGAAAGTGGGTCATCATAAGCAGTACCAAAGTGTCAGGTGATGTCAGATATGTACTGGGGCCAGCTTGGGTATATATTGAAATTTGCTCTCATGTAATTCAAGTGCCACTACAACGCACTATCGTCCAAATGATTGGAAGCCAATCGGACCTTCGATTTAGGTGGGGTGTTGTCTAGTGCAAAAAATTGCTTGCATTTATAAAGCCACTCCTTAACTTTCATTCCATCAAACCTAAGGAACTCAACCTTAGAAAACCTCGTAGAGTAATGGGTTTGTGATGGGAACGATTGTGTCTGAGGAATTCCAACAAACACTTGGGTATTGAGTCTGCTACCATATTGGGTCCTCTCTATGTTGTTGATCATAGAGCTCCCAAGTTGGTTGAGTGGCTGTTGAGTGAACAAACTCTTGAGCTCAGCTAAGGATGCAGTGACCTGATCAAGTTTCAGCTGCATCTCAGTGTTGGAGTCATTGATCATTCGAGTATGGGTTTGTTCCACCTCTTGAATGTTGAGCCGTGATCTATTTGCATCAACCATGGTGAAAGCCTCAGGATGAGGCTCTGATACCAATTGAGATAGAACTTTTGGATTTTAGGGAGATAGATTCTCCAGGATTTCGCTGATCCAAGTACAGGGGATTCAATGTATGAATAATTCCAGATGAGCAAGGGATAAAATATAGAAATGTATAGAGAAATTTTAGATAAGAAGGTTGATTGAATATTTTGTTGCTCCTTCCTTTGCACAATTGTGCTATATACTCGATTATTTACAAAACCCATAGGAAGGGTGAGGTAACAAAACCATTGCCTACTAATTAGTACCAGCACCGCACAATACATTTTAAGCAAAAGGAAAAGAAATTGCAAAAGGGTAAAAATAGTAAAGTAAAACAAAGTTACAACAAAAATTATTTAAGCGTCCTAATGAAATGTTGTAACAGGTTCTTTGTTGATTAATAGAAGCACGTAATCGCTCCTCCACTTCCTTGGTCATTGCCATTGTAAGAGCCACGTCTGCCATTTTCGCTCCAAGATCAGGAGCTCTTGATGTAATTCCATGCGGAGCTTGTAGGCCTTGGATCTTCTTCATCAATGAAGTCCTTTGCTTCTTGAAGTTAATTGGCAGCATAATGGAGAAAGAAGAAAGATGATTGGAGACACCACTTCAAGGAGAAGATGAGTCAAGAAAAAGCTCACCACCATAGGAAGTCATGAATAAGAGCTTGAAGGAAAGAGAAAATGAGTGAAGGGAGATGGAGAGAAGGAGCACGAAATTTTGTGCTTCAAATGAGGTATGAAATTTGAAGTGTAATTCTCAAATGATCAAAGTTGAAAAAAATACACAGACATGGTCTCTATTTATAGCCTAAGTGTGACACAAAATTGGAGGGAAATTTGAATTTCTATTCAAATTTCACTTGAATTTAAATTGAATTTGTGGAGCCAAATTTTGGAGTCAAAATTTCACTAATTATGATTAGTGAATTTTAGTTATGGTTCAGCTCACTAATCCAAGATCAAGTCCAAGATTCTCCACTAAGTGTGCTAGGTGTCATGAGGCATGTAAAGCATGAAAGACATGTACAAAGTGTGACTATATGATGTGGCAATGGGGTGTAGCAAGCAAGTGGTCACCTCCCCCTCTAAAATTTAATTGGATTGGGCTTCTCCCAATTCAATTAAATTTATTTTCAACACACACATCATGTGAAATTACAAAACTACTCCTAATACAAAAACTAGTCTAGGTGCCCTAAAATACAAGTGCTGAAAAGTCCTACATTATGGAGCCCTAACTACAAGGCCCAAAAACAATGAAATCCTAATCTAATATGCACAAAGATAAGTTGACTCATACTTAACCCATGTGCCCAAAATTTACCCTAAGACCCATGAGAATCCTAGGGTCTTCTCCTACATTTCTAGCTCAATCTTCTTAGAATCTTATATCCAATACCCGTGGGGGGTAGAATTGCATCAACTCTGATAACAGTGATGGTACCAGGGAATAATTGGGGAAGAATAGAGAGAAGATAGCATAGAAGAATTGAGAAAAGAGATAGATGGAATTAAGCCAACAAGTTTGATGCTTATGTTATTAACAATAAGGGTATATACAAAACATACCACAATTGTTCTAATGGACTCTAACTACAATGAATTGTCCCATTTACCCCTATTAATAGAATTATGCATATCAGAAACCTAAGATCTAATTTTGATTTGACAAGGTCTTGGTCTTGACAAAAAAAAACAAAGGAGAAAACCTGAGATCTTATAAAGAGGGGATGTTAATGCGACTTCAAAACAAAAGGAAACCTTGATATCAAAGATTTGACACGACTCGTTGCACATAGCGCTCGACCAGCCATTCTAGAACATTGCATTGTTGATGGCAAGAGGTTAAAGTAGTCGTGGTGATTTCTGGGTAATCAGAGACTGACTATTTTTTTTTATCTTCAATAGCAACTCCAAGATTTCCCCTTGTCAATGGCAAGTCCTCAACCTAATGAGAAGGGCAATTGGGTTAATACTTTAATTACTGCCAAAAAAATAAATATTAAAATTACATAATAATTAATGTGAATAATTTAATTTTTAGCACTTACGTAATAACATCATTTATGTAAAAAACAATAACATCTGTTTATCAAAAAAGATCGATACTATTTTTGGATTTAATGTTATTATCAAACCTACATCTTTATAATTTCAGATCATATTTGTAAACCATGAAGTCATGAGTAAGAGGGACAATTTATAAAAAAAAGATTATTATAATTATAGTTTACCAAAAAAGATAATTATAAGTAAACTAGAAAAAAAAATCTTACAAAAAAAATAAAGAGATAACGATAACTAAACCACTAAAATAGAAAGAGTAATAAAAAAACAGAAACTACTTAAATAAAATAAGAGACTAAAATATTTATAAATAAATACAAATAAAAAAGTATATAATACAAATAAATCTGTACAGTACACCAATATAAAATTCAATGTTTTTCTATGAGACTCACTTCTCTACTTTGAGCTTTATTGTGATCACGCAAAATTGGTGTTACATATTATTACACTTATCAAAATTATTATTCGTAATTATGATAAAATAATACTAACAAAGAAGTTTGCTTAATAAAGCATGGGCCTTTTCAGCACATATTTTAAGGAAAGATATCCACATCTTCTAGCATTATAATCAAAAACTACAAAAATCAGAATAAAGCACGGGCCTTCACAAAGAGTTACAAGAGTTCTCTCTAATGACAACTTCTACCACCACTTTGAATATTCTCGAATTTGGGAGTTTTTTAAAGCCTTGAAATTAAATGATATTCTTCATTTGAAAATGCTTTTGTTTCACAGTGGGAACTTATTAGGCAAGACATACAAATTTGGAAATCCTTTTCTTTTGGGAAATCATTTTCGTCATTCGTAAAAAATATACTTGAATCTACAGTAAGTCCCTCAAAAACATGTTTGATGTGTTATTTAGCTATTGTATGTTTGATTAACAGAACTTAGGATCTAAGACTCAAGAAAAAGATAACGCTATATTGCAGTTTAGCAAAAAAAAAAAATAGGTAGAAGATAATCAAAACAACTGAAAGAATATTGAACTATTCTTTTTGACTGAATATATTGAACTTTTATCTTAGTTAAGAACTTAGTTTTTTATTTATTTTATTTTATTAGTCGTGCCTACAAATAATATGCAGGGTTTGTGTTTATTCAAGAGTTTCTCTTTGATTTAACATTAATTAATGGAGGCTTAAATGGCACGCTCTTTATTATACAATCTATGAATATTTTTATCCTCCTTAGTTCTTACTTGCTCTTGCTGCAGCTCGCAAATGTCAAACTCAGGCGTGGAAGGAGAGATAGAGAAGAAAGCACTGTGGTTTAGAGGAGCTGTTTTGGTAGCAAAGGAAGGGTTGGTCTACACAACAACCCTCACGAGTTGGAGGTCCAACAAAGGAACTTGCGAGCATGATACAAATTGGGGTTGCAAGCTTCATGACTAGGGCTTCCAACAGGATGGCCTTTAGAATTTCAATTGATTCTTTTGCGTATGCCCTTGGGGCAGCGCTGCCACTGCTTATTGCAATCTTTTTCTCCGTGTTTTTTGCTGGTTATAAGGTCTCTTCTCTTATCACCATGGTTGGTGCTTGTTGACACACAAAAGAAAGAAAATTAGGATCAATCTATGTTTTATTTTAATCTCATTGTACTTTGATTAATTACCTAATTAAGCCAGGATTATGCATCCTCGAGGATGGCTATTTTACCTAAGCTAGCTAGGTTGTTCTTGCCTTGGCCCTCCTTGTGGATCTAATAATTTTTAGCTTGAATATTGTACTTACCAAAATCCGAAGCTAGCACACATAAGGGTGAACGTGGCTAAGGTGGACTTCTGAACTTCGCATATCGACTAAGAGTGACCTTTGTTAGGAGGACAAAAGGGGGGATCTGCAAAATTAAGGACTTCAACGCTCAAGTAAATTTATGAGTTAGGAAAATAAGAGAGTATGAGTACACGAGTATGAAAATGGGTGTGCATGTGTGTTCGAGATGTGTTAAGGGTTCAAAGGAACTTGTTACTTATAGGAATGAAATGGAGTTGCGGGTCCCTATTTGTAGGGGTTGTTATAGTTCTTGCAGATAATTATCAGCTTGTAAATAATAGTCGGTAGCTTATAAATAAAGTTAAAGATAAAAACTAGTAGATAATTTGTACCTTATAGATAATGTGTGGCTTTGTAGATAATTGAGTAGTTGTCAAGAGATAAAAGATGATAGTATATTCGAATAATAGAAGATTAGAGATGACTTGTCGGTTATGGAGCGCGACTACTAAGGGTTGGGCGTCCATGCTCTTGTGCTAGGGCTAACATGGAGGGTTGATGTGTGTCTCAAAGTGTCACGTAAAATGACACATGTATTTTGTTGGACAATACATAAGCCCCCTAAGCTCTGAGCCGGCTTGCGAGCGAAAGAGGTTGTCCAGTGTTGAAGGAGGTTATCCTATGTCGAGGGAGTTTGTTTAATGCCTGGAGTAATAGCCTTGACAAGTACGAGGGTGACGACTTTGTCAAGCCCCCAAGTATGAACAAGTGTTGTCCGATGTTGAGAGCGATAACCTCGACAGGTGTGAGAGTTGCAGGTCTGTGAAGCTTATTAAGCCCCCGAGCCTAGACAAAGTCCATGTTGCTTCTATCAAGTTAGCAGGGGTGGACACGTTTTTGGTTTTACATGCGAGGTATGACGTGTCAGGTGAGGGAAGCCTACATATTTGACAACTCTTCCATTTTCTGACCGTTGGAGGGTGAATTGAAGACAAACGTTACATTTTGTCTACTGCTGTAGGCGTGTGCGGCGCATGCATAGTACTCTTGCATACATGTCACTCGTGGAGTGGGGACATACTAGAGTTGTGGTGTGTAGGTGAGTGGGGCTACGTCATGGTGCAAAATTTTAAGGCACCACTTCAGCTCCCACCAGTTACCGAAGAGTCCATCTTCTCTTTAAATGGAATGGACATTTGATTTCGTGTCAGAGTCACTTTGATTTCCTTCCTCCTTAATCTTCTTTGCTTTTATGATTACGATTCCTTTTCTTTTTCAGTCACCTTCTTTGATCCTTTGAGGTATTCTCTTTCTAATCATGTCTTCATTTTTGTCTGACTCCACCATCGGCATGGGTGGCAATGATTCCAGGGGTTTGATTCAAAAACCCTAGATGGACTAGGAGGTTATTTGTAACATCCCATTTTTTTTCATAAATAAATTTAAAAAACTTTAGTAAAAATAAATAAATAAATAAATATAGAGCAAATAATAGGCTGAGTATACTAGGTATAAATAGTTATGTTAAGTCAGCTGCCTCCTTTTGGCCTCATTTTCGTTTTTCCCCTTCTCCTCTCAAAACCCTTTCTTTTTCCCGCAGCCCACCAAACTTGTCTCAGAAAAATGATGATCTCGAACCCGTTCACCGTTGGATCGTCGTGAAATTTGAGTATCATGTTAGCAACCCAATTCCGAACATTCTCACCGTTGGGAATTTCAAAATTATATCTGAGCTTAGAGGAAAACCCTTCGCATTGTAGCATTTTAATTTCTCGCAGAAACCCAAAACTGTCTCGGTAAAACTACGATCCTGGTTTTGTTAGCCGTTGGATTTTCATGAAATTTGGATATGTTGTTCGAAATTCATTTGTTCACACTTCCACCGTTGGGATTTGTGAGATAATATTCGTGGAGGGAGAAAAAGGAATCGCATGAAGACAGTACAAGTGGAGGTTTTAATCTCTTCTCCGTCTCTCTGACGTTTTGGGAATTCTATCGGAGCAGTCGGAGGAATAACTGAAGGAATCTCAGGGAACCGCTAGAGATACTGCTATCGCTGGCTGAAGACACGTGAGTCCGCTCAGAGGTAAGGGATGAGTTATTCACGATTAAGGATTAGTGAGAACATGTGCAGGGATCCTTAGAGTATCAATTGGAATGAGTTTTGGGGTGTTTCTACAATTTTTACTTTATCCTTATAATTATAACTTTGAGTTATATATAAATTATATATGTTTGATGAATCATTTGATGTCCCAATGAGAAATTTTTGTGAAATTAATGTGTTCTTGTATTGAGTGTGAACCGTAGTATGAATTGATGAAATTAAGTAAGAAGATATTGAGTTTGTATTTTCCCTTTTTCATGCTGTTTAGTTTTTTTTATAGTTTAAAATTGATATTATATTTGAAATTGAGAAAATAATTCTAATAGACTATGTGTTGTATTCTTAGATAATATATATATGAATTCATGTATACTTATATATATGAGAAAGTGTTTATATAATTATTTAAAATTGGTACATTGAAAACTTTCTTTAAATTCATGATCAAATATGATATACGTTGCTGGATTTATATATATAGATTTAGTTATATATTTATTTATATTAATATTTTTTGTAAATAATGTTGTAGTGTTGTTATTGTGTGATTCCAAAAATTATTCAAATGTTGGAGTTCGAGAATACTATGTTTAGATTTGAGATACATGTGTATTGAGATGTGTGTATTGAGTTATGAGCTGTGAATTATACAATAATCCGACCAGTGTTGATATTGAGAAAATTGTTTATGCGCAGTGTTAAAGAGAATGTGTAGGTCTCCTATTTAGGAACCAGTATTAAATTGTAGCGCAATGTGTTAAATGTGTTGAAACATGAGTGTGAGGTCGTGGTATTGTGTAATTCACTAGCAGTGTTTATAAATGGAATATGTGATAAATTGTGAAATAACATGTGGCTTTGAGATTATAATATTGTTATTGAGATTGAATATAAGTGTAAAGTTGAACATGTGTTAATTTGTGAGATACGTGTAAACATGTGATGGTGGATTGTGACATTATGAGGTGTGAAATTGTGAATGAGTTTTGGTTGTAGATAAGTGTGTAGTTAACACTTGATGTGACATTACTTGTGTTGTAAGCTATGAATTGTACAATAACCCGACCAGTGTTATCTTGAGAAAAGCGTTGATGCGCAGTGTTAAAGAGAAAGTGTAGGTTCCTAATTAGGAACCAGTGTTAAAGAGAAAGTGTAGGTTTCCTATTTAGGAACCAGTGTTAAATCATAGTGTAATTGTGTTGAACGTGTTTAAAACACGAGCGTGAGGTCGTGGGTATTGTATAATTCATGAGCAGTGTCTGCATGCAAAATTGTTTTAGGGGTTGGACCTGAATCAGGAGGGAGAGGCCCTGACGGACTCTTCGGAGTGTAGGCCTTGGGGGTCACCGGGTTTGAGTACTCCTTTAAGCCTATGTTGATCCCATATGGTTGGAGTATTCTTGCAAAACATCGTGACCCTGACTGGTCTCCCTATGATCTTACTTAGTGAGAGTGACCTGACAAACTCATTGTGTGGTGTGTCTTGTTATGTACTCCTAAGCGCCCCAGGGTGGTTTTTCACTGACATGGTACCACATTGCATATAGGCTTGAGTCTTAGCATAACTGTCTCATGCGCTTGCTAATTGTTTATTATGAAATTGATGTGTTATTATGTCTTGATCAGAGCGTGTGATTCTTGTGTAATATGATTGATGATTGAAAAGTGAACTTTGAATGACAAAGTGGTGGAATTACATGAATTTCGTGTAACTAAGTTTTATTTGGTTTATATGATATGTATATCTAGTTGTCTTGTTTCTCTATTAGTTAGGAATGTAATAACTCACTCCCGTGTGTTGTTTGTGTTTGGATCCTGTGATGATCTTGAACTTTGTGTTCGGGGGAGCAGATGACTAGGTGAATTGCTTTAAGGAACCATGTGCTGAAGGACGTTGGGACACAACGCTCTGATAGGATGTGGCATTGGGGTATAGGGTTTTATAGACGGCCTTGTTTGAGCCGAAGTGAATTTATTATTTATTTAGAAAAATTTTATGATAATGTTAGAAAGGTGAATGTGAGCCTGCTACCTTCTTGAAAGGCTTGTATTTAAATATGTTTTAAAAACTTGAATTAAGTTTAATTTTTTTATTCCTTATTAGTATATATGTGAGGGGTAGAGGGTGTCACATTATTTCCATTGGCGGTTCCTCCTCAGAGAATACTCATCATGGGGCCTCTGACAGTGAATCCTCTTCCTCGGAAGGGTGGCTTCGTGTTGTACTGGTGGAGGCACCTCTCGCCTTTGTGGGAGGGCGTGACCTTCAACCGCTTCCCCGACCAAGGAACCTATCCCAATCACGGTGGTTCTCCTCCCTTCTGCTTCTGGGGGAGCAAGGAGATGCGGTGGGG